>NC_139945.1:52366069-52571069 GCF_963454915.1 Gymnoscopelus microlampas
TGGCCTGGTTCTCATCACTGAATCTCTTCATGATGTACTCCTTCTTCTTGTCATCACTGAACCCTTTCACCTCTGTCAGTATGTTAACAAAGCAAGAAGGGATCTGTTTGGCCGCTGCAGGGCGTGTGGTTATCCAGATGTGAGCACAGCGAAGCAGCTCCCCTTTAATCAGGTTTACCAATAGGTCCTCCAGTGAGGTGGGACCAGAGCAGTCATGGTGAGTATTGAAGTCTAGGGTCAACCGACTTTCGTCTAATCCTTCGAGGATGAACAAAAGTTTGAAGGGACTCTTGTCGTAACTAGAGATTCCTGACTCTTGCAGCATTCTGAAGATGTAATTAAGAGCCTCTTCCGGGATGCATATGGCTGCGCCGATGCATTTGTGAATTAGCTGTGCCAAACTAAACTTTTTTTTTTTTCCATGCAGCAAATTTAGCCGGCGGAAGTGGAGCACAAATATGAGATGGGGATGTTGCATTTCTGTCGTTGCCCAGTCAGAGATAAACTTGTGCACAAGAAAGGTTTTGCCAACTCCTGCGATACCAATGGACATCACTGTTCTGTGAATGTTTTGTCCAGAAGGTGATTTAAAGATTTCACTGAGTTTGATCTCCTGGCCTGTGTTCTTCATCCCCATCTGTGTGAACTCATGCTCACAGCTGACCTGTGTGCTCTCAACTTGTATGACGCTGACATATGTGTAGTTTCCTACAAATTCCTGCTTGTCCATCACTTGGACTGTCCCTTCAGGTACACACGCAAAGGGGTCCTCAACATTTGTTTTGAACTTTTTCTGGTAGAATGAAATCCATTGCTGTTCACTCCCTTGTGTTTTCACCAGCAAACCTGTAAGAAACAAAACAATTCCTTTTGTTATTGATAGATATTGGAGAAATGTTTATTTTAAGGTCATGAATAACAAAACACACTCGTAAAATCTCCAATTTACGCCTGGTATTTTGAATTGTCTGAGTGTGTGTGTGTGTGTGTGTGTGTGTGTGTGTGTGTGTGTGTGTGTGTGTGTGTGTGTGTGTGTGTGTGTGTGTGTGTGTGTGTGTGTGTGTGTGTGTGTGTGTGTGTGTGCAGAACGTTTGTGAATCTATGGGTCTACCCAGAATGTATCCTGTTGAAATAAATGGAGAAATGGATGAATGTTTACCATCGTCTGGTCTCTGAGAGGAAGCTGCACTGCTCCCTGGAGTATCTGGAACATTACTGACATCTAGGATTACAGGATCACACACACACACACACACACACACACACACACACACACACACACACACACACACACACACACACACACACACACACACACACACACACACACACACACACACACGCAGTCTTAATAGCAGTCTTTGTCAATACTGCTATTGATCCTTTTCTATTATTTGATTTAAAGATGAGCTTATAGAACTGAAGTCAAGTTAAAACTCTTGAGTAGAGAAAAAAAATACCACTTGAATTAGCGGTTGCTAGCTCTAACCTTATATCTTAGCTATGTGTTTATGCATTTAGCTTTTAGGGCAACACCCTACGTGAACATTTAAACATAATAGGAATAACTCTTAGTATGTCTTGATAGAATCAATGATTTGCATTGCTAAGCTCTTTTAGATTGATGCAAGTCACACTAGAAGTAACAATTGCTGTTTACTTAACAGTGTAGTTGGATTGTTCAATTTAAAATTGATGCTTGGATGCAAGATAAATTGTTTCCATCTATTCAATTTAAATAGATTCCTTTCCATCTTGTTAAAGCTGTGAATAAAGACTTTATATTACAATTCTCCATCATGCTAAAGATGCTATTAGACTTTCTTACTCCCTCCCATCCTGTCAAAGATTTGAATAAACATGCTTATACTGCTTTCTAGAGTAGTGGTTCTCAACCTGCGGGCCGGGGGGGGGGGGGGGGGGTCCCTAGGGGGGGTCCCTACATGTCAGTAAAGTAACAATTTAAGGACTGTTAAGACATTTTTAATACCTAACAAATAAAATGAAATGAAAAAAGACAATTACTGCATCAAATGTAATCAACAAACTATACTATAAAAACTGGTCAAACATTGGCCAAATTGTCAAATAATATAAGAAATATTATTTTCTGAAAATAGCTTATAAGCTGATAAGCGAGGCGTTGTGCGCTTGTAAATTGGCTATTTTCACGATATGTATCTGTGGAACGGAGTCAAACGAAATGTAATGCCTCCACTACTACAATTCCAAGTGCTTGTCGGGGTGGGGGTCCCCGGTTCAAATAAGATTATTTTAGGGGTCTCCAATTTGTAAAGAATGACATTCATATCTTTCCAGTAGAAATACCACATTTATTTGGTAACAAATGCATGTTGGCCCCTGGAGCAGTTGACCAGACCATATTGAAACATGACTTCAGAACGAGCTATTCTGGATTTGTTTTCTCTCATGACAATACTTTGTATGTACATTTACATTATAATGTACAGTAGGTTATGTTATTTAGAAATATTGACATGATGGATTATAGGTCTACTGTCTAGTAATGCAAAGAAACACATCCACCCTATGATACTTATAATGTTGTTGCGTGTGCTGGCCCTTGTTCTTTTAAACTAAAGTGACAACTACTGTAGGAAAATAATTTTAAAAAGCAAAGTGGAGAAAAAAAAATCTATTGACATTTGATCTTACCACAACTGTCCAACATGTGGGGTTGGTGTTGTTTAAGGGCATCGTAAAATGCTGCTTTGGCGCGTGTTCCCCCTGGATCTAGTACAGTTGTATACAGTTTCCTCATTCGGTCCTGTCTCGTCTTCTCTGCTTGAATCCCAGTATACAGCTCATCATGGACCAAGGTTCCTAAACTCTCTACTATAGGCATCACTGTGACAACCCTTTGAATAAAATCTGCCTTGTGCTGTTTCACAACATGTGCTGTTTGCAACAAAAAAAAATAGAGTGGTTAATTGGCGTACATTTATCAGAGAAAATGACATCATTATATCAATGAAAAATAAAGCTCTGCATCTCTACATCCTCACATACATAAAGCGTTACAACTGGGGGCATTTATATATTTGCAATAAGATATTAAGGATATAGACTCAAAGGTAGCACAAGTAAACACCTTACTCAATGGTCAAGTCAAGCATTGAACTATATTACTGACAAAAAAACTCACCTTTTGCTTCATCCATTTTTTCTGAAGTCAAGTCGACACCAGCATCCTGTTGTACACAAAGTGTTGTACATAACAGTCATTTTATGATATCATATCATCACTGAACGCTATTAAACAATGTTATTACACTGGTTAAATGCTTGATTCTGATTGGTCAATCACTGAATTCAGTGGTCTGTTATTTTTAAATAATGATCCCTGCTATCAATAACAAACCACTGTTATGGATAGAGCCTGAGCTCATGGTTCATATCAGCCCATCCATGGTGATTTGTTTTTGCCATATCCAACATGGTGGCGCCAAGTAAATAAACACAATGCAATTTACTGCTAAACAGTACACTGAAGAATGATTATGAAAATGTTTGAGGAGAGAAATAGACAATGCCGTACCAGAACGTTGATATTTGATTGACACTAACTACCAGATTTCTGCGAGCCGACAGTGTGACACTGGATACGCCTGGCATAATCTAATAGACTACTTTCATACTGTTCGTAATTAAATCCTTTCTAATCAATAAAATTGTTTTCTTGTATGTTTGGGTCAAATAATGAATTGCTTTATTAAGCAGCCAGGTAATAAGTAGTAATTGAGCCGGTCATTGTTGAGAAATACCCCCCCCCCCCCCCAGGGTGATAAAGACCCCTCCACTTTGCATCAGGGTCTATCACCCTGTCCGGTATATTTCTCAAAAATGGCTGGCTCACTATCAATGATCCCTTGTTTATGTCTTGTCTTGTCTTGTCTTGTCTTGTCTTGTCTTGTCTTGTATGGTATGGTAGGAAAAATCCCTCAAATTTACCATTGTGTTGCTCAATCAAACCACCAACCACCAACGACCCTGCTTCACCAGATCAGCAACTTGTCTTTTCTGTCATGTCAAGTCTGAAATGGAAATACAAATAAAACCACTTTGTCAGGGAGAGAAAATAGAAACAATGGTGATAAAGACTAGGAACTAGTGGTGTGTTCTGAGCATTGCAAGTACATCATCCTAAATAAACCTACATTTAGCACTAACCCTGAATAAAACCAGTAATTCCAGTCTCCGTCTGAAAAGTAGCCAATAAAACAATTAACCACAAGCAGACAGTCACAAAAGTATACTAAACAAACAATGTACTGTGACAAATAATGCATATTTCCATCTCAAAGCTTACATGTCCTTAACGCACATGTCAGAGGTGTTTGACAGGCCTAAATAGCAGGATTTCAAAATAATATATTTTGCAAATATTGCAATATGCAATAATGCACAATAAATCATAGAAACACAATAGATTGAACTTGAGTGAAAGAAGACCATGCAATGAACAGGAATCAAACCATTGACGTTCCAGGCTGCCACTACTCTTTGAGCTATATGGCCACTGTTGGCGTCTGTTGATGAGCATAAAGTATTTCTTTCTGTCATGAACCAAGCCCCTGTTTCACTAACACTACTCTAGATCAGTGGTTCACAACCATGTAGCTCGAGACCCGTAAGATAATTTGATGTCTCCCCGGGACTCAAACTTGTGAAAATAGCTGATCTACAAGCTCACAACGCTTTGCGATACGAAAGGTTGTGAGCTTGTAGATTGGCTATTTTCACAAGGACATACATGACATACATTGAAAATAAATACTCACAAAGTAGCATTTCATGTTTTTGAATGATTGCTATAGCTATATAGTTTTTACACAGAAAGGACAGTTGATTAAAATGATGAGGGTTGTGCATGTTGGTGGTACATGAAACTGGAGCTAGCAGCTGCGTGTGTGTGTGTGTGTGTGTGTGTGTGTGTGTGTGTGTGTGTGTGCGTGCGTGCGTGCGTGCGTGCGTGCGTGCGTGCGTGCGTGTGTGTGTGTGGTCACTGAAAAGTCTGTAGACACCTTCAACTTGACCACAACCCTATTCCTTGTAAAAACACTTGCCTCTCTGCAGGTCTCTGTACAAATGTTTCAATGTCAACTGTAGATGCAGTATGAGGACATTGTGTCATATCACCAGCTGTTACTCATAAGCTGGTGAACAAATGCAAAATCTTAATGTGCAGTTTCAGGAGCACAAGTCTATTGAAATGTCACGTAAACTGTTTCTTATTTGAAATCGAAACCACCTCCAGGACAGTAACTCTATGCATTTTAGACCACATGTAGGCTACTTGGGACAAAAACTATGCAATTGAATTCAAATTAATGTAAATAGTCAGTGAATATGATATTGTTGCTACATTTAACATGACCAGGGACGGTGTTCGGTTAAAAGATTCAGTGCTGCCGTGTTGGGAAGAAGAGGGGAAAGCAAGTAACTGCTGTCAATAGTCCATATAATCTGCCACAAACGCATGTCCAAAATGTTCTTATGAAGTGCTTCTAAATTGTTCCAGTGTGTTCCTGTCAATGTATTCCATGCTGTTTAGTATGGTGTTTATTTACTCCATAGGGAGGTTCTGTTCACCCGTGAGCCACAATGTCCATGTCTGTGGTGCACATGTGTGCGCAACAATGCTAGACTGCCTGGGATCAGTTCACTTTACAGGTTGCAGATCTGGTTTAGACCAGATACAGAAACGGCCTTTGTGCGTGCCTATTTGTGTGTGTACAAAATTACCGGATACAGTAGGCGGGCTCTACACAGGATTGGATCACTGAGCAGTAAATAGACCCCCCCCCCCAACCAACCAAACCACACACTCTTAACATGAGGAGCACTGGCAGAGACAAATTCAATTCCACCATTCTAAACATGTTTGTGGTTGGCCCAGACTGACACATGATTAGGATAATTAATTTAGTTGTGAGTCATAGTTATGTTTAATTAAATTTAAAACAAAATGTATTTGTTGAATTTAATATTGATATTGAAGTTAAGATTAACACATCTGTGGTACATAGACAATTTTATTTAATTATTCTCTATATTATAACAAGTGCTTTATGTGCTTGCAATTTCAAAACGAATTTGTAATTTCAAAGAAACACAATGAAACGCAATTGATATTCATATTGAAGCTTTTTGAACACATTTAACACATTAATTTTGTGTCAACATTAACACGTTATTCTGTGGTGCACACACCATTTGATTTAAATATATAATTTTCTATGCACAATATCATGTGCTTGTGATTTCTACACCATACTGTAAAGCCATAAAGACATTGAATGCATGTGTTCAGGGATGCATAAATGAGGAAAACAATATGAGGAGGTCAAGGTTCCGGAAAGAACATCAAGCCACTTTCACCCTTAAACATGACTATACTAGTGGTCAATAAAGGCTCCATCAGATAATCAAAACCTGACATGGAAAAACATGTGCTGAATGAAAGCTATAATGTTATTTTTTGTTTATCAAGCTGTTGAGAGATTTTTCATAATCCTTGGGCCATTGATGCCATTGTATGATTATAAATACTGTGAAAGTGAAAGTCAGTGACAACAGGAGTCAGTGAAAACATCATCCCTACTTAATACACGATCAAAGAGAGTTTTTGACAGATTCAAGTGTTAGCCTGTTGTTGTGGTGTTTAACCTTTAAGATAAACTCATGTGGGCTTTGTATAGGATCAGTGCTATTGTGTTATACTGTGGTGTTTGCTGAGTCAGTAGAACTCTCCCCAGCTCACTCCAGGACAAAGTTCAAGTTCAGTGCATCAGGCCTGCTGGCACTGAAACCCATCTCACCTTTACAAGAGATGTGCAGGACTGTCACCTTCATGAAATGTTACTTGACAGATTATTCACAGCTCCACTAGACCAGCTAGTGACACTCTGATTGACATCATTTTGACAAATGCTGTTCATAAATATGTCTAACACTCTATTGGTGTTTTTGCTAATGATTTGAGCGACCATTGTGCAATTGCATGTATTAGGAGCACTAAATTGCCCAAAGCAAATGGGCTGACTGTAACCAGACGTTGTTTTAAACATTTTTCGGAGCAAGCTTTCTTGCATGATGTGGCACTAGTCGATTGGTTTCGTACTTCCCTCATACCGTCTGCGGACGAGGCTTTCCGTTTCTTTTATGATCATTTCTTTTCTTTGGTAAACAAACACGCTCCTCTAAAGAAGGTCCGAATTAAGAATAGGTCAAATCCTTGGTTCTCAAGGGATCTAGCTGATTTGATCCATGATAGAAATAGGAAATGGGCGATGAAGTCGGATAGGGGGCGCATGGAGGACGGTCGCAAGCTTGTGTAGCTCCGCTCGGTCGTGACTGTTCTTTAGTTTATTAGAAGCATACTTTACTTTACATTTTTATTTTTGTGACAATGTCTTACACTACTACTTTTGCCACCTGAATCCAGTGCTGTGGCACTGGTAGGATGGATCTCCGCTCCAGAAAAGGCGATCAGAAAACGGACCCAAACGCTGAACGCGTGCCCGGTGGAGAAAACAACATGGCGCTCGAGGAACAACTTAGCCTGTCCGCTTTCACTACAGCCCTGGCTGCACTCAAAAACGACATCTGTGCTAAAATAGATTCAGTCACTTTGAGCCTGAATGCTGAGATTACTGCAGTTCGTGAGGAACTGTCTGCTAAGATCACTATATTGCAGGAAACCTCTGATAAACAGGGCGGTCAGTTGAAAGAACTTTGAGGAACACTCTTCATCTAGTTCTGTTAGTGTGACGGAGCTGCAGAGCAAAGTTGTGGTACTTTCTGAGACTGTGGCTGTTTTGGAGGCGAAATGTGTGCAAATGGAGTCGATTTCACGTAGGAACAACGTCAGGCTGGTAGGTCTGGACGAGGGTTTAGAAGGGGGTCGCCCTACTAATTTTATCGCACAACTATTGAAGGAGGTTCTGAATCTAGACCAAGAACCACTTTTGGACCGAGCTCACAGAACCGGTGGAGCCAAACTTGGTGGGACAGATTCCCCCCCTCGTCCATTTCTGGCACGTCTCCATTATTATCATGATCGCGAAGACATCCTGAACAGAGCCAACCGCGCCGGACCGCTGATGTACCAACGTAAAAGAATCTCAATCCATGCCGATTATCCAGCAGCTATAGCGAAGAAGCGCGCCTCCTTCATCCCGGTGAAACGCATCCTAAAGTCTATCCCCGGCTTGGAATACGGGGTCTACCACCCGGGCCGTTTAAGGATAACCCTTTCAGATGGTAAGCGGCACACCTTTGATGACCCAGCAGATGCCACAGCCTTCGTGAAGAGCCTCATGCCGTCCGAACACCAGCCTGAGCCCGAGGGAGACCAACCAGAGCCCGCGGGGAACCAACCACCGGGTGATGTCGACCTTATTCC
Organism: Gymnoscopelus microlampas; assembly: GCF_963454915.1. Lineage (NCBI taxonomy): Eukaryota > Metazoa > Chordata > Actinopteri > Myctophiformes > Myctophidae > Gymnoscopelus > Gymnoscopelus microlampas. Next base: position 52,374,498 of record NC_139945.1, read on the forward strand.
CGCATTAGAAGACTGAGGACGGCACTTTTTTCCTTTTTTTCCCCTCGTCGCGCAACCTCTATTTGGACTGGACTAGACTCATTCTACAGCCTTCTCCTTCCTATTTTTGCCTCTTATCTTGACTACTTCTCCGGATGATTCTGGTAGGATTCTACCCCTCTATTAATATATAGGTGTATCGTGCATTTTTTTGTTCTCTCTCTTTCTTTCTTTGACTTTATTGAACCGCTGTCTGTTTGTTTTCGTTATGTCATGCTGCCTGCTACCTTATTGACGGGTTTAAAAAGCTCCTTGATTACTTATTTGTCTCCCCCCAACTGTTTATGCCATTTAAGTTTAGCCAACTATGCCAGGTTTATTTCATTGTTAACAGAGGGCAAGCTCTCACCTATATTGTTATTCCTTATCGTTTTTATGCAACAGCTCATGTATATCAGTTTTTTCTTTTTTTTTGTGTGTGTGTAATCATATCAGCCTACTTTATTCGTTTCATTTGGTTAAATACAGGGTTGAGCTGTAGGGGGTACGGGGGGGTACGGCGTACCCTTAGTTCTGACACTGTGGGAGCTGGGGGCGCGCGTGCACGCACTGTCAGCGGCGGTCTTTAACGGCTTAAAGTTTAAAAACAATAGCCTCTCAAGGTTCGCGCTGTCAGTGGCGAGCCGTTCTCAATAGCGTCTACCTGGCTGCTTTGCATAACATTAGGCTACTTGAGAAAAGACACGGACTTGAATTGAATGTGTTACATTCCTCTCACAATGACAGACAACATCTCTGCACTGCAAGGTGTGAAGGGGATCGCTTAGCAGAGGACCCAGTTCTCTGAGACAAGACAAAGACAAGTTGTCTGATTATTTTAAGTAGGCCTACTTATGTGTGGGTGAGTCTATGTAAATGGCTTTTATATAAAATTAAAAGGAAAATAAAATAATTAATTTGAAACAAAAATAAAAACAACAAATTAACAATGCAACAATACAACAAAATAATAATACATATGATTACATTAATAATCACATGTTGAATACAGTATTTCAACTAGCACTGAGCTGAGTGGCTATGTGCACGCACGTGCGCGCGCGTGACGTCATAAAATACAGTACCCTTAGTTCAAAAATCCACAGCTCACCACTGGTTAAATAACACTGCATACTAGGGTAACCTAAGTCATTCTTAAATCGTAGGCGCAAGGTTAGTAGTTGGGATCGCTAAACTTTTATGATTAGACAGTTGTAACTTTTATCTATATTTAATTTATATTTAGTAGACCCCCTCAATTAATGGTGTGGTTAAGCCCTAGATACGTTATTGTTTTCTGTACTGTGACTGGCGTATAGATGGCAGACAGCGAGGTTCTTATTTTTTTAGTTGAAACTCCCCTTGCGGTAGTTCAGCTTTGTCGTAAATGGTTGACGGTGGATACACGTTCTCTGTTTGTTTTTTTTAGAGGTTATGCCAAGATGAGTGTCTTAAATTAATGTGCTACCCTAGAGGGCGGCATTTCACCGTTCCATCGGTTATGCCAATAGAGGTGTTCATACTAATTTTGTTACCCAAGGGGGCGCTATTTCTTTATCTCCGGTTACACCAATATAAGTGTTTCTATCTTAATATGTTACCCCAGGGGGCGACATTTACCCGGCGGTTATACCAATTGATGTGTCTATAGTAATATGTTACCTCAGGGGGCAGTATTTCCCTTTTCCAGGCGGTTATGCCAGTAGTGGTGCCTGTTTAAATGTGTTACCCTAGAGGGCGGCATTTAAGTATTATTTACTTCTCTTTTTTTCTGTTTTTCAAGGATAATTGCTGCTTAGGGTGGTATTTGTTAGCCCAAGATGATGTGTTACAGAGTTGTTATTATTACTACTGTTATTTTATATCTTACTATTAAACTGGGATGATATAGTCCAGCAATATACCTTTGATATGACTGTGGATAGATTTATTTATCATTTTACTTTTGTACTAGAATACATTGTTTTATTTGGAAGTATCTTTATTACCGCCCGACGGGTTGTACACATGTATAATGTTATTGTTTCATATTTGTATTGTTATTATTATTATTTAATTATTTTTTAATTATTAATAAAAAAAAAAATATTAAAAAAAAAAAAATTATATACTATTTTACGTTTTAATGTGTCCATGTTAATAGGAGGTTGGTTTTTTTTTGTTTTTTTTCCCACATCTGTAGGATGTGTATGCATTTAAGTAGAGTATGCTTTTTCTTTTCTTTTTCCTTGACTTGTTCTTGTCAGTCACTTGACCTGAGTGTGAATGCTTAAGTGTTTTAGGTACTAGATACCTGTAGCATAAGGGTTGTATGTATCTCGTTTTGGGAGATGCTTTGGGGAGGTGGGGGGGGGCTTTTTTGCATTTGCTTAGTTTTCATTTTCATGTTTCATTTTTTCCATTTTTGTTTTTTTTGTCTTTGTATTCTCCATTTACTCTTGTTCAATTGGTCCTTACATGTCTAAACAATGGGATGGGTATGTTGGAAGCGAATTATTTTTCTTTACTGATCTGCTTTAAATATAAACATGGCTAGTGTGGGTCGATTGCAGGCTCCCAAGGGGACTTTAACCTTTACCAGTTGGAATGTCAGGGGATTGAACTCGCCATTGAAGCGTAATAAGGTGCTCTGCCACTTACGTCATTTAGACACTAAAATAGCCTTCCTCCAGGAGACTTGGCTTACCCCTTCCGACCATCTCAAGATGCGTAAGAGTTGGGTTGGGCAACTCTATCACTCATCATTCCCTAGCACGTCTAGAGGGACAGCCATTCTAATTCACAAGTCAGTGCCTTTCACAGTCTCTAAAGTAATTTCAGATCCACAGGGTCGCTATGTCATTGTCACAGGAAGGCTCCAGAATACTCTGCTGGTCCTAGCAAATGTTTATGCTCCAAATTGGGATAATGACATTTTTTTTCAACGTTTTTTGTTTTCCCTACCGAACCTTGATTCTCATCAGCTAATATTGGGTGGTGATTTTAATTGTTGCTTATCGGCCTTGGACCGTTCCTCGTTAAAGGGTGCAACGACGTCTAAATCCGTTAAAGTGATTCAGTCATTTCTCGATCAATATGCTGTATCAGACCCCTGGCGTTTTCTTAATCCCACAACAAAAGAATACTCCTTTTTCTCACCGGTTCACCATACTTTTTCGCGCATTGATTTCTTCTTAATAGATAAGAAACTTCTCTCTTCGGTTCGTGGCTGCTCATATCATGCCATTGTCATTTCAGACCATGGCCCTGTGACAATGAATATATCTCTTATGGGGAAGACCGACTCTCGCACTCCCTGGCGCTTTAACTCCCTCTTGCTTTCTGATGATAGTTTTGTACAGTTCTTGAATAATCAAATCGATGTTTTCATTGATACTAATATCACCCCGGGGATTTCAGCATCTGTTATTTGGGAGACCTTGAAGGCTTATTTGAGAGGACATATTATATCCTATATGGGCCACCAGAAGAAGCAGAACACTGAAGGACTTTCTAAATTGACTTCCCTTATTGCAGAACTAGATAACAATTATGCATCTGCACCAACTGCAGATCTATATAAACAGCTTGTCACCCTCAAATCTGCATTTGATGTCTTATCTACAGGACAGGCTGCGGATATGTTGTTAAAGTCGAGACATGCTCACTATGAGTTTGGAGATAAGCCTAGCAAACTACTAGCCCACCAAATTAGACAAAAAGCGGCTTCCCGTTTAATCACTCAAATTACAACCACATCAAGTGTGACGACTGATCCCATAGAAATTAATGCTGAATTTAAAAAGTTTTACTCCACACTGTATACATCGGATTCATCATCTAATCGGGAGAAATTTGACTCGTTCTTTGAAACATTAGATGTCCCCACCATTAACCCTACTCAAAAAGACGATTTAGAAAAATCACTTTCCCAACTTGAAATTACTGATGCCATAACCGCTATGCAGAGTGGGAAATGTCCAGGGCCTGACGGGTTCCCTGTCGAATTTTATAAAAAAATTGCTGCTAAGTTAGTTCCAATTCTAATTAAGATGTTTCATGAATCCCTAGAGTGTGGTCAACTCCCTCAAACCTTGCGCCAAGCTTCCATCTCACTCATTTTGAAAAAAAACAAGGACCCTCTCCATTGTGGCTCTTACCGACCCATTTCTTTACTGAATGTTGATGTGAAACTGCTCGCCAAGGTATTGGCTCAGCGACTTGAGTCTATTCTCCCTTGCATTATTTCCCCGGATCAGACGGGCTTTATTAAAGATAGACATTCGTTTTTTAATATCAGGCGACTTTTCAATATTATCTACAATCCCTCCTCCTCTGAACTCCCGGAAGTACTTGTCTCGCTGGATGCTGAGAAAGCATTTGATAGGGTAGAATGGGCCTTCCTGTTTGAGACATTAGACAGATTTGGATTTGGCAGAAACTTTCTTAAGTGGATTAGGCTACTATACTCATCCCCAATGTCCTCTGTTCGTACCAATAACAATTACTCAGAGTACTTCCCCCTTTTCAGAGGGACAAGACAGGGGTGTCCCCTCTCCCCCCAACTGTTCGCACTCGTTATTGAGCCACTCGCCATGGCGTTAAGGAGGATCCCACATTTGAGCGGCATAATAAGAGGCGGTGTAGAACACAAGGTCTCGTTGTATGCAGATGATCTGCTTTTATATATTTCTGACCCAGCCATCTCCCTGCCTTATGCCCTCTCAATTCTCGATTCATTTGGTGAAATTTCAGGTTATAAATTGAACTTTGGTAAAAGTGAGCTTTTTCCGATAAATGATGCTGCCCGTGGCTATTCATTAGAAACATTGCCTTTCAAAACCTCCCGCCATGGTTTCTCCTATCTGGGGGTAACCGTTAAAGACAAATTTGAAAAGCTTTTTGAACACAACTTCTCCCCGCTTTTAACCCGTACCAAACAAGATCTTGAACGTTGGTCCCTTCTCCCGTTGTCACTCGTAGGCCGCATTAATTCCATTAAAATGAATATACTTCCTACATTTCTTTATCTTTTTCAATGTATCCCGACTTTTATTACAAAATCTTTCTTTAAAAAATTAGATGTCATTATTTCTGAATTTATTTGGAATAAAAAAATGCCAAGGCTGCGCAAGACCATCTTAGAGAAACCAAAACAACTCGGTGGGATGGCACTGCCTAATTTTTTATTTTATTACTGGGCTGCGAATTTTCAAGTTGTACTGTATTGGCTACGAGATTACGACTTAAATTCGTCCCCTGACTGGTGGCTTATGGAATCTTCTTCCTGCACCCCTGCATCCCTGACCGCCTTAGTATGTGCTCCCACGATTGCGTCAATATCAAAATTCTCCCACAATGTTGTAGTAAAGTCAACTCTTAGGATTTGGACTCAGTTTAAGCGCCATTTTGGTATTCAATTATTCCCATTAATAACCCCCTTATGTGCAAATCCTTTATTTCCTTCCTCCTTACAAGATCGGGCATTTAAAATCTGGTATGATCATGGCATTAAGTCAGTTAGAGATTTGTTTGATGGTGGCACCTTTGCTTCTTTTCAACAGATTTCTAGAAAGTATAATCTGCCTAGAACCCACTTTTTCCGGTATTTGCAAGCCCGTGATTTTGTTCGTAGGAAATTTACCAGTTTCCCGACTATTCCACCTAATTCACCCGTAGACATACTTATAGCATCTGCTCCTGTTACCCTTAACACATTCCCTGCCAGAGGGGTTTTTCAGAAAAGGTTCCCTCAGTGCCAGGGATTTTGACCATTCTGACTAATATTTGAGGACACACAGGACATTTTGTGCTATGACTATGAACACATAGAATATCTCAAAATAAAGCTTAGAATCTCTTCTTTCATCTGAAAGAAAAAGTGAGTTTCTAGCATGTTCTGTTCTTTAGCTAGAGGTAGTTGAATACAGCTTGCCTTCACCAAAAAATGTCATTTTTTTCTTAGATTCAGAGATATAAGCGATTTAGTAAAATAAACACATTTAGAGTCATAAAAATCTTTGAGGACACACAGAACATTTTGTGCTAGGACTATGAACACATGGAATATCTCAAAATAAAGCTTAGAATCTCTTCTTTCATCTGAAAGAAAAAGTTTTTGAGTTTATAGCATGTTCTGTTTTTTAGCTAGAGGTAGTTGAATACAGCTTGTTTTCACCAAAAACTGTCCTTTGTTCTTGGATTCAGAGTTTTAGTGAAAGAAACACGTTTAGACATAAAAAATGATTTCAAGTCTTTGACGTTTATTTTTCACCTTCATTGACATCAGTCATGTAAACAATACTTTATAAAAATAAAAAAAATAAAAAAACTGCTTTAGATTCAGAGATATAAGCGATTTAGTAAAATAAACACGTTTAGAGTCATAAAAATCTTTGGGGACACACAGAATGTTTTGTGCTAGGACTATGAACACATGGAATATCTCAAAATAAAGCTTAGAATCTCTTCTTTCATCTGGGAAAAAAGTAAGTTTATAGCATGTTCTGTTTTTTAGCTAGAGGTAGTTGCATACAGCTTTCTCTTGGATTCAGAGTTTTAGTGAAAGAAACACGTTTAGACATAAAAAATGATTTCAAGTCTTTGACGTTTATTTTTCGCCTTCATTGACATCAGTCATGTAAACAATACTTTATTTTAAAAAAAACTGCTTTTGAACACATTTTATCACATGGCATATCAAGTGCAACACAGCTCAAAGTCTTTCTTTTCAAAGTAATAAAGAGAGAGAGTGTGTGTGTGTGTGTGTGTGTGTGTGTGTGTGTGTGTGTGTGTGGGGGGGGGTGTGTGTGTGTGTGTGTGCTCAATTGTTACAGGGTTATATTGCAGAGATTGCTATTGTAGAGGTTGTCCATCCACAATCGGTATCCTTCACCTGCAAGGCCTCCTAGCAGGTAGGTGACGGTATCCGGGATGGAACACTTGATGCCACAGTCTGGCTTCATGTTGTGAAGATAGCCAGTCGTTGAGTCACAGAGCATATAAGATTTGATGCCATACTTATCGGGTCTTTAGAAGGAGTGTCATTGAAGTGAAGATTGCTCCAAATCAACTGGAAGCGGTTCCTGCTCATGGTCCTGCCGAAGAACGGTGTTACTAGGTTCTCATCGGTTGACCAGTAGTGTGAAAGCTCAGGTTTGGAAACAAGCCCAGACAGAAACAGCAGCCCCAGGAAACGCTTCAGCTCTACAACGGTCAATGCTGTCCAACGCTTTCCTCTGGCATGTGGCTTCTCTGAAAGTCTCTGCTTAGCATATGAGTTGGTTTGGTTGCATATCTCCTGGAGCAGAACATCAGGCAGGAGTAGCTGTAGAAAGTCGGCAGGGCTGTCGGATAGCTGTAAATATACATACACAAAATACCAATTTAGACTTTTAGCAAACACTCGTATCCAGACAGAGCGACTAAAAATAGCAGATCTACAAACTCACAAAGAGCTTGTAGATCTGCTATTTTTATAAGGCACCGACAATAGAACATAGTAAATATATAGCCTACATTATCATCATTCATAATCAGACAGAGTGTGTTGGTGGTGCTACAGTGTTGTGTGTGAATCTATAGTCAGTCCAATTCAGATCAACACACAGGGGGGCTGTGCGCACATGCATCCCCCTCCAAAAAAAAGAATAAAAAGAGCAGATCTACAAACTCACAACGAGCTTGTAGATCTGCTATTTGTTATGGCACCACACACATGCATGATAAATATATAGCCTACATGTACCATTGTTTTGTGGGGTTTTAGCAATTGTATAAGGCATCACACAATAGAACATAGTAAATATATAGGCTACATTATCATCCTTCATAATCAGTGTCCCCATGCTACAGTGTTGTGTGTGAATCTACTGTCAGTCCAATTCAGATCAAAGAGGATTTTGAAAAGGTTTGTTGACATGAACTGGACATTTTTTATGGCACCACACACATGCATGGTAAATATATAGGCTACATGTACCATTGTTCTGTGGGGTTTTAGCAATTTTGTATTCCTGTGTACAAGTGTCATACAGAAAAAGTTCTTACCTCTGCTAGATGGTCTGGCCAGGGTTGTCCGGCCATCCTCCACATCCTCAACCATGTCAAAGTCTGAAATGAAATATCAAATACTTGGTAAATATTATGAAGATCAAATCAATTTAGGTATTTAGCAAACACTCTTATCCAGACAGAGTGACTTACAATAAAGCACACCTGCCTACTCCCCCATAAAAATAGCAGATCTACAAACTCACAACGAGCTTGTAGATCTGCTATTTTTATAGACAAGGTCAGAGGAGAGTGCTTTGTGCACCTGCATCCCCCTACAAAAAAAAGAATAAAAATAGCAGCCATCTACAAGCTCACAAGCTTGTGGATCTGCTATTTTTATGAGGCATCACTCACCAGCACAGTAAATATATAGGCTAACATCATAATCAGAGACGGTGTCCCCATGCTACTCTGTGTGTGTGTGTGTGTGTGTGTGTGTGTGTGTGTGTGTGTGTGTGTGTGTGTGTGTGTGTGTGTGTGTGTGTGTCTCTTATAACTTATAAGCAGACCTGGCAACAACTTCTCGTGTCTAGTCCACCAAACACACACAATAAAACACAATAAAAAATAATCTTACCACTGCTGAAGTGAGCTCCGGGCTCCGGACGGGTCCTGCCGCTCCGACGAACACCATCGGTCGGTACCGCGGCAGTAGATGGGCCCGCTGCGGCCGTAGTAGAGGTCGCCCCCACTAACTGTTGCTCGTCCTCCCCGTCCACCGGAGTAGATGGGCCCGTTGCGGGCGTAGTAGAGGTCGCCCCCACTAACTGTTGCTCGTCCTCCCCGTCCACCGGAGTAGATGGGCCCAATCCCAGTAACTGGCGTAACCGCTTCTTATCGTCCACAAGCGGCGCTGGTTGTGCCCCAGTAGCCCGAGTCATCAACGACTCCAACAGTGTCTGCTGGCGTAGCGAACCGGTCACTTGTTTGGCGCCCCTGTTTGAGTTTTTTTTTGCCCTCATATTATCACAGAGAGAGACAGTATTATCTTATACTACGCTATATCTGATCTCCTCTTTTCTTTTCTTCTCCTCTCCCGATCACTATAACTGACCTCTCCTCTCCTCTCTGCTCCGCTCTCCGACCACACCAAATGATCTCTCCTCTTCTCCCCCATAACTACAAGCTTTTCTCCTCTCTCTCCGACCACACTACACCAAATGATCTCCTCTCCTCTCCTCTCCTCTCCTCTCTCGACTGAAATAAAACTAAAAACTAAAAAACTAAAACTAAACTAAAGACACTCAAACGCTCACACTTTCTAACACACACTCTCACACACACACACACACACACACACACACACACACACACACACACACACACACACACACACACACACACACACACACACACACACACACACTCTCTCAATCACTAACTGACTCACAAACTGTCTCACACACTGACTGACCTGTCTCAAAAATAATTTTAACTCTATTGCTGTTACCAACCCCCACTCTTTTCACTCCGATCACCGTCACTCTCTGTCTCTCTCAAATGTTTGGGCGCAATGGCCGATGCTGCACTACCGTCTCCATTTTGTCACATTTGGGCAAACAGCTGTTTGTGATCAGCTGACTGATCACGTGTTTTTTCGGTTAACCCCTTCATCTACAGGTCCAATATTAACGCACAGGCTGCGCAACAGTGTAATATACAGTAAATCAATGAAAAAACACATTCACGGTTTAAACCGTGAATGAGCCCGTGGCAGGTAAAGGGGTACATTTTGATTCACGAGTAGAACCGTGGATAGTAGGTAATGTGTTAAGGGGAAGAGATCTTCGCTTTATACCACATTATTTGATCTTCATTTACCATCAACCACTGCATATAAAACCCTTTGGGCCGACGATTTGGGGGAGGATATTCCTGACGCAATCTGGAATGCCATTATGGATCGTGTTCATACTTCATCAATAGGTGCGAAACACGGGGTATTGCAATGTAAATTCTTTCACCGAGTGTACTGGACCAAGGTCAGGTTAGCCAGGATTTATGCTGATGTTGACCCAACGTGCGATAGATGCCACCAGGCTCCAGCCAATCTTTTTCATATGTTTTGGACCTGTCCTTCCTTACACTCTTATTGGTCATCTATATTTGATACTAACTCGATGTAGCGTTTATAGATCATGGACTGTTTTCTATATACATACATGTTTTTGGAGATTTTACGTTGTGTATTTGTTTTGTTGTCTGTTATTTTTTTCTTTGTGAGTGTTGTCTGTTTTTTGTTTTGTTTTGTTTGGATGTTGTTTATATCTTACTCTCACTGTTTGGAGATACTCTGTTTATTTGCTTAGTTACTTCAATAAGTGTCTGTACTACCTATGAGTATGTAAAATAACAAAAACGAATAAACAAAACGTTTAAAAAAAAAAAAAAAAGAAATAGGAAATGGGCACTTGCCAGAAGGACACAGTCCCCAAATGGTTGGCTTCTCTTTCGTATCCTCAGAAATAAATGTACTGCTCTCCTCAGAAAGCTGAAGTCACAGTATTATTTATCTTTAACTTCCGATACATCCAGCAATCATGCACATTTCTTAGTAATCCCTCCAGCGGAGGGGAGCTGCTGGTCCCCCGCCAAAGTTGCGAGTTGGGGACTCTTTTATTAGTGACAAAAAATGTATGTCAAATGTTTTTAATGACCATTTCAAAAGGGCTGGGCATGTTTTTGATGCACAAAATGCCTCCTCCTCTCAACAAGGGGCTCAGGAAGTGGCATTCTTACCAGAAAATGGCGATGTAAACGCTCGTCTAAATTTAGATTTCTCCTCTATCCTGGCCTCCGATGTTCTCAGTTCGTTGTCCTCTCTGGACCCCTGGCCCAGATGGCCTTGATCCTTATCTGCTGAGATTAGCTGGGTCAATAGCACAACCTATAACTGATATTTTCAATCTTTCGCTAACTTCTCAGAACATTCCTTCGGTGTGGAAGCAAGCTTATGTTTCTCCCCTCCTTAAGGCTGGTGATCCTACGGATGTAAATAACTACAGGCCAATATCTAATCTCTCGGCCTTAGCAAAGATCCTAGAAGCCCAGGTATCAGCCCAAGTAAACCAATTTCTGGATCAACACCAAATCTTAAATACCATGCAATCTGGGCTCAGATCCAAACACAGTACTGTCACAGATTGCCTTACTGTCTTGGATGACATTAAGGCTGCCTGGGAAAAGTCATATGTATGCGCTGCCCTGTTTATTGACTTAACCAAGGCTTTTGACACTGTTGACCTCCCGATATTGTTAAAGATTCTTTCCAATATAGGCATGGGCCCAAATGTGACTAGCTGGTTCACCAGCTATTTGATCGGCCGCACACAATGTGTGAAATTGGGTGACATAGTGTCCGATCAAGTAGCCATGGAGAAGGGAGTCCCCCAGGGCTCTATATTAGGTCCTTTACTTTTTCTTTTATATGTGAATAACATTTGCAGTCAGTCAAAGTACTCTAGGTACCATATGTACGCGGATGACACGGTTTTGTACACCTGCGCGCCCACGCTAGACATGGCTGTAACAAATGTGTCTTTTGATTTCATCTCACTGCAGCAGGAATTTTAAAAAAGCAAATTGATGTTAAATGGTAACAAAACTAAGGCAATGTTGTTCACTCCATGAGTCTGTCCAACCCTCTTAAGCATCTCCACTTTAGATGGCACCCCAATTGAGTGGGTAGATCGCTATAAATACCTCGGGTTCTGGTTGGACAAACATCTAAATTTTAAATTCCATATTGATGCCTTGAGTAAGAAGCTAAAATTTACGTTTTCTACAGACTGAAGGCTTGTTTTGCCTGCACCGCTTGTAAAAAATTGGTCACTGGTCTGTTTTTGTCCCAGCTGGATTATGGTGACAATATTTACAGGTTTGCTTGTGCCTCCACACTGGCCAAGCTGGATCCCCTGTATCATGCTGCACTGAGATTCATAACGAATTCTCCTTTTAGAACTCACCATTGCACGTTGTATGCTGCAGTTGATTGGTCCTCTTTGACTATGCGCAGGCTGCAACATTGGTATAATTTCATTTATAAAGCTATTCTTGGTGAGCTCCCCTACTACATTACCTCCAAATTCAAAATGGTTAGAAATGGCTTAAATCTCAGATCAAATGCTTGGTTACGCTGTGAAGTACCTTCATTTTCATCTGAGGGGGGTAAAATGTCTTTCTTTCTTTGGCCCTTGGTCGTGGAATGATCTCCAGACTAAACTCAAATTGGCTGCTCTAATTCCCTTGAGAAGATCAGATCACATGATCCTTGCTCGTCAGGGCCGGACTGGGAGGGGGGGGGGGGGGGGGGAGCGTTTCACTGCTTCAGACCAGCCCTGCACATGAACTCTGCAGCCGCACTGAGGCCCCTGCTGGAAAGCATCCCGGCCCAAACATAAACGTAACTAATAATTGGGCCGCGCGACCCGGAAATTACCGTAATAATCCTAAAACGAGAGTGAAACTATTTTTTCAAAAAAAAAGGGGCCAGTGGCCCACTGGCCCAGCGGCCCATTTGCCCGGTACGCCAAATGGCCAGTCCGCCCCTGTTGCTCGTGTGTGTGTGTGTGTGTGTGTGTGTGTGTGTGTGTGTGTGTGTGTGTGTGTGTGTGTGTGTCAAGGAAGAGTGTTGCCTTTTAGTTGTTCATATATATTCATATATTTTCCATTTTCCCCTTTAGTGTCAAATTACATTTTATAATTCAGTCCTCATAGGTTGAGTCCACTGCTGTCACTCTGAGGATGGTGGTGAAAAGAATGTGGAATTAATGCAGACATTTTTACCAAGTGTTTCAAACACGCTGTGTCATATTTTTCAGGCTCCCATTGATTCATAGAGCACAGTTCTTAAAGTAGGGTCGAGGGACCCCCAGGTGTCCTTAAGGGGGTTCCAGGGGGTCCCCAGCTAAATGAGTTACTATAGAATCAAGTTTTAAAAACTTTAACCCTACACTGGCTATTTGAAAATAGCCAATCTACAAGCTCACAACGCACCGCAACACATTGTGAGCTTGTTGATTTTTTCAAAATATCTTGGAAAACAACAACACAAATCTTGTATGGGGTCCCTGGCACAAAATATTGTCTGATGGGGGTCCGTGGCCAAAGGCATTGTGGGTCCTTGACATGAAACTGTTTGAGAACCACTGTCATAGAGTTTGACACTTTAGAATCATTCAATTAAATAACAACTTTAGATTTCAGTTATTGACTTTAATGTTGACATGACATTTACACTGTGTTACAGATGATATTGACCCTGAAGAGGATTGTGTCATGAAGCCTGGGCTTCTATTAGTTATACATACTATTTAGGCTGCTGGTTATCCTAAAGGGTGTTGAGAGAGATTCTCATAACCCTTGGGCCATTGTTGCCATCGTATGATTGCACACTTATTGTGAAAGTGGAAGTCAGTGGGAGTCAGTAAAAATCATATTATGCAAAATCATTTTCAAATTTGAAGTCTGGACGTTTCAGTTGAAGTTATGTACATCAGAGAATACACATGAATGTATAGTTATTTCTACATTTAGTTACTCCAGGAACTATTTGGATCTATATCATGTATAGGTCAGTGAAAGTAAATCCATGTCCATTAAACTCTGACCTTTGTCACCCTGATGAAGCAACACAATGGTACTTTTAACTTTTGCCACGCAATAACCAATTCACAATATAGGCTTTTTAATATTTCCCACAAATCATATTTTCTATTTAAATTATATACAAAATGATATTTACTTAATATTTGCCAGCTTATTTGCCAAGGTGTGGTTGTGTGTGGAGGGTAACTTCCTACATGTAATGTTGGTTTTAAGAAATAGTTGACACTATACCTGGTTACACAAGCTCCACCAATCAGAGAGGTCGCTGCTACACTTTAGGATTGTGGGTAGTGTAGTATGTCTGCGTGACATTACAGATATAATGTTTTTCTTCAGATTAGGTTGATTTCATAGACGTGTGGCCTCTACATGAACATATAGCATTGTTTCACGACTACATAATTCAAACCTGTTGGGTCAGGTTCAGACAGGCTGGCTGGCTGGCTGGCTGCCTTCCTACTGCCTTATGCTGCCTTATTACTGACTCCCTACTGCCTTATGTGGCTGGCTGGCTGGCTGGCTGACTGACTTCCTACTGACTTATGCTGCCTTATTACTGACTCCCTACTTCCTTATGCAGCGTTAAGCTAACTTATTACTGACTCCCTACTTCCTTAATGTAGCGTTAAGCTAACTTATTACTGACTCCCTACTTCCTTATGCAGCGTTAAGCTAACTTATTACTGACTCCCTACTGCCTTATGCAGCCTTATGCTCACTTATTACTGACCCCCGACCTAATGAGTAAGCGGACCATGGTCCCTTTTAAACAAACCAAACAGTCCTGGTGTGTCCCTAAGACTGGGTCCGTTTGAATCAAACCGTTCCCGAGTATGAATGGCTTCTCCCAGCTGGCCAGCATTCACATTGGCCAAGATTCTTGCGCAACCGAGACCATTTAATTTAACAGTAATGGTAAATATGCGCCTCATGGGGGCGCTGTTGACTATGGGGCTTTGGGAGCTAGAGCATGTCATTCACAGAAGAAGAGTCAATTGTCAGAGTTAAGAGTGAATAATAAAGTTCAAGGGCGCCGATAACATGGGTGCCCGGGGGCTAAAGCACCCACTGTGGGTGAGGAGCACCCACTGGGTGCTGGTCAAAAAATAAAAATAATAATAATAATACATTTTTTTTAAAATTATTTTTCAAAATCAGATCGCCTGGTTCAGATCGCCACTGAACAACCGAATTAACCGAAATAAAGTTACAAAACCCCCCCAAAAAAGTCAATTAACCGACCAAAACCCGCAATTTTTTTCCGCGCACGCGCTTTGCGCGTGCGCTAGTCTGGGAGGCATTGCCTCGGAGTTTGGACAGCGGGGGCGCGGCCACTGCGTTGTGATTCAAATCAACAGCCAATGAAGAAAAGGGGGCGGGATCCAAATGCAGTGGGTGTTGCATCTAAATAGGATCGACGGGAAGCAATTTCCCCTTGAGAAATTTCGGCCGCCATTGTTGTGTACTGCTGTTTGCCTCTCGTCGGACTTTTTACACGAGTTGCACAGCTCCAGACCGGTAAGAGGCGTGTCCGCTCAGATTCAGAGCGTAAATTACATCCCGCCCACAAATCCCAGGGCTCTGGCCCAGAAGTTCCTCGCCGAGCCGGCGAAAACTTCTGGGAACTCAGATTACGCGTGCGCGAACGGGACGCACATGCACGCGCGTGCATGTGCGCCTTGTTGGGCACCCGCTAGAGCTTATAAATATCGGCGCCCCTGATAAAGTTTGACTGTGTTCCTGACGTTGTCTTGAGTTATAATAACAACAGATCAACAATACACAACCAAAGCAGTGTGTGCACTGGTCTTTGAAACCTCAAAATGTAACGTTGTCTCTGTTAATATGATATTGGCGTCACGGACGCATCCTTGGTATTTTAGCAGTGACGTCACAGACTAATCCTTAGTATATTTATTATCCTTATATATGCGTTCGCTACACATGTGTTTTTTGTTTATTATTTTTCACGTCTCGCGGTACTCAAACTCTAGCGGGATTATTATTTCTTGTCAACATTCAAGTAGAACTATGAGAAGGTATAACCCAGCTAAAATAATGTGTCATTATAAAAATAAATAAATTATATTATGATTAGCAGTCCACTTCCTCCTGTTGGTACGGATGGATTCACATTGCATCGATCCGTGCCCGAATACGCATGATCCGGATCCGAGACTACCTCCGGAGGTGGTTTCGGGTACGGTACGGTGATCCGTTTCGGGGAACGATACACAACATTCACACTATCACAACATCAGCCAAGTGGTCCAGGGTGCGCACCCCGGGACCATAGTGTGAATCCGCCCTAAGAGTGAAGATGTGGCAATAATGCTACCCTACACTACTGCAAGTCAAAACACTGTAATGTACAAAGATTGCTTGTTAGTTTTAAATCAGGCTTCAACCAAACAAGTTCTAACAAGTGTTACAAGAGACACGATGCATTCATATGACACGTTTCTCTGAAGCACTTTACAATGTGGAATTACCTTCACCCATTAACACGCACACACACACACACACACACACACACACACACACACACACACACACACACACACACACACACACACACACACACATGCATGCACATATGCACACATACAGGCCTGTCACAATTATTACATAATCATCCTGATTACAATCATTTGACATAATCTCACTTATTTTGCATAATCGTCATGATCGTTTCCATGTTGAAAAATGTTCATACATTTTCGAACATTTCCAAAAATAACGGTAATAGCAGATCTACAAGCTAAACACGCTGTGATGTGAGGTGGTGTGAGCTTGTAGATCGGGTATTTCCACTATAAAAAACAAACAAACAGTTTCCGAATGTCAGTGATTTCTTTGTATATTTAAGCGATATATTTCTATAATAAAATTGGCTTAAAGGGATATTTCACTTTCAAACATTTTAACGTCTACTCTGGCTTTTGTGAACACCCCAGACAGTTTATAAGTTGCTTGATTCAGTATTTAGATATTTGATATTCATTTTAACAGACACACCCCCTTCCTATACAAACCCATTTTAACTTCAAACTCCATTTTAACCATGTTAGATTTATTGAAAACACCTGTCCTTGATTCTGGTGACTGATATTGTCCTTCTAATACGTGTTTTTTCAATTACTTTTTTTATTTAATTAAATAAAAGAAATGAAAAAAGTGATAAAAAACACGGCCCCCTCACGTATTAGGAGGGCAGGATGAGTCACTAGAGCCAAGGACGGGTGTTTTTGATTAATCTAACGTGTTAAAAATTAGTTTGAAGTTATTATGGGTTTGTAAAGGAAGGGGTTTAGATATTTGGATAGGTGCATTTGGATAGGTAAATACTGAATCAAGCAACTTAAAAACGGTCTGGGGGGCTCACAAAGTTTTTTGGAAAGTGAAATATCCCTTTAATGTATGTTTTGTAATGATATTCAAAATCTACCTAGTAACTATAAATAAAGTTTTTATATAGAAAAGTACATTATTTTCCTCTCAGATGTAGTAGAGTAGATGTAAAAGTAAAAAAATGGAATTTTTGTACAGTACTTGAGTAAATGTACTTTGTCACTTTACACCACTGCCGGTCCTGACTTTGGAATGACTCGAGGCACAATGTCCCAGAATCTGAAAGTGTTGTGTAAATTGGTACTTAATGTAATGATGATTTTTCTTTCTGCTGTAGCAGACCTTTATATCACAGTGTGAGTGGTCACTAGTCCACTCGAGGTCTGTCACCGGGCACAGAGAGAGGACTAAAATACGCAGTGGTCTGAATTGCTTTGAGTTTCCATTCTACTTGTTCTCCCCCGGGGAGCGGGTGGAGGGGAGAGGCAGACATCTGGACTCTCCCTGGGGCAAAAAGAATCCTGTGTCTACCCGACTTGACTTTTTATTTTCACTAAATAATCAGTGTATATAGAATAATATCGTTCAAGTATAGCGAAACATCAGACCATGAAGTAAACAATCTGTCTGTCTACCGGCTCCGGCCGTGGAGGGAACGGGACTCCTGTCTCCTCTGCCCCGACACAGCAGCAGCTGAGCGGGGAGACCAGAGCCGACAGGCCGCAAAAAAACAGGAAATCCTCTTTTAACACAGTGTGGCCTACCTTAAAATGTCAGCAGGTATCACAGGAGATGACTTCTGTCTGCTACGTTGTCCAGAGTCATGAGATTATCCTTGTCCATGGAAACCAGCACAAATGTCTCCTTTAGGGTGGAAAATAAAATGTTGCAGGTCACTTGATGAATGGACACAAATCAAGATGCATGAACTTGCAGCCTATAGGTGAAACCTATTAAATTAAACGCAGTACGAGAACGAGTCTGGTAACGATAACAGTTTTTATGTCTCTAACCTCGGAGGCTTGCTTTCTCAGGAAGACAGCCTGGGGAACGTTGAAGTGCAAAGTGAATAGAAAAGGGTGTGGCGCCTGACAGTATGTGCAGGAACGTCACTCCATAGTGGGGGAAGGGCAGTTCCAGGTGCACACCTCCATAACATAATAGTGTTGGACAGTAACTAACAACATTTACTTCAGTACTGTACCCAAGGTTTTTATTTGTATTTATCTTTATTCATTGTTTTGCATGACTTTCACACATTTCAAATGGAAATATTGTACTTTCGACTCCTCTACATTTCTAGACTCTTCCTAGGTGTAAACAAAAACATATTATGAATTAACCGCTTAAGTTCTGTTTCAAATATAGTGAAAATAGCAGATCTACAAGCTCACAATACGTTGCACCTGACACGCTGTGAGCTTGTACAGTATATTGTTTATTTGCGGTATTTTTGAACATTTCTAATTTTAAAAACTTAAAAACCTGACACTGTTTTGTGTTTTATGAGAGAGAGAGAGAGAGAGACAGAGAGAGAGAGAGAGAGAGAGAGAGAGAGAGAGAGAGAGAGAGAGAGAGAGAGAGAGAGAGAAAGACGAACAGAGAGAATGTAGATAGATAAATGCTTTACATACTGTACACAAATGCACACACAAACGCACACACACAACACACACACACACACACACACACACACACACACACACACACACACACACACACACACACACACACACACACACACACACACACACACACACACACACACACACGCACACGTACACACACACATGCACACGTGCGCACACATTGAGGGCAGAGGAAACCATGCAAGGCACTAACCTGCTCACCTGAAGCAGTTAGGGGTTCAGTGTCTTGCTATAGAACACAAGAACACTTCAACACACAGCCAATAGTAGCCGGGGATCGAACCAAGACGGCCGCTTTACCTCCTGAGCCCCTCAAAAGCCACTGAAGGTCCTATGGCTAATTGTTTTCTAAATATGTGTCTTAACATGTATTTGACCACTATTGGAATGCTCCAATAAAGCAATTTTGTTTTACACAAGCTGCATTTTCCATAGTTAACCCATTAAGACCGGGAACGCATTGTGTGTCATTTTAGATTTATTTGGCTATTTGAGTTAATATCGATTTATGAGTTATTCACAATTTTTCAAAAATAGCAGATCTACAAGCTTACAAGCTGTGGATCTGCTATTTTTGAATAGCACTCAGTGCCGTGCAAAAGTAGAAAAAATAGCAGATCTACAAGCTCATATCATTGTGCTTTTGGATCTGCTGTTTTTGAAACACTCTGAAAGGTAAAGTAAAAGTGGTTAAGTGTGTGAGTGGGTTTTATGCATATTGAACAAATGAAAGGTGGTAAAAAGAACTTAGAATCTTAGATCATCGGAACACAGGTTGTTTTTCTCATTTCCTGAAAAGTAAAGGTTTTGGTCATACAAGGTGTTAGAGTTAAAACTATGTATTTTGTCGACAATATTGATATATATGCCATCATATCCTATTTTAGTGTGCCATCGTGGCATAACTCAAGTTTGCCTACCAATCTTATGATTTTATTAAGTTCGAGGTTGGACAAAACTAATCCTAGTATCAGGTCTCTCCTTTCCTCTAGAGACTGCATGTGTTTTGAGCTGTACAGAGCGCAGGCCCTCCAAGGTCACCGATTATCTCTGGAGGAATACAATAACAGCTCATTGGAGTTAACTTGACCATCTATGACAAAGCAACAACACCCCCAGCGACGCCGGTCAGAGTTGAGGTCAACGTGTTGTTTGAGACATTTGGACGCTGTTTGTCCAAGATAAACTGTCACACCATCCGCTTGCCATCTTCTCTCTCAACCTACGAGCAAGGCTCCTCATGGCCAGATGTCATCGTCAGAGCTGATAACAACTTAATTTGTGTATAACTGTTGTGATCATTGACTGTTGAGGCAGAGAGATATTTTTGCTGTACGGTGCCTCGTGGATTGATTCTTTCTCTTAATACAATGTCAACCTTTTAATTTGAGAACCGGCCTGTGTCTGTCTTTGATTTCGTCTCATCCTTTTTACACTGGGTTTTTTCAGCTGTTTAACTACAAATAGTTTTAATTAACATAGAGCAGGATTTACGACCCTTATCAGCTCTTTTTATCAACTTTATCACAAGGTTTGCATTTTCTTCACAGCACACTTTTTGCTACCACTCCTAGAAATTATGTCCAAAACTCACACACACTGGTACATATTATTTCTGGAGTCATGGGATCAATCAGTATCAGTCAGATTCCGCTGGTTATTTTCCAATTGGCTATAACTGCCTTCCAAACTTTACGGGCCCTGGGTAGGCAACCTGGCCTGGCGGGGATCTGTGCTTCGGGGAGTGCTATTATCTAACATTACATAACTGTATGAATTTATAACACTTACACTAATAGTAAATGTATGTTACAGTTCATATGGGAAATCAGTAAGCGTTTTAGTGCACCGAGCTGGAATCGAACCCTGTTCTCCAGCTCAGTCAGCAGCAGACTCAGCTGCGTCAAGAAAACTCACGTGGGGGTGAGTGGCAACTGCTACAATATTATTAATTTGTTTCATTGATAAGATGAACAAATCAGCAGGAATTACTGCTGTAATAAAATGTTCTAATAGATATTCATATATAACGCCAGCAATGTAGTAGGTGCCGGACGGTCCCGAATGTCCCCCCACTTTTCAGCTATCGACTGCTTTAAAAAAAATTATAATAATCTACCGGTTGGTTACCACTGGTCTATAAGAACACAATTGGTCGTGTTCTGGGGAGGGAAGCCGGGCGGGGAGGGTGATGTTTGTCATGGCATGTACTCCTACGGGCTGGGGGCGGAGCCTGTCAGCAGGGAATGTTTGGTAGGAGGAGCAGGACGGAGGCTCTACTACGTCCTGCTCAAAATATACTTGAGTAAAAGTACAAAAGTACAAAAGTATTGGAATCAAAATGTTTTGAAAGTATCAAAGTAACAAAAGTAAAAGTTCTCATTATGCAGGAGGTCCCATTTCACAAGTTTTCAAATGTATGAAATTCATAACATTCCTTAGAAAATAGCCGATCTACAAGCTCACAAGCTTGTAGATCGCCTATTTTCAAATTGCCAAAGTAAATTAAGTGGTTTTGTAATAATAATCAAATCGACAAAGTAACAACTAAAGTTTTTTAATAATTATAGTGGAGTAAAAGTACAATATTTCCCTTCGAGATGTAATGGAGTGGAAGTAAAATTGTTGAAAAATTGAAAATTGTACTTAAGTACAGTGCTTGAGTAAATGTAGTTACTTTCCACCACTGCTCTTTTGACAGGCTGCTGAGTGTAAATCAGGACACAAACTGGTTTTGACACTGCATTCCTTTTAATTCCTGCCATGGCCTTCGTTATCTAATCACTCATCATCTACGTGCCAGTTTCGACTCTCAAGTTAATCTTTCTATTGTTCCATTCACACGCCATGCAACACACCTACGCATGGAATCATAGTCATGTTCTCATCAACATAAAATGCCTGCTCACCGCAGTGGAAAACAACTATTAAAGCTACCTTGACAAACACAAACAAAAAATGTGTTATTGTTACAGGTCCCAGGGCTGCTGGGTACCTCTTTAACAAAACTGCTCCTGAGTAAAACAGGAAAACACACGGAAAAAACACTTGACTTGACGTTCTCTTTCCAGAATGCAACTCACAATCTGTTGGTTTTATGAAATGTTCCCTTTTTTTTAATCAAAAATCATGTCATCACAATACATTTCACCTCCATTCATCTCTGTTTTAGTCTTTGGTTCAGAGTTCTTCATTTTCACATTAATCACAATTTCAGTTCACCAAATACATATATTCAGATCACATTAATTAACTTTTCCACATATTCACTCTTATTCGATACTTTAAATACCCTTAATGTTGAATAATACTCTTTAGCAGTAAAGTATATTTTCCACAGCATATGACTGGCTTGAAACATTGTAGTTTTAAGGTGCACTGTCCCTTTAAACTACTCCCTACCAAAAGTGACATTAAACCCCTGTGCTGCTCACAGGCACTGAAATGTAGGTCTGGAATGCTTGTGTTCCACAATATTGCCAAAATGTGTGTATAGAAAATAACTTAATGTGTTACCCAAAATCACCATAACAGTGCATGTCTTCATGAATCAAAACACAAACAAAACAATAAAACCCCAAATCAAAATCATTCACTGTGTACAGAAGCTCTTGCAAACACCCCAATCTGAACCACGTGATATTTTTATACAACGAGATTTTGACAAGTCCTGGAAAAGAAGCGCTGTGATTGGCCAGTAGTCCCTTTGAGTGGCAGTTGGGGCAAACGGTGAGCGTTTGTCCCAGCGATTCTGTGCCTATCGTTACGTAACTCGGACGGTGCTGAATCGGCTCAAGCGAACTTCACAACGTTCGGCGCGGCGACTTGCTCGCATTAGCTCCCTCGCCGGTGCCTCTCGTGGCTCAAGTTTGCTTGAGACAGTGCCTCCGTCACGGTTCAAAACTATAATTGTCGGAAAAAGAGTGCTGGCCGGGGGATTCGATCACGGGGGGTTGGGATCGGCACTACCCAGCCCCTGGTGGACTGTAAGAGCGCTTCATTATCTGACCATTCACAGAGCTCCCGGCTTCAATTGCTGCAAATGAAAACCACTGCCCTTCATTTTCCAGCCACTAAAAAAGTCCCCCTTCTTTTCCCTTCATTTTCTTTCCGCATTTTCTTGCCAATTAAATCTTCCCCTCGGCTCTTTTACCTGTTGGCCAATGAAAACCCGATCTTACCCCCTTTCCCATTTTCTTTTCAGCCAATCTGCACACGGCGGTACTGGCTGCGGCGCAGTGTAAACATCACGTTTATGCTGCATCGCCTGGTGTTTGCACTTTCTCCATTTACAGTCCGTACATCTGCATAAACATTCAGATTTCAAATATAAAGTTCTTACCGCATGGCCACGGATTTCACAATTATATACGGGCCCTCAAAAGTACCCGTATATTCCGTATTGTTCAATAAAAAGGCTTTTAATCCGATCGGCGGCCATTTTCTCATTGAGTTATATAATGTATCAAAGTGCAATACACCTTCCAACCGAAGCATACGGATACAATTTAGAGAAAATGGTCACCGATCCGATTAAAATGCTAAACAATACGGAAGATATGGGTACCGAGTAGAATTGTAACATCCGTGGCCATGAGGTAAGTACTTTATATTTGAAATCTGAAAGTTTATGTAGATGTATGGGCCGTAAATGGAGAAAGTGCAAACACCAGGTTGAAGTTCATCCATGACTGTATCATTTCCACCACTGTGAATTAAGCATGACAACTGATTTATTTAATTACTAACACCTGTGGAGCTTGATCCAGTGTGCTGATCTTGCAGTGCAGAAAAAAAAATGTTTATTTATAATTTTTTTCTTGATGGACTAATAACCTCCTATGTGGGCTGGCAGCAGGCCATACAAATTATGGCGAGTCTGTGTTGCATTCTGGCCTTGCAAATCTGCTATGTTCAGTGTGCAACACCGCCATGTGACAAAGTACAAATCAGGCTTTTGTCTGCCTTGGCGTCTGTCGTCTGTCTGATTTATGGCTCATTTAAGTAACCAATCTTCAAGTTTACAACATGTTAGATTGTGATGCATTGTGAGCATCAGTAAGCTTGTATGAAATGGGCTATTCAGTGCGCAAAACCAGCGTGCAATTAAGTATAAACCATGCAGCAAGCCAGCGGCAGCAGCAACTTTTCTCTGCTACCTACACATCATCATGGGCAGTCACCGTCAGTGCAGCACCACATTGACAGTGCTGCAGTTCATAATTAATAAATACACACACAGACATAATAGAATTATTATGAACTAGACCATACCCGGTCGGGGCAGCGCATCCGTGAGGGGATATGCGCACATGATCTGGCAACCCGGGAGGCAGTTCGTCCCATAGCTGGGCAGCCCCGTAACCATGGCGACAGTGTTTGACACTAAAACGCTAATAAGAAGCTGAGATTTGATTACATTGAAAAACGAGCTTCACAGTTAAGTTCAGATGGTAATGGTCAATGGCTGTGTGCAAAATCAGAGCAATTGGTCCAGCCACTGAGGAGAACCGGGTAGCTTCACGTACTCACGTACTCACCTACTCACCACTACAGACAGAGGTTACTAGAATTATAGTAGGATATTAATAAGAATACTATTATTATTGTTTATTTCTTTTCTTTTCTTTTTAGACATTCCGAGTCCGGCCCGGCCCGATCAATTAGCATACGTTTTCGGCCCCAACCCGGCCGGGCTCGGGCAGAAATTGAGAACTCTACTATAGACTAGAAAAGTGTGTTCTTAGGAGCACAGGTCTCCGCCAGGCTGGGTTGCCTACCCTTAAACTTTGGAAGGCAGTCATAGCCAATTGGAATGGGATCCGAAACATCTTGATCACATGACCCCAGGGATAATTTGTAAGAAGTTGTGTGAGTTTTTGACAGAATCTGTAAGAGTAGCAAAAAGTTTGTTTTGAAAAAAATGTAATCTGGCACAAACATGGTTTATAAGTTTTGTCATGATCCAAGGAATCAATGGGGAAAAAAGAGCCCCTGGGTGCCACAGGTGCACCGTTGCACCAATCCGCAACAAACTTGGCACAAACACTGTTCAGGGGTCTGCCTTGACAATCACACCGGAGGCCAGGTGTGACATCAGGGGACCCCGGGGGCCCCAAGCACACCATTGCTCCAATCCTCACCAAACGTGCCACAAACACTGTTCATGGGTCTGCCATGACAGTAGTCACACCAAAACACCCTAAAGTGCACATCTGGGGCACTACAGCAATATCACAGCAGTGTCTAACATTTCAAATAGCCATAACTCAGTGACCATTGCTATGATCAGCGCAATATAGGACTGGATTTGAAGGCCTGAAAATCTAGTGTTGAGAAATGTTTCTGGTCTCACAAGAGAAATGTTTTTTTTAATGGTTTGAAATACAATTCTTCTTCTCAGAAGAATTATTATTACAAAAAATCTAAACTGGGTTGTAAATTCCCTCGTAAATGGCTATGTTATTCTCCAAAGATGGACCGTGCGTATTGCGAGCCCTGTTGGCTTTTCGGCGATAGGAGGTGCCCATCCCACCACCTCTCCTGGACTGTCGGGATTAAAGACTGGCAAGGACTGTCTGGCAAAATAAAGAAACACCAATCATCGCTCATCTAGCCGCATGTGTGGTATTTGACACCTGGAAAAATGACCGTACAGTGGATGCACAACTTGACCGCCAGTGCAAGCATCAGGTTAATTTTTGGACCCAAGTGTTAAAAAGAGTCACAGATGTCACTCTGACGTTAGCTTCTTGCAACCTTGCTATAGAGGGCATTGTGAGAAAGTGGGTGAGCTCTAGTGGAAACGTTTTGTCAGTAATAGAGTTGTTGGTTCGATATGATCCCATATTGCAAGAGTTGCTTTATAAAAAATGCACAGTTAATTATTTGAGCCCGGAAGTTCAAAACAAATTAATTGCATTGTTGTCACAGAAAGTACGCAACCAGATTGTTTGTGAAACAATGTCCGAGGTTTATTCAGTTTATTCAGGTTTATTCAGTCATAGTGGACACTACTCAGGATTTAACTAAAGTCTTTGAGAATATCTCAGATCAATCTGCAGAAGGACTGGAAGGAAAAATCCTTGAACCGATAGAGACTATAGGACTGTCACTTCAAATGTGCAGAGGCCAAGGATATGACGAAGCCAGTGTTATGAGTCGCATTTATTCAGGTGTGCAAAAATGCATAATTGATAGAGAGACGAATGCTGTATATGTCGATTGCGCAGCACATGATTTGAATTTGGTGTTAAATGACGCTTGCCAGACGATTTCCAAAATCAAAGAGTACTATGACATTATACAGAGACTCTAACAGATGATGGGTTGTAGTGATACATTTATATTTCATTGTATTTTAAGCTGAACTGATGACGCACAGGCCGTGGTCAGCAGTTAGTGCTATTCTCAAGTGCCTCAACTCTTGTCTTCATTCATTTTAACTGAGAGCAGTGTTTTTATGGTGTGAATGTATTTTAACAGTTACGTTTCATTGGTGTGCAGTGTGCCCAGTATAAGGCACAGTGTTATTTCCTAAGTGTTAGTATCTCCATTGTCAGCTCATGGATGATACAGACACAAACGTGACTTTTGTATGCTTTATAACGTGGCTGTTAAATACAACTGTCATTGATTGTTCACACAAAAGCCTCTGTCCTTCTATTGCCTAATAGAATACCTTAACCTGGGGGATATTTGGTTACAAGCTTGTAGATCTCCTATTTTTGAAAAATCTTGAAAATCTGTGTAAATCTTTAAATGTATATATCTCTGCTGTCCAGCCAGAAACTGCTAACTCCAAAACGCTCATTGTTCAGGAAACGCAAAAACAAAATATACGTTTTTCAGGAAATGAAGAAAACCTTATATTTTTAAAACAAAGCAACACTGCCTCATCAACGTTGGTATAGTGACTTTATATATTGTCAGATACTTGCATGTGTCATTATATTATCAACACTTTAACCAAATCGCGGGTAAATCAACACTTTACCCAGCGCAAGTGGAGTTAGCAGTTTCAGACGAGCAGAAATCAAGCTGAAGTGGAGTTAGGTGTCCAAACAACAGTAGCTCCACTCGCTGCTAAGGGAGAGGTTTCTGAAGGGTACAAATTCTCAAAAGCTAACAATGGATCTCCAAGCTCACAATGCATCACAACAACGTGTGAATTAATGCCCTGATGCTTCATGCCACTTATTATATAGGCCTACAATAATAAACAGGACTTTAAATATTACAATAACTTCTGCAAAGAGGTAGTAGAATAGCGCGAATAGAAATGCTATGAACGCCTTTCTTCTTGTCACATTGCTCTCCTCATTAAACACTTAATAGATTTTAGAAATATAATTACTTGTTTTCATAACATTAGCGTCAGTGCTAAGTTTGATAAACAGGTACACTGCATAGTTTTAACAGACTACGGGGAGCTTGTTTACGTGATCCTCCTCCTCGTTCACTGCGCAACGCGCTCTACTCATGCTGTTGAAAAGCAGCGCTGTAGAGGAGAGGGGGGAGTTGTTTGTTTTTAACGGACAGTTTGAGGATCCAATGGAGTTGGGAGTTTTCGTCAGAGGCGCTTTTTAATACTTTTCATTGGTTCAAATGTTTTGATATTTTACACAGACCTAAAGGGTGTTCAATAGCCTTGATTTATGAAAAAAAAAAAAAATGAAAATGGAGTTAGCTGGTCCTGGCTGGACACCGACGATATATTTTTAAAGCAAACGTTTTTAACAACAACAAAAAAAAAACATAGCTTATAAAGCATGTGCACACCATGTGCACGCCATTGCATCTGCGGGCGGGTGTGTGTTGCTCAAAAGAGGTGGCCATACGCCATACTGTAGCAGACCACTACACCCCTGAAAACAACCATAGAAAAACCTCTTTGCCTAGAAAAACACCACTGTCCTAGATTGCCGTGTAGGTCACCAGTGTTATCAATTTTATCTGGGCAGCAACTGCAAGCCACTGAAGCCAGTGAAAGCAACAAGGAATAAGCCTAGCTACCTATATTGTGCCTGTCTGTCTATCTATCTATTATTTGTATTAAATAGACCATCACAAAGGTGACAAATAAAATGTCACTGCACATATCTGCTCGATGCTTGAGAGCTCAGTCTCAGTCAGTGAATGGTGGGAGGGGCTCTGTCAGCCTGCTCTTTCACCACACACACACACACACACACACACACACACACACACACACACACGCACGCACGCACACACACACACACACACACACACACACACACACACACACACACACACACACACACACATGTTGCTTCTCTCTATAATGAACATGTTTGAACCACATAGCTACTGAGAGTGTGAGAGGAACCACAACAAGGTCACAGAAGTGGCGGGTGACAAACGTCTTGCTACAGTACATGCTATGTCTGCTATTTTGGCACAAATCCATAGTAGGATGAATTATACAAACTGTCTCCATTAACTGTCACAAATACAAAATAACGACTGGAGTGCACTGTCTTTGGCAGTGCACAAAAATGCATGTATTCCGGAAGTTGATATGCTAAGAAATCAGCCCAAAATCAGCCCGCTTGTCTATATTGGGAAGTCTATATCGGTGAACAAATAGTTGCATTTCTCTTAATGGTATCTAGGACAACGGTTCTCAAACTGTGGTTTGTACTCCAGGGGGGTCCCTAAATGATTTTTGGGGGTCCCCAAACCGGGACCGGAGCGCAGTGGTTTAAAGTAACTAAGTACATTTACTCAAGTACTGAACTTAAGTACAATTATTTGAAAACTTTAGTTACTAGTTGCTTTGCAGGTATAAATTATTATATTATAAAACATACATTAACCACTGCAGCCCTATTTTATAAATAGGCTATTGGAAAATAGCCGATCTACAAGCTCACAACGCATCGCAACGCGTTGTGAGCTTGTAGATCTGCTATTTTCAAACAATTTAGTACTTTTACTTTTGGTACTTTAAATATATTTTGATGCCAATACTTTTGTACTTTTACTCAAGTAACATTTTGAACACAGGCCTTTTACTAGTAACAGACAAACAGAGTATTTTTATATTGTGCTATTGCTACTTTTACCTAAGTAAAACATTTGAGTAGTAGCAGATAGCGATAGAAAGCTCACACTTTAACTCCCCATTGTGTGGGTTTAGTTTTTTTCATTCTGTGTACTCTGGGGTTGTACTGATGTCTTCGACATAATGATAATGTTTCAGACAGAGAGAGAGGAATGTCACAGGTCATTGGAGTGCTCCTCCTCCATGAGGTCGCTAGCCTGGGATCCAGCCTGCTTCGCTGCGTTCGCCGGACTTTTTTTCTCTCTCCGCTTCTCAGTCTGGAATGCCTCCTATCTCCAGGAGGCGGGACACAGCAGCCAAGGTTCGAAACCTACCGTGGCTTCTGATTGGTCTAAAACAGTCTAAAACAGTGTGATCGTTGTGATTCGTCATTCGTTTGAACAACATCCAACCAGCAACGACGTTGCCTAACGTAACATATGTAGTTCCAGTGTAGTTCTGCAAAACGAGTCAATGGGGTGCATTCCAGACTGAGAAGCGAAGAGAGAAAAAAAAGTCCGCCGAGCGTAGCGAAGCAGACTGGATCCCAGGCTATGAGGTCGCCTCCCACAAACACACCCCGTCCCCGCCTCCCACAAACACACCCCTCCCCAATCTCAGTACCCTGCTTTCGCTCTACATTAGAAGAGTTGGGAACGGTGGGCACATACTAATCCTGCCCGAATACCCACTCTCAGAACCAGCCTCAGTGGCTTGCCTCGTTAATTACTAAACTCCCTATCCATACCTCTAGGGTTTGACTCCTGCTGACGCCACTACTTTTTCAAATAACCGCAGATACATTTTTGCCGATAAAGTTACATTTTGGACCGCAGCGGAGGGGCGCAGTCTCAAGCGAACTTGAGCCACGAGAAAAAACACCGAGCTCGCTGAAGCGTGCAAATTGCCGTGCTGAACGTTGCGAAGTTCGCTTGAGCCTATTCAGACCCGAGTTATGTACCGATAGGCACAGAATCGTAAATGATCACCCCCCCCAGGCAATGCCAGCGCGGATTATTTTGCATGACTAGGAGCGAAGCGTGTCTACCCCGCCCCCCCCGCTACTGAGATCGGAGAGGAAACACACGTTCGCGTCCCCGAGTTAAGCCTGATTTACACTTTGTCGCATGACGGTGTCACACGTCAAAAATAGCAGATCTATAAGCTCACAACGCGTCGCAGATGCAATGTTTTGTGAGTTTGTAGATCTGCTACTTTTTTACACTCGTGTATTGGAATTAATATTTTATTATTTCATGGATTGACTCATGTTAAACCCTTTGTCGAACATTAACAAATACATTCTGTCCACACTAGAATAAATCTTGTATTATCTACATTGACAGTCAGTCATCATAACTGCAAGTAGTAAACAAAACAGTAGTGTGAATCAATTTAAAAATAATTGTTTCACATACATGAGCTATTATTACATGATAATTCATATGGACACAGCATAGACACAGCCTCAACAACTTGAACCTGAAGTTATACAAAGGCAAGCACTCTGTGATCAGATATTAACATTATGATTTTCACGTCTCCGTACTTCTGTGTTGCTTTCACTTGCTTGAAGTTCTGCCCAGATCCAATTAATAACACTGGCGACCTCCAAGTCAATCTAGGACAGTGGTGGACAGAGGTTTTTCTATGGTTGTTTTCAGTTGCTTGTTTTAGAAGAGAATGCACTTAAGACTTCTGGTGATTAGTAGCTTCCTTGCCTACCTATGTTGAATGCACTTACTGTAAGTCGCTTTGGATAAAAGCGTCTGCTAAATGACTGTAATGTAATGTAATGTAACATTACATAAACGTTGGTATTATAAGTCCTCCTGTTTGCATGTCAATCATGGTATTGATGGTGTTTTCACTGTAGTTAAAGTACTGTGTGTGTGTGTGTGTGTGTGTGTGTGTGTGTGTGTGTGTGTGTGTGTGTGTGTGTGTGTGTGTGTGTGTGTGTGTGTGTGTGAGAGAGAGAGTGTGAGTGTGAGTGTGTGTGTGTGAGTGTGAGTGTGTGTGTGTGTGTGTGTGTGTGTGTGTGTGTGTGTGTGTGTGTGTGTGTGTGTGTGTGTGTGTGTGTGTGTGTGTGTGTGTGTGTGTGGTGAAAGAGCATGCTCTCAAGCATCGAGCAGACACGTGCAGTGACATTTTATTTGTCACCTTTGTGATGGTCTATTTTATATAGATAGATACAGACAGGCACAATATACTGTAGGCAGGCAGGCAGGTGGGCGCCTGGCCTTCAACTTCCAAAGATTTTCACGTCTCCGTCCTTCCTTGTTGCTTTCACTGGCTTCGGTGGCTTGCAGTTGCTGGCCAGATCCAATTGATAACACTGGTGACCTACACAGCAATCTAGGACAGTGGTGTTTTTCTAGGCAAAGAGGTTGTTTTCAGGGATGTAGTGGTCTGCTACGTGTTGCTACGGTGTATGGCCACCTTTTTTGAGCAACACACACCCGCCCGCAGATGCACTGGCGTGCACGTGCGTGCCTGCGACTCGAGCTATATCAGATCAAGCAGTGTGACTGTGAATTCCTGGGTGATTTGCATGCATACTACTGCTGTAGTAGCTAGTAGCCTAGCCCTGTAGCTCTCTTGTTGGTACTTAAAAAAACAATAGACAGCAGTTAATGACACACACACCTTAAAGTCCCATCTCTCCAAACAGTGACACGCACACACGCGCGCGCGCACACACACACACACACACACACACACACACACACACACACACACACACACACACACACACACACACACACACACACACACACACACACACACACACACACACACACACACACACACACACACACACACCTGGACCTCAATTAATTGCATTGTCATTTTCGTTTTTCTACCTATAGACATGCTTTGTATTATCCTTTAAATAGGTTGCAAAGCCTAAAACGAAACAAAATAGTCAATTACTAATAAACTACGTATGCACCCATAAACCTAACTAAAATGTATCTATCATCAAACTAAACATGAATACTGTAGGCCTATTTCATAATGCTGGTTCCACTGCGCACTAATTACTGAATCAGGAATGCGACAAAAACAAGGAAATCTTCATGAAAATAAGTCCTTTTTTGGGTGACCTCCTTTGCCCAGCTATACAATCAGTACTACAATACTGGTTGTCATGGATTCTAAAATGTGTAAAATGATAATATAGGTCAACAATGGAAACACAAACACAAAAAAAACACATTCCCATGTGAATGAACATAAAACATGTTATGTCCTAGTCTTTTCTGTTTCTCCTTCTGTCTTGAATGGTTGCTGACTGCATTAAGTGGTGTTAAGGGCTGTCTTGAACCGAGAAAGAATTATGACAGATCAACAATAAAAATACATTGACAAGCTGCTGAGTGTAAATCAGGACACATGATCAAACTGGTTTTGACACTGCATTCCTTTAAGTCCTGCCATGGCCTTCGTTATCTAATCACTCATCATCTACGTGACAGTTTCGACTCTCAAGTTAATCTTTCTATTGTTCCATTCACATGCCATACAACACACCTACGCATGGAATCACAGTCATGTTCTCATCAACATAAAATGCCTGCTCACCTCAGTGGAAAACAACTATTAAAGCTACCTTGACAGACAAAAACAAAAAAAAATGTTATTGTTACGGGTCCCAGGGCTGCTGGGTACCTCATTAACAAAATAGTATTCTTATTCAATACTTTAAATACCTTAATTGACCCTTAATGTTAAATAATACTCTTTAGCTGTAAAGTATATTTTCCACAACATATGACTGTCTTGAAACACACTGTTTACAATTGCAGTTTTAAGGTGCACTGTCCGTTTAAACTACTGGCTACCAAAAGTGACATTAAACATTTGTGCTGCTCATAGGCACTGAAATGTAGGTCTGGAATGCTTGTGTTCCACAATATTGCGAAAATATATGTATAGGAAATCCTGGAAAAGAAGCGCTGTGATTGGCCAGTAGTCCCTTTGAGTGGCAGTTGGGGCAAAGGCTCACCCCAAAACAGGATTTACGACTCTGTGCCTATCGTTACGTAACTCGGACGGCGCTGAATCGGCTCGAGCAAACTTCACAACATTCAGCACGGTGACTTGCTCACTTCAGCTCACTCGCCGGTGCCTCTCGTGGCTCAAGTTCGCTTGAGACAGTGCCTCCGTCACGGTTCAAAACTATAATTGTCGGAAAAAGAGTGCCGGCAGGGGGATTCGATCACGGGAGGTTGGGATCGGCACTACCCAGCCCCTGGTGGACTGTAAGAGCGCTTCATTATCTGACCATTCACAGAGCTCCCGGCTTCAATTGCTGCAAATGAAAACCACTGCCCTTCATTTTCCAGCCACAAAAAAAAATCCCTTCATTTTCCCTTTCCCCTTTCCTTCCGCATTTTATTGCCAATGAAATCTTCCCCTTGGCTCTTTTACCTGTTGGCCAATGAAAACCCGATTTTACCCCCTTTCCCATTTTCTTTTCACCCAATCTGCACACGGCGGTACTGGCTGCGGCGCAGTGTAAACATCACGTTTACACTGCATCGCCTGGTGTTTGCACTTTCTCCATTTACAGTCCGTACATCTACATAAACTTTCAGATTTCAAATATAAAGTTGAATAAATCCACAGATGTTACAATTTTGTACGGGCCCTCAACAGTACCAGTATATTCCGTATTGTTCAATAAAAAGCCTTTTAATCCGATCGCCGGCATTTTCTCACTGAGTTATAATGTATCAAAGTGCAATACACCTTCCAACCGAAGCATAGGGATACAATTTAGAGAAAATGGTCACCGATCCGATTAAAATGCTAAACAATACGGAAGATACGGATACTTATGTAGCGGTACCCGAGTAGAATTGTAACATCCGTGGCCATGAGGTAAGTACTTTATATTTGAAATCTGAAAGTTTATGTAGATGTATGGGCCGTAAATGGAGAAAGTGCAAACACCAGGTTGAAGTTCATCCATGACTGTATCATTTCCACCACTGTGAATTAAGCGTCACAACTGATGTATTTAATTACTAACACCTGTGGAGCTTGATCCAGTGCGCTTGATCCAATGCTTTGTTTATTTATCTTTTTTTTTCTTGACGGACTAATAACGTCCTATGTGGGCTGGCAGCAGGCAATGAAAATGATGGTGAGTCCGAGTTGTATTCTGGCCTTGCAGATCTGCTATGTTCAGTGCGCAACACCGCCATGTGACAAAGTACAAATCAGGCTTTTGTCTGCCTTGGCGTCTGTCGTCTGTCTGATTTATGGCTCATTTAAGTAACCAATCTTCAAGTTCACAACATGTTAGATCGCGATGCATTGTGAGCATCAGTAAGCTTGTATGAAATGGCTATTCAGTGCGCAAAACCAGCGTGCAATTAGATATAAACCAGGCAGCAAGCCAGCGGTAGCAGCAACTTTTCTCTGCTGCCTACACATCATCATGGGCAGTCACCGTCAGTGCAGCACCACATTGACAGTGCTGCTGTTCATAATTAATAAATACACAAACAGACATAACAGAATTATTATGAATATTAATAAGAATACTATTATTATTGTCTCCGCCAGGCCGAAAGGCATGGCGAGAGAGTATGTTTTACCCTCCGTCCGTCCTTCCGTCCGTGTGTGTGTGTGTCCTGTCTGTGTGTTACCAGCTAATCTCCGGCACTGTTGGCCCGGTCGCTGTGAAACTGTGCACACACACTCCCTGGATGCCAATTCAGAACCTCTGCCCCACGTTTTTCACATGGACCTGTTATAGCGCCACCAGGAGGCCGATTTGTGCAAAACCCATTTTTTCCCATTACACTTACAGCTTTTAACCAAACTTCATGCAAATCGGTACACAGTATCTCTATAGTCATGTGATCAACACGGATCTGTCCGATTTCCCATATTGCATCCTCATTGGCTAAGGTTTGCTTCCAAAGTTTGCAGGATTTGTCCGTTTGGAACAAACTGCCTCCAATCATGAACGCAGCTTGCGATTTCCATAAAATTGAACACGCACATTCCCATTAGGCCGAGGAAGAAATGCCACTTGAACATTTTCTAATCAGCCTCATGGTGGCGCTATAACTGGCCGCTTTGCATTTTTAACTATAACTGCACCGATCTGCGTGAAACTTTGCACGCACACTCCCTACAGGCCAAGGAAAAACATCTGCACTGCATTTTTCACATCTGCTTTTTACAGCGCCACCAGGAGGCCGACTTATGTAAAATACATTTTTGGAGATTATTCCTTCAGATTCTGTCCAAAAAACACGCAAATTGGTACACTGCATCTCCATAGTCATGTGATTCTGATGGATCTGTCCGATATTATTCCATCCTATTTGGCTTACAGTGGCTTCCAAAGTTTGCAGGATTGGTCAGTTTTGAACAAAATACCTCAAAACCTGAACGCAGAGTGCAATTTCCGTGAACTTTTGCATGCAGATTCCCACTAGGCCGAGGAAGAAATGCCCCCCTTTTCACATTCACATTGGCCTTTATAGCGCCACCAGTAGGTCTAATTTACCAAAACACATTTTTGGAACAAAATGCCTAAAATCATGAATGCAGTGTCCGATTGAAAGGCCTAAGAAGAAATGCCACCCTTTTCACATTGGCCTATTATAGCGCCACCAGGAGGCCACAATAACATACCTGACCTGGCGGAGACCTGTGCTCCGAGGAGCACTTTTTCTAGTTGTTTATTTCTTTTCTTTGCTTTTTAGACATTCCGAGTCCGGCCCGGCCCGATCAATTAGCATACGTTTTCGGCCCCAACCCGGCCGGGCTCGGGCAGAAATTGAGAACTCTACTATAGACTAGAAAAGTGTGTTCTTAGGAGCACAGGTCTCCGCCAGGCTGGGTTGCCTACCCTTAAACTTTGGAAGGCAGTCATAGCCAATTGGAATGGGATCCGAAACATCTTGATCACATGACCCCAGGGATAATTTGTAAGAATTTGTGTGAGTTTTTGACAGAATCTGTAAGAGTAGCAAAAAGTTTGTTTTGAAGAAAATGTAATCTGGCACAAACATGGTTTATAAGTTTTGTCATGATCCAAGGAATCAATGGGGAAAAAAGAGCCCCTGGGTGCCACAGGTGCACCGTTGCACCAATCCGCAACAAACTTGGCACAAACACTGTTCAGGGGTCTGCCTTGACAATCACACCGGAGGCCACGTGTGACATCAGGGGTCCCCGGGGGCCCCAAGCACACCATTGCTCCAATCCTCACCAAACGTGCCACAAACACTGTTCATGGGTCTGCCATGACAATAGTCACACCAAAACACCCTAAAGTGCACATCTGGGGCACTACAGCAATATCACAGCAGTGTCTAACATTTCAAATAGCCATAACTCAGTGACCATTGCTATGATCAGCGCAATGTAGGACTGGATTTGAAGGCCTGAAAATCTAGTGTTGAGAAATGTTTCTGGTCTCACAAGAGAAATGTTTTTTTTTTATGGTTTGAAATACAATTCTTCTTCTCAGAAGAATTATTATTACAAAAAATCTAAACTGGGTTGTAAATTCCCTCGTAAATGGCTATGTTATTCTCCAAAGATGGACCGTGCGTATTGCGAGCCCTGTTGGCTTTTCGGCGATAGGAGGTGCCCATCCCACCACCTCTCCTGGACTGTCGGGATTAAAGACTGGAAAGGACTGTCTGGCAAAATAAAGAAACACCAATCATCGCTCATCTAGCCGCATGTGTGGTATTTGACACCTGGAAAAATGACCGTACAGTGGATGCACAACTTGACCGCCAGTGCAAGCATCAGGTTAATTTTTGGACCCAAGTGTTAAAAAGAGTCACAGATGTCACTCTGACGTTAGCTTCTTGCAACCTTGCTATAGAGGGCATTGTGAGAAAGTGGGTGAGCTCTAGTGGAAACGTTTTGTCAGTAATAGAGTTGTTGGCTCGATATGTTCCCATATTGCAAGAGTTGCTTTATAAAAAAAGCACAGTTAATTATTTAAGCCCGGAAGTTCGAAACAAATTAATTGCATTATTGTCACAGAAAGTACGCAACCAGATTGTTTATGAAACAATGTCCGAGGTTTATTCAGGTTTAATCAGTCATAGTGGACACTACTCAGGATTTAACTAAAGTCAACTCAACTCAGTCAGGTTTTCAGATACATCACAGTTAGGGTTAGGGTTAGGGTAGGGTTAGGTTAGGGTTAGGGTCCAGAATGGGACGTACACCCCCCCCCTTTTTCTTGACCAGAAAATATTTCGAGTAAAAACCCAGGCGTTTCTGATCTGGGGACAACTCTCTTATGGCGCCTTTGTTTAGGAGAGAGAGAACCTCCTCTCTGAACGTGATCGCCGCAGCGCCTGTCGCGCTGGAGAAAATCACTTTGTCTGACATCGGGGGTTTCATGCAAAACTGTAGTTTGTAACCCTTCTGTATGGTGCGGAGTACCCAATGAGACGGGTCGCAAGCTTTCCATTGCGCTAGACAGCGAGCTAGGGGGTTTGAGCGGACTAAAACAGCTGCTCTCTCCCCCCGCTGTCTGTCCATTGTCATGGCGACCAGTGACGAGCTCGCAAGCTCTGACGTAGCCGAGCGTGTGACGCTCGCTAGAGGCAGTACGGGTGTTACCTGACTGACAGAAGGATTCGGGAAAGTCACGTGATCCCGCACGCGGTGCCTCCCCAAAGTAGATATCCGGTCGGAGAAGCCCCTCGTCCGTCTCCGGCTGGAAACGGAAAAAGTCGGATTCGGGGAGGTCACGTGAGACTGTACGCGGTACCTCCCCGACGTCAACATCCGGTGGGGGACGCTCGACGTCCGTCTCCGGTCGGAAACGGAAGTGTTTAGCTTGTTTACCTTCCGTTCGGCCATCTTGGGAGGGCCCTGTGATGCAGAAGCGTTTTGGCGCCCTCTCCAAGATGGCGGAATCGGTTGTAAAAACGGGCGTGACCCCTGTGCCAAGGAGCAAAGGCGCCCTCTGGCGGACAGGGGTGATACTGTTTTTACAACTGATTTTATTATTACCTTCATTGGAGACAATACATTCAGTATTTCTGTCCCACACGCATTTGGGAAACCGCGAACCGGGTTTTCCAAATGCTGTGGGCTCATAGGAAGACCCCCGAGAACGGGGGGCCGCCACGTGGACGGTCCTCGTTCTCCTTGGTACACAGGCAGAGGTGGAATAAGACAAGGTTTTGTACATTTCAGCGCATTTATTGCCACAATCACAGGGTATTTCGTTTTTACAGACCTGACAGAAATGTGCGACATTTTGCTCTGTTTGGCTGTGGAGGAATGGTCCTTGACTCTGTCCTCTAGAAATAAACAAGGTCCCTGTCTCTTCCCCAACAGTAAAGGGGGGGTCCGCGAAAGTCCAGGCTGACCGAGCAGCCCTGGGTGGAGCGGTTGGCAGTGCTGCGTGTCCTCTAGTGTCTGCCTCGCCACGGGAGGAACAGAGGGGCAAATGTCAAAACTCCTTCCCGCGACGAGGGCGGGAGGAACTTCCACGACGAGGAGCCCGAGTTGTGGAAGTGGTGCGAGAGGGACGGGGCCGAGGACCGGCCGTGTCGTGGACCCTCTCCCTGGAGCTGCTCGATGCGGGCGCATCGTGTGTGTGTCTCGGTCTGGACTGGCGAGAGGAGGAGCGCCCTCCCCTGTTAGCAGGTCGTCCTCCTCGGCTCCTGGAGCTGGAGGAGGTGGAGGCGAGCGGCTCGAAGACGTCACATGCTGCCTCCTGAGTCGCCTTCCTCTCGTCCGTGGAGGACTTGAGATACTTGGTCCCTTCTTTGAAGAGATTCTCAGGGACCAGGGTGAGAGCCAGCAGTTGTTTTCTGGCCTCCTGTCCCTGCTCACCTGGGAAATGGACGAGGTCCAGCCATCTGGTCCGCTCCTGCAGAGCGGCGAGGTCCATGGCCCGTCCGGTCCAGTTGGTGGCGAACTGGTTTAGCTGAATGATGAGCTGTATCAACAGCTCCATTTCCTCAGCGTCCTCGCCCAGCGCCGGCAGCATGCCTTTGATCAACACGCTGAGGGAGCCCTGCAGGAACGTGCTGGCGTTGAGTGACTTGGCTACCTGGGCGTTAGCATGATAGACCTTCCCTGTGGACGTGGACGCATCTTTGTCCCTTTTCTGGACGAAGTGGGGCTTGGATGCGATGATGGAGACCCGGTCCTTGCTCATATTTGACAGACTGGTAGCTAGGATCGAGTCCATGGGGGGAAGTTCGAGGCCCAGTCCCTCCGCTCCTGCCACGCCGATGTCGAAGGGCAGCTTCGAAGGACTGGAGTGGGCCTCCCAGGAAGAGTGGAGAGCCTCTCTGAAACCGCTGGCCACTGGAAGCTTCCTGAAGCGGGGGCGGCGAGGCTCCTGGGCAGCCATGCCTGGGAATGGTGCTGGAGCAGAGGAGGAGGCTTGGGGCTCCTCCGCCTGGAGCGTTTGGCCACATCTGCCCACTGCTTTCTCGAATGTAGTAGACACAGAGAGCTTAGGGCGCGGTGGGGCTCCATCAGGCAGGTCTGCAGAGCTCGCTGGAACAGGGGGCTGAGGGGTGGAAGTGCCGGAGGACGCGGCCCGTCCCTCGTGTGCCCTCACCGGGCTCATCATGACGACGTCGGAGGACAGCTGAGCAGATGGAAGGTCCTCCTCGTCGAATTCGTTCCCTTCCTCATCCTCGAGATCGTCACCGTAGTACTCCTCGTCGACGACGGAGAAGTCCTCGTCCATGGACTGCTCCCCGTCTTCCAGCTGCAGAAGGCCGCTGGGTAGAGGCGGTGTAACGGCAGGGGAGAGGAGGGGAAGAGGGGGGCTAGCCTGATTCTGAGTAAGCTGAGGGCCAGCTACGAGGACAGTGGCAGCCGCTTTATAATCATCCTGGCCCTGTGCTAGGCTAGTACTGCCCGCTAAAGGGCCTGGTGTGGTCGGGGCCGTGGTCCCCGCCGAGCGCTGCGAGCGGGGAGCTCCACCGCTAGCCGCAGCAGAGAACGGTTTAGGGATGCGGGTCGGTTTCGGGGGAACCGAGCGAGAACTGTCGGTGTCTCCTAAACTAGTAGCACAGGCAGTAGCCTGGCCATATCTGTGTCGAAGCAGTCTCGCCGAGAACCGGGCGCATGCTTCGCAGAAAGACTCGGGGTCGGAGAGCGCGTAAAAAGCGTGTGCGACGCCGAGACATGCCACGCAGATGGCGTGTGTATCGTCTCCGTCGATACTGGCAGAGCAGTCGGGTAGGCCACACTGTCTAGCCGGCAGAGGGCCCAGGTGGTACGGGGTGGCTCTGGGGATCTTAAACGGAGCCGTCATCGTGGAAAAGGGAGCGACAAAGCTAGGCTAACCGCTCTATTCGGGGAGTTAGCTTAGGCGGGAAAAGGGAGTTAGCGCTATGGGGGTAGCCAAGGGCTGAGCTAGAACAGCTAGCGGCTAGGCTAGGCTAAGGGCTAACGCCGGCTCGCACAAGGGGCTAGGCTAACGGCCCTACACGGGGAGTTAGCTCAGCGGGAAAAAAGGGGGGTTAGCGCTGTGGGGGTAGCCTAGAGAGCTAAGCTAAAGAGCTAGCGGCTAGGCTAAGCAAAAACAGCTAAGGGCTAACGCCGGTAACCACGAGGTAGAGAAAAGATCGTAGAAAGAGTTTTTAGATAGTCGAGAAGACCCGTGGGGAACTTAACCTAGTCTCCGCTTTGGGCTAAAGCTGGCTTCTCAAGTTTTAGGTCCTGAAGCGTAGAGTTTGTGGATAAAAGATGATTTCAGTTTGTTTGATAAGCGTGTAGCCGTTAACATCTGCGAACAGAGGAACTGAAAGAGGAAGTTGACGTCACGACCGGGGCCTCTTATGCCCTCCCGCTGAGGGGAGGGGGTGGCCGGTCACGTGACATACCCTCTAGCCCAATAGATGGGCCCCGGGAGCGTATTGTGTAGCTCTGTTACATCGCCAGATGGCGCTGTTTCCCATAGGGAGTGTCTCACGACAAAACGACAAAGAACCTGGCTTCACCTATAGAGACATTTTAGCTCTTCACCAGCTCAAGCACATTGTGGTACCAAACACAACAGTCCTCTTAAATACTCACAGAGGGTGTGTGTGTGTGTGTGTGTGTGTGTGTGTGTGTGTGTGTGTGTGTGTGTGTGTGTGTGTGTGTGTGTGTGTGTGTGTGTGTGTGTGATGACCCATCAGAGGGTGGGGGTGGGGGGGCACACCAACAACAGACGGAAACTATAAGATTGGTGTAAAAAATACAAATTTATCTTGAAAGCAGGACATCAACACGCCCATCAGACTGATGATGGCCCATCAGTCACATTGTGTTTTGACATTCAAATAATGTTGTAATCTATCATCCACCATGTCTGTGTGACTTACACACAGTTCAATATAATATAGTTCTATAACTATATGAACTATAATATTCATATAGTTGACTACATATTATGCTATGTCTAGTATGTCTAGTAACATTTAAATATGTATTATGTTAATGTGTATGAATTCTGTCAATAAAAAAACAGTAAAACACACACTAATCAGCATCTTTAGACATCCATAACAGTTCACAGCAAGATTTAACAGAGTGTAGTAAACTATATTGTTATGAACTATACTATTGAGCTGTGTGTACAGTAAGTCACACATACATGGTGGATGATATATTACAACATTTTTCCAATGACAAAACACAGTAGTTTCTACACCAGTCTTGTTAAAAGTGTTTAAAAGTAGAAATGAATATACTGCATAATGAATACATTTTAATGTACCAAAGTTTCAAATTTCTGCTTTCTTTTCACAGTGTTTTCATTGTGGTCCAGCAGCGCTGAATGGAAGAGCATTCCCATCTAGCTGAACTGTTATGGTATTTCATCAATGCAACTATGGAATTAATACTACTAGTAAAAAAGACATTTGTAATTGCAGATTTAGCCTGTACTGAGTCTGTGTAGAATAGATAATGCGGTTAGGTCACAGAATGGATTTCCATTCATATTGTCAACACATTGCTGCTACAGAAACTGTACACTGATGACACTGACATGGAGATAGGAGTGAAATGTGTGTCTGTCTCACACAACCATATTGTCGCTGTCGGGCAGGAAACCTCTTACTAATGCCCTATGCTTGATCATACGTCAGCGTCACACAAAAGCATCTGAAAAATCTGTTTCTAATTAACCCTCTAAGACCCGGATATATTTGTACTTGCAAAAAAAAAAATTAAACCTTTCAGATGGTCTTGTAGGAGTATTTTGAAGAGGAAAATATAATGTTTTTAAAAAAAAAATGTTTTGGTAAGCTTTTATGCAAATGTTGACATTTAGCAACGTTGGGTTCATCAGGTAGCAAAATTTCCTATGGCAAATGTGTAATTACTTCACTAAAACAACTTAATGATTCATTTATATGGTTTATTATTTGGGCAGATCAATTATGAATAATATTTGGCCTCTGAACAGTATACATTATGAATAATAACACCAATAAGCCATATTCTTAAATCAATTTTATTAAAAGAACAAAATGAAAATCAGTACAATATATGTAGTAAAGAAACCTAAAAACCTAAACCATTGTCAGTGATCACACAATACTGCCTGGCCAACTCACTCGATGTAACGAGGTCAACAAAGACTGAAATCGGTTGCGTGGCATCACATCAGCTACAGACGCGTTTCGTGTGTCTTTCTCGAATGTAGTAGACACAGAGAGCTTAGGGCGCGGTGGGGCTCCATCAGGCAGGTCTGCAGAGCTCGCTGGAACAGGGGGCTGAGGGGTGGAAGTGCCGGAGGACGCGGCCCGTCCCTCGTGTGCCCTCACCGGGCTCATCATGACGACGTCGGAGGACAGCTGAGCAGATGGAAGGTCCTCCTCGTCGAATTCGTTCCCTTCCTCATCCTCGAGATCGTCACCGTAGTACTCCTCGTCGACGACGGAGAAGTCCTCGTCCATGGACTGCTCCCCGTCTTCCAGCTGCAGAAGGCCGCTGGGTAGAGGCGGTGTAACGGCAGGGGAGAGGAGGGGAAGAGGGGGGCTAGCCTGATTCTGAGTAAGCTGAGGGCCAGCTACGAGGACAGTGGCAGCCGCTTTATAATCATCCTGGCCCTGTGCTAGGCTAGTACTGCCCGCTAAAGGGCCTGGTGTGGTCGGGGCCGTGGTCCCCGCCGAGCGCTGCGAGCGGGGAGCTCCACCGCTAGCCGCAGCAGAGAACGGTTTAGGGATGCGGGTCGGTTTCGGGGGAACCGAGCGAGAACTGTCGGTGTCTCCTAAACTAGTAGCACAGGCAGTAGCCTGGCCATATCTGTGTCGAAGCAGTCTCGCCGAGAACCGGGCGCATGCTTCGCAGAAAGACTCGGGGTCGGAGAGCGCGTAAAAAGCGTGTGCGACGCCGAGACATGCCACGCAGATGGCGTGTGTATCGTCTCCGTCGATACTGGCAGAGCAGTCGGGTAGGCCACACTGTCTAGCCGGCAGAGGGCCCAGGTGGTACGGGGTGGCTCTGGGGATCTTAAACGGAGCCGTCATCGTGGAAAAGGGAGCGACAAAGCTAGGCTAACCGCTCTATTCGGGGAGTTAGCTTAGGCGGGAAAAGGGAGTTAGCGCTATGGGGGTAGCCAAGGGCTGAGCTAGAACAGCTAGCGGCTAGGCTAGGCTAAGGGCTAACGCCGGCTCGCACAAGGGGCTAGGCTAACGGCCCTACACGGGGAGTTAGCTCAGCGGGAAAAAAGGGGGGTTAGCGCTGTGGGGGTAGCCTAGAGAGCTAAGCTAAAGAGCTAGCGGCTAGGCTAAGCAAAAACAGCTAAGGGCTAACGCCGGTAACCACGAGGTAGAGAAAAGATCGTAGAAAGAGTTTTTAGATAGTCGAGAAGACCCGTGGGGAACTTAACCTAGTCTCCGCTTTGGGCTAAAGCTGGCTTCTCAAGTTTTAGGTCCTGAAGCGTAGAGTTTGTGGATAAAAGATGATTTCAGTTTGTTTGATAAGCGTGTAGCCGTTAACATCTGCGAACAGAGGAACTGAAAGAGGAAGTTGACGTCACGACCGGGGCCTCTTATGCCCTCCCGCTGAGGGGAGGGGGTGGCCGGTCACGTGACATACCCTCTAGCCCAATAGATGGGCCCCGGGAGCGTATTGTGTAGCTCTGTTACATCGCCAGATGGCGCTGTTTCCCATAGGGAGTGTCTCACGACAAAACGACAAAGAACCTGGCTTCACCTATAGAGACATTTTAGCTCTTCACCAGCTCAAGCACATTGTGGTACCAAACACAACAGTCCTCTTAAATACTCACAGAGGGTGTGTGTGTGTGTGTGTGTGTGTGTGTGTGTGTGTGTGTGTGTGTGTGTGTGTGTGTGTGTGTGTGTGTGTGTGTGATGACCCATCAGAGGGTGGGGGTGGGGGGGCACACCAACAACAGACGGAAACTATAAGATTGGTGTAAAAAATACAAATTTATCTTGAAAGCAGGACATCAACACGCCCATCAGACTGATGATGGCCCATCAGTCACATTGTGTTTTGACATTCAAATAATGTTGTAATCTATCATCCACCATGTCTGTGTGACTTACACACAGTTCAATATAATATAGTTCTATAACTATATGAACTATAATATTCATATAGTTGACTACATATTATGCTATGTCTAGTATGTCTAGTAACATTTAAATATGTATTATGTTAATGTGTATGAATTCTGTCAATAAAAAAACAGTAAAACACACACTAATCAGCATCTTTAGACATCCATAACAGTTCACAGCAAGATTTAACAGAGTGTAGTAAACTATATTGTTATGAACTATACTATTGAGCTGTGTGTACAGTAAGTCACACATACATGGTGGATGATATATTACAACATTTTTCCAATGACAAAACACAGTAGTTTCTACACCAGTCTTGTTAAAAGTGTTTAAAAGTAGAAATGAAT
Organism: Gymnoscopelus microlampas; assembly: GCF_963454915.1. NCBI lineage: Eukaryota > Metazoa > Chordata > Actinopteri > Myctophiformes > Myctophidae > Gymnoscopelus > Gymnoscopelus microlampas. The sequence goes on from NC_139945.1 coordinate 52,419,130, forward strand.
ATACTGCATAATGAATACATTTTAATGTACCAAAGTTTCAAATTTCTGCTTTCTTTTCACAGTGTTTTCATTGTGGTCCAGCAGCGCTGAATGGAAGAGCATTCCCATCTAGCTGAACTGTTATGGTATTTCATCAATGCAACTATGGAATTAATACTACTAGTAAAAAAGACATTTGTAATTGCAGATTTAGCCTGTACTGAGTCTGTGTAGAATAGATAATGCGGTTAGGTCACAGAATGGATTTCCATTCATATTGTCAACACATTGCTGCTACAGAAACTGTACACTGATGACACTGACATGGAGATAGGAGTGAAATGTGTGTCTGTCTCACACAACCATATTGTCGCTGTCGGGCAGGAAACCTCTTACTAATGCCCTATGCTTGATCATACGTCAGCGTCACACAAAAGCATCTGAAAAATCTGTTTCTAATTAACCCTCTAAGACCCGGATATATTTGTACTTGCAAAAAAAAAATGTAAACCTTTCAGATGGTCTTGTAGGAGTATTTTGAAGAGGAAAATATAATGTTTTTTAAAAAAAAAATGTTTTGGTAAGCTTTTATGCAAATGTTGACATTTAGCAACGTTGGGTTCATCAGGTAGCAAAATTTCCTATGGCAAATGTGTAATTACTTCACTAAAACAACTTAATGATTCATTTATATGGTTTATTATTTGGGCAGATCAATTATGAATAATATTTGGCCTCTGAACAGTATACATTATGAATAATAACACCAATAAGCCATATTCTTAAATCAATTTTATTAAAAGAACAAAATGAAAATCAGTACAATATATGTAGTAAAGAAACCTAAAAACCTAAACCATTGTCAGTGATCACACAATACTGCCTGGCCAACTCACTCGATGTAACGAGGTCAACAAAGACTGAAATCGGTTGCGTGGCATCACATCAGCTACAGACGCGTTTCGTGTGTCTGCTTCCCAGTACATCCGGCATCCATTCATTTGAGAAAGGCCCATTCTCAAATACATCCCAAACATTTGCTCAATTTCTTTTGGACTTGTGTTGACTGATGTTCCTTTTGTTTGAAGGCTGTAAATGTTTGTGTTCGTTGTGAGAGAGTCAATCATGTCTTTGGACACAAACTGCCGGAAGTACTGCAGTGGTGTTTGGATAGAACTCACATCTTCAGAGGTCAGAGGTGGGCCAGAAAAGTCTGTATTAGGGCTGATGAAGTCCTTCTTCAGCCACTGATATCTTGAATCACGGCGATGAGTGGGTTTGGTCAGTTGGGGCAGCTGAATGTCTGCTGGGCGGTCAGTGGGTTCACTGGGTGGTTCGGATGGTTCGTTTTCTTTGGACCCCAAGCCACAGTCCTCTTCATCTGACTCTTCATCAGTCTCATTGATGTCTATGTCAACATCACTCTCTCCGTTGAACACGGCATCCAGAACATCCCTTGCTAAGAAGCGAGGCTCTTTCCGTCTTTGTGGCATTCTGAAATGAAATAAAGACATACCATTAGTACATTAGTAATGCTAAGTTCTTACACATCACTGCTCACTGCAGGACAACATTTCACAAGTCATACAATACTGTCTGGCAACCTATTGTTTGATGTTGATTGCCACTAAGTGGTCATCATCATTACAAGCCCCTAAGTACCCACCACCCCTCGAATGAATAATGAACAACCCCCACAACACCCCAAAAATTACCACATTGGTCCCACTGTCCTTGTAGTATTGAAAGAAAATTAAACTTACTGAGAATTAACAAGGGAATAATATTGGTTGAATATGTATTGTTTAGGGGGAAAGAGAAACTTTGGGTGGACATTTTCTGAGGCTTACAGCTCAATTATATATATATATATATATATATATATATATATATATATATATATATATATATAATAGGACCCAATGAGGATTTAGAGGTGAAAAAATAACAGAAAAACAAATTATTTAAACTCCTTTCTTTATAAAATATAATTGTTGCTCTGAAGCATCTCTGGGTCTTAGAGGGTTAACCCATTATTAAGACCTGAGGTCGCTTCTAAAAAAAACATTTAAAAAAAAAAAAATCAATTGTTTTCTAAAATAGCAGATGTACAAGCTCATAGCGCGGCACTCGGTGCCGTGCTATGAGTTTGTATATCTGCTATTTTTGAATAGCCAAGAAATCTAAAATCACACAGATGCGTTCCCGGTCTTAAAGGGTTAATTAAAATGCTACGGTGCCTCATCATCGTCTCGGGTTATCTTTCTGCTATTGAAGCTATTGTTATTGAAGTACATCAAATGGCATGAATGCACAGAGACGATTCACCATAACACCTGGTATCACAACACAACTAAGGCCTTAAAAATAAGGCTCCAGACATTCCAAAACAAACTAGTAAGGCCTTACACATACAACCCATCTAAACCCTGCTCATTTTGCTAGGGTCGGATGGCTCAGGGGTGAGGACAGAGTACAGCAACTTGCAATGGGCCTGGTCTACAAGATACACCACAACATTGGGTTACCCATGTACCTGTCAAAATACTTCATAAACATAAATGAAGTCCACAATCACAACACCAGAGGCAGCTCCACTGATCATGTCCAACCCAGATTTGGCACAAACAAGGGAATGAACTCGTTCTCATGCTATGCAACAAAAATGTGGAATGCCCTACCAAAAGGAGTGTAAAACCCTACTCACTTTTAAAACCTTCGGGAGGCTATAATTCAACTGGCCCCTCTTAAAGTATTAACCTACCCCCCCCCCCCCCCCTCGAACTGTTTAATGTACTTTTTTTTTGTTTTTCATACCAGTAACTTGTAAGCCGATTGTATGTTGTTCTGCATAGTAGTATATCTGTCTGTTTTCTTAAATGTCATCATGATTTGAGTGCGTGGGGATCTCATTTGAAACAAGCCGTTGTGCTTTTATGGGCGATCCAGTTTAGAGGAACTTGTATTGTTAACAGTACTTTCATGTACTTTTCCCATGTCTTCCTAAATAAAGTACTTCAATCAATCAATCACTCAATCCTCATCATCGTCTTGGGTCATCTTTCTAATTAATTAACGACACACGTTAAGGTGCATGAGGCACCATAGCATGTTGATTAATTAGAAAGATGAGGCGTTAGTGACTCACCCCTAACATTTTAGTTTGTCTGCCTGCCCGTCTATAGAATTACTTCAAAATTGAGTATCACTCTTGCTTGTCAACTGTAAAAAAAACATAATAAACACAAATTGTAAACACTTCATGTAAAATACTACTGCAATGCATTTATTATGTCATCATATAAGGCCAATACATTAGATATAGATTTTTGTTAAATAACATATGTAGGCCTATTATCTCACAACGTGAGCTTGTAGATTGGCTATTTTGAAATAGCCAATGTATACTGTAGGGTTTAAGTGATTTCTATGTACGCTATATAAACTCCCACTTTGAGAACCACTGCTCTGGTATGAAATAGAACTGAATATTTTCTGTTTTCTTGATAATGTACATGAATGTAATTGAGCTCAAAATATTTGCTTTTTGGACTGAACTTAACATATTTTTTCAACCATTCTATAATTCTTCTTGAATAAACTACAACTCAATGACAAACATATAATAATCTCCGGCATCGTTGGCTTGATCGCAGTGAGACTGAGCACACACACTCCCTGGATGCCAGAGCAGAACCTTATGAATAGGGTGATTCATAGTAGATCGGGTGAAATCTTTCACATGGGCCTGTTAAAGTGCCACCAGGAGGCCGAATTTTGCAAAACACATTTTTTGACAGTACTCCTACAGATTTTGTCCAAACATCACGCAAATCAGTACACAGTATCTCTATATAGTCATTAAACCAAACGGGTCTTTCAGATTTTTCATATTCCATCATGATTGGCTAAGATTGGCTTCCAAACTTTGCAGGACTGCTCCATTTTGAACAAAATGCTTCAAATCATGAACACAGTGTGCGATTTCCGTGAAATGTTGCACGCACATTCCCACTAGGCCGAGGAAGATATGACACTTGAACATTTTCAAATCAGCCTCATGGTGGCGCTATAACATGCTGATTTGTGTTTTTATCTATAACTGCACCCATCTGCGTAAAACTTTGTATGTGCAATCCCTAGAGGCCAAGGAAAAACTTTGGCCTGCATTTTTCACATGCCTTTTATAGTGCCACCAGGAGGCCGACTTATGTAAAACAAATGTTTTGATTTGATTTGATTTGATTACGAACAATTCAGAACATTGCTGGCCCACAATAACCTACCTGACCTGGCGTAGACCTGTGCTCCGAGGAGCACTTTTTATAGTTATTATTATTATTATTATTATTATTATTATTATTGTTATTATTACCCTTATCATGATCATAATCATTATCATTATCATTATCATTATCATTATCATTATCATTATCATCATCATCATTATCATTATCATTATTCTTATTCTTAGTAGTAGTAGTAGTAGCAGTAGTATTCTTATTATTTTTATTATTACTATTAGTATTATTACTATTATTATTTTATTATTACCATTAGTATTAGTATTATTAATATGATTATAGATCATATTTGTGTGCCTGTTGTCCTCCTCCCCGGAATGAATAAACTGTGAACACGTTCCTAGTCGGTCCATTGATGGGTAGTGAAGACAAGATGGCGGCGGCCGTGGTGCAGATGTCCTGCTCGCAGGTAAACAATTACAATAACTCATGGGAGTTACGACCTAAACATTAATGGCACATTAAAGGGTCTACACCATGAATTTAAAAAATAATAATAATATTTAATATCATATTGTTTATGTCCCTCAAACGTTTTTCAAAAGGTTTGAGCCTAAATCAAGCCTCAGATATACTCATTCCAACTAACTTCTCTCTGGCTTATAAAGCACTTTCACCTGCAATACCACATTGTCCTGTTTGGCACAGGGTGCTATTGAGACAGTTTGTATGCATGTTATCTCCTGGTTCTGTGTGGAAAAAGTAAAACAAAAAAATATATGAAAAAAATAAGAAAAACATTTTTTTTTTATTTAAAAAAAAAATATTTTTGGTTGGAACTGAAAAACGGGAGGAATTGTTCCCTGACGTGACGTAGGCAGGGGGAACAAATCTGACGGACTGTTTTCATACCAATTTACATTAAAAAAACACAGATAGCCTATGAAAGCCTGCATGCTCGAAGTCGGGTATTTTTGGGAACAGAAGAGAGGTGGGGGAGACCAAAAACACACAAAAATGAAGAAAAAGTTCATGGTGTAGACCCTTTAATGGAATAGTCTCCAACAAAGTTATCACTTAAGTCTGTTAACACATTGCGTGCCAATCGCGTACTGTAGTTCTACGCAAACCTAAATAACAGCGCAGCGAGCCAGTCACGTAGATCTACGCGAAGTGGTCTTTTTTTCTTTTTTTTTCTCGCAGTGACACATTTCATTGTAGGCCTCTCTCGCAGTGACACATTTCATTGTGGCACACCGGAAACGGAAATGAATGTCAATCGAAGATTTTCGTTCCCATCCGCCGCCGCTCTAAAGCTTCCGCTAATCCGGCATTATCTGGGTGTTGTTTTTCTCCGCGCTGAACGCTGTTTAATAGAAACTGCGACTACTGCAAAATGTAATGTCGCCGATTGAAAATTTCTTCTCTGGGCCACTCACACACCTACCCTGTGTGTCTACAAACAGTTTAACACACGATCATAAGGTATTTAGCGAGGTCTGTGGCGAGGTGAAAAAAACAAAAAAACAACAATAAATCACTGGCACTGGTGAGTACATTATGATATTAAACTCTGGCATGGAATGTGTTAATATTTAAGTCTGTTGAAAGCAGTGACTGCCAATTACAGGTCAGCATTGTTAACATTGATACTGTACAGTAGGACCAAAAATCGGATGCCCAAAACATTCTACAAATTGTAAAGCAGATCGGTTAAGAGGTTTGGGGGGAGAATATCCCAAACAATGCTTGTTGTTATAGATGAGATTGTAAATGATTAATTCATTTAAAGACAATTATTATTATAGAGATGAGTGATCGCTGAATAAATCCGTTCCTCTTTAGCAAAGTGGATAAAAAGGCAATGTATCTGTTTATTCTAATAAACAAGTCAAATGCAACAACCGTACTGTGTTTCAACTCTTTAATTCTACTGCAGAAGGCAGTGAGGCTGAATTACATATACGGTGCTGTTTTAGAAAAAAAATCACACCCTGTGTGAAGGAAGCGGTGCCTTTGGGGCGGGGCTTAACTCATTTCAGTTCGTCCCTATTGGTGGTCTGAGTGCACTTACCAAATTTGTACTTGGTAGCATGCTGCAAACTGGAATGATGGCTGTTTAAAGCCCAGCCAATGGGCAGACAGAGGGGGCGGGGCTTAGGTATTTACAGTTCGTCCCTATTGGTGGTTTTAGTGCATGTACAAAATTTGCACTCCGTAGCATGCTGCGAACTTGACTTATGGCTGTTTAAAGGCCAGCCAATGGGAAGACAGAGGGGGCGGGGCTGCAGCAATTCATGCTCGTCCCTATTGGTGGTCTAAGTCCACATACCAAATTTGGACTTGGTGGCATGCTGCAAACTGGAGTTATAGCTGTTTCAAATCCCGTGCCCTAAACGGGCGGACGGACATAACAGACGCTGGGGGTCCCTGGACCCCGCTTTGATAACTTCAGCAATTCATGCTCGTCCCTATTGGTGGTCTAAGTGCACATACCAAATGTGGACTTGGTGGCATGCTGCAAACTGGAGTTATAGCTGTTTCAAATCCCGTGCCCTAAACGGGCGGACGGACATAACAGACGCTGGGGGTCCCTGGACCCCGCTTTGATAACTTCAGCAATTCATGCTCGTCCCTATTGGTGGTCTAAGTGCACATACCAAATGTGGACTTGGTGGCATGCTGCAAACTGGAGTTATAGCTGTTTCAAATCCCGTGCCCTAAACGGGCGGACGGACATAACAGACGCTGGGGGTCCCTGGACCCCGCTTTGATAACTTCAGCAATTCATGCTCGTCCCTATTGGTGGTCTAAGTGCACATACCAAATGTGGACTTGGTGGCATGCTGCAAACTGGAGTTATAGCTGTTTCAAATCCCGTGCCCTAAACGGGCGGACGGACATAACAGACGCTGGGGGTCCCTGGACCCCGCTTTGATAACTTCAGCAATTCATGCTCGTCCCTATTGGTGGTCTAAGTGCACATACCAAATGTGGACTTGGTGGCATGCTGCAAACTGGAGTTATAGCTGTTTCAAATCCCGTGCTCATCATCCCGTGCTGATACGGACGGACGGACATACGGACAAAGTCAAGCTTAGAGCGGTTGGCACCGCTAAAAATAATTACTGCAGGCCACTTTTTGTTTTTACAGTTCTGAGTTTTCTGTTACCCCAAATTGACCTCAAATTGTCAAGCAAACTGCCATGTAAAAGTAAACACAAAAATAGTAATCCCCATTCTCCTTAATAATTGCAGTAAATTCTGTATGTTTGTATATCATCTGAATGTATAGTACACATGGAACCAAATGGACCCTTATGGTTCCATTCATACAGAGTCAAATTAACACTGAGGATTTTACAGTGTATGGTCCCAGAGCAAAACAAATTATATCAAATGGGGGTCCGTGGCATAATGCATATCAAACTGTGAATCCTTGAGATGAAAACGGTTGAGAATCACTGTAGACAATGGCTCCATATTCCTTTTGTTTTGCATTCGCCATTGATTTATGATGTCGTAAGCATTGTGACCTTTCAAGCAATGGACCTACCTACATCAAATCCATGGATGACGAAATGGCCTGTGGTTCACGTAAAACTGAGGTGTGATGAAGGAAGTGATACCACAAAGTGGAAAACAATCATCTCTTTCTCTCTCTCTCTCTCTCTCTCTCACACGCACGCACGCACGCAGGCAGGCAGGCAGGCAGGCACGCACTGCTTCAAATGTTAGTTGCTAACATTTGACAACTTTAAATTGGTATTAATTGCATGAAATATTCTAGATTCAAAGACATGCTCATACATGTACGTGTATGTGCTGTGAAATGTTGGTGTGACACTGTACTCCACCAGACAGTAGTGCTAACAATGTCCAACATTCTGTATATAATAAAAACAAGGTGTAATGTACATAATAATGCATAGTAACTAATAAGTAATAGGTTATAAATAATAATTGTGTAAAGTGGCTTGGGGGATAATTGTGGCACAAGGGCAGATGGCTTTCGTCCTAAAATGTATTATTCATGGCCCGCCAGTATAGTCATGTGAAATTCATACACTGAAGTTTCTGTGTTCGGAAATTAGCTGGGCAGATAGGCTATTTATATGTAGAATTTGTAAGGATTCCCAACTGCTTGTTCCTTGTGTTGTTTATTCTCAAGATGTGAAAGAAAGGCTATTATTGTCTCCGCCAGGCCAAAAGGCATGGTGAGAGAGTATGTTTTGCACCCTGTCCGTCCGTCCGTCCGTCCGTGTGGGCCCGGTCGCTGCGAAACTGTGCACACACACTCCCTCGATGCCAATTCAGAACCTCTGCCCCAAAATGTTTCACATGGGCCTGTTATAGCGCTACCAGGTGGCCGATTTGTGCATTTTTTTATATTTCTCCTACAGATTTGATCCAAACGTCATGCAAATCGGTACACAGTATCTCTATAGTCATGTGATCAACCCGGAGCTATCCGATTTTCCAGATTCCATGCTCATTGGCTAAGGTTGGCTTCTAAAGTTTGCAGGATTGGTCCGTTTTCAACAAAATGCCTCAAATCATGAACGCAGCTTGCGATTTCCGTGACTTTCACACGCACATTCCCACTAGGCCGAGGAAGAAATGCCACCCTTTTCACATTGGCCTGTTATAGCACCACCAGCAGGTCTAATTTAGCAAAACACATTTTTGAAACAAAATTCCACAAATCATGCCTACAGTGTCCGATTGCTGTGAAAGGCCTAAGAAGAAATGCCACCCTTTTCACATTGGCCTATGGGTTGGGAAGTAACGGATTACATGTAACGCCGTTACGTAATCAGAGTAAAAAAAAAACGTAACGGTAACGTCTTAGAGTACATTTTAAAATGTGTAATCTGGATTACAGTAACGGGGGTGTTGTAACGGGCGTTACAGGAGGATTACATTCTCCCCTTCCCCTCATTAATTTTACAAACAAGTTATAAATTATTATAACACCAAACAACCACCTGTAAGAGCGCACACGGCAGCGCACAGACGGCAATGGATTGGAGTTGAGCGCAGCTCTCTGTGTAAAATCCTCACAGTGAGACTAAAAAGGCTGCTGCTGCGTCAACTGCTGCCAGACTTTGCGAGAGAAATAAGCAAACAGGTCTATGAAAACAAGCCCAAAAGAAGCGACTATAAAAGGCCACACGAGCACTTCAAAGCTATTATGTCGTCCATTAAACAATGTGCATATTTATATATGTTGGCTATTTGAAAATAGACGATCTACAAGCTCACAACCGTTCTACCATTATTTACAAGCAACTTCAGAAAAATGAGCCCAATGTGGCTTATAATAACCAGACCAGGCAACACTGCAGACAGATACTAGGGGTGCGTTCGGAAATACAGCACTGAGCACTGCCCAGGGCTTACTTTTGATTGACTCTCTTTCAGATGTTATTCGTGGCTCTCTTTTTCGTCCTCTTTGCAGTGATGTTCCTGCATAAAAGCCTGCTTTGGCTCTGATTGTTATTAGGTTCTGATAGTAGCCTAACTTGGTATATTCTATTTATTTTATCTAGTCTATGTATTAGCCTTCATCAGCCTGTCAGTGATGCGTTTTCAACAGAAATGCGCATATTGGCAGTCAGCTGTGTAACACTAACGATGGCTCGGTGAGCCTGTATGCGCATTTGACCACATAGCAATCAACAGCACTAATTAATGTCAGCTGTGTGTGTGTGTGTGTGTGTGTGTGTGTGTGTGTGTGTGTGTGTGTGTGTGTGTGTGTGTGTGTGTGTGTGTGTGTGTGTGTGTGTGTGTGGTTTAATGTCCAACTGAATGTTTTCTGTAGTGTAGATATCAAGTCTTTCCCTGTAGAGCAGGGGTCTTCAACAGGGGGTCGGGGACCCCTAGGGGGTTCTCAGAGTTACTACAGGGGGGTCTCCAAATCTTTGCGTGATAGGACCTTTTTCTTGTATTTACATTAACCACATGAACCCTAATATCCCTATATTCTGAGGGGAACTTAAGAAGAGGTAGAGGGGAAAAGAGCAGACCAAGTACAGAGCCTAGGCTCAACTTTACTAAGTACTGAGAGTTTGACATGTCTGATAAATACACTGATGACAGTGCTGTTAAACAAGTCTATGAAGCTATCTATGAAATCTATGAAAAGGTTTAATCTGCAACACGAATTTTATACAATATGTAGTGGGGGTCCCTGCTTCATCTCTCCCTTAGCTAAAAAACCTTGGGGACCCCTGCTGTAGTAATCAGAGTAGACCCTCTCCCTCACGCTAAACTTAAATGACTTCTAAGTTCCACTTCTCCCCAAAAGGACAACTTTATTTTCCATCCTGAATGACAAGTCTAATAGTATTATTGTATTTTGGTTATGTGAGATAACTGCAAGCCAATGTTCAGAGATTCAGTATTTGTCTTAATTTCTTTAATTAACATTTATTTTGTTGGCAATAATTCAACTGTCAGCCAGTGTTTTGAGACATATTGTCTTTTATTGCTACAAAATAAATGATACAAATAAATTCTACATGCATAAATTATAATTTAAAAATATTTTTAAAAATGAAAAGATCGGATCGGAAAGATCAGGATCGGCAAATACTCAAAATCAAAAGATCGGGATCGGATCGGGAGCAAAAAAACGTGATCGGGACATCCCTACTTAAAAGTAATCAAAAAGTAACTATAGTTAACTTTTAAATGGAGTAATCAGGATTACGTTACTGACTACATTTTTTAGCAAGTAACTTGTAACTGTAGGGGATTCCTTTTAAAAGTAACCCTCCCAACCCTGGGCCTATTATAGCGCCACCAGGAGGCCACAATAACATACCTGACCTGGCGGAGACCTGTGCTCCGAGGAGCATCTTTTCTAGTTTTCTCTCTTTTTCAAATTTGTCCTTTTCCCCTTACCGTGTTCTTTCTCTCCTCCTTTAGTTCTTGTTTTGGGCTTGAGCCAGTTGTTGAGTAGTCAGCACACATCCCAGTTACTTTGCCTGTACCAGCAGACAAACACCTGCTTAGTGCTTACCGATGAGGAAAAAGAGGGGATGCGAGAAAACAAGGGAGGGAAAACAAGGAGGGAAAGGGAGATGGCCCAAAGGAGAAAGAGGGTAAAAGGAGACTGGGTAAGGAAGATAGGCGAATCCAGAAGGGCAGTGGGTGGCAGGGAATAGAGAGGGAAAAAAAAGGGGGGGGGGGGGAGAGGATAGCTGTCAGCTAAGGACATCAGGTCATGAATGGGACATTTTCAAGACACAAGAAGATAACCTATATTAACTCACATGCACACATTGCAATTGACGTGGACAGCACAGTGCTTCCTCTCTGATTCATTAGGATTCACAGTTAGGGCTAATGGTGCGTTCACACGGGCAGATTAAAAGATACACGCTACCATTCATTTTCAATGGAAACCAGCGACATGAAGATATAAAGATACATCCGTTTGTAGCTGTAGCTCTAGCGACAAAGATATACAAAGCTACAAATTCAAGTTGAGCTGGGTTCAACTTCCAGATACAAAGATACCAGTGGCGAAGCGTACCTGAATGAACCGGACCTTCTCAGGGACGCAGAGCGCGCGCGCGCAGCGCGCGCGCGATTTTTTTCGGGTTTGGGCCGGTTATATCCCTTTTATTTCGTGTTTTTCTTACTTTTATTCGGTTAATTCGGATCAGAAAAATGTCTCTCAAAACGCACCTCTCCATTGAGAAATGGATAACAAGAACCGCCGCCCTTAAACCCCTCGCCCCGGGTCTAATCCGGTGGCCTCGTTTTCCAGCCGTGAAAAACCTCCTGCTCGTCTTTTTCTTTTTTCTTCGTCCCAGAAGTGGGGGGGATATCATCTCGACCCTCCCGCACTCCCGCATAAAGTAGGCTATTGTATAGGCTAGTTGGTAAAGCAAAAGTAACCGCACAAACACAACACAGAACCACTACACACATTTAAACAGGTAGGCCCACTGGCCCACTGCTGCTAATAATTCCATTCACAATTATGGCACTCTTAAATGGATGCGGGCTGCCACTGGAATGGATGGATGAATGACAGGGCGAGTTATGTGCTGTCCTGTCTCTTTCCTGTGTGACTGTGAGAGTGAGAGCTTAGCTGTGCGTGTGTTAGTCAGTGTTGCCAAATATCGTGAGAGAAATGAGCCAGCCGAGCTCCAAAAACAAGCCTTTTTTTTTGTCCAACAGTTGCGGTAAATAAACGCTGGTCTGGTGCCCGCCAGTGCCACACAACCACACAACCAGCCTCGTAACAACAGTTATCAATGCAAAGAAAGACCCAAATAAAAGGCACAGCGGCCAATAATACAAGACAGACTTAAGTGTGTGTAAATAAAATGCACAGCGGCAGATCCAGCAATATAAATTAATTCAGCTTCACTCACCAATGACGTGGTTCACCTGAAGACAAAATCCATCCTCCTGTCCTTTTGCGTGAATTTTTCAATGACCCGGTCGTAGAGCTGATCAGTACTTTTCAGATCCAGGAGAATTTGCGTTTCAATAGCCATGGAAGCCAATGCAGAGAGTCGGGATTGTCCTGTTGTATTCCTCGAATATGTTTTTATCCTTTTGAGGGCGGAAAATGTCCTTTCCACGGATGCAGTGGTGACAGGAATAGTTACAACTAAACACGTTAGTTTGTATATCTGATGCATGCTGTCACAGAGTCCTTTGCGTTGGAGAAATAGAAGAAGGTCAGATGGGTCCTTTCCCTGAAAATCTGCCATAGAGTACATGACACTGAGTTCTGTTTTCAGTCGTACCAAGTCAAAGCGCGGCCCATAGCTGTCAGTCAAGCTTGCGAAAGCAGTTTCAGGGAACGTAGTTTTAAAGCTGGGGAACTGCTTGGGGTCCAGGAGGGAAAGGAATGAAAGCTTTTCGTGATCTTTAAAGCGATTTTGCATTTGATTTAGAATATTGTCAATAATGTCGTCAAACAACTTCTTGTAGCTTGCACGTGCATCTCCTCCATGCCCTCTGCGCCCAGTTGGCACGCTGGTGTCCTGCACTGTCTCGTCATAGAGCTGATCAAAACGTGCCCTCTGCCCCTCAATGCAAATGCAAAACTGGTCCACCCTGGCCATACAAAACTGCATGTCAAATGACTGTTTCTGCAAGATGTCAAAGAGAACATCTGCATGTGAAAATATGTCGTTAAATGTTGAAAGCAAAAAGCAAAATTCAAAGCTGCTCAGGTTTGATATGTAACCATCAGCACTGCTTATAGCTTTATCATCATATTCTTCATGGTGGTCAACAATATACTCGAACACATCCTTGAGAGCATCTTTCTGATCGAATACAGTGCACACCAATCTTGATGCAAAATTCCATCTGGTTGGTGCAACTCGTGGCAGTCGCTTCTGGCACATCTCATCGAGCAGTTGCGTTCGTTTTGGCGATTTACTAAAAAATGCGGCCATGGAAGAAAGGTGTGAGAAGAAGATTTTGCATTCTCTAATTTTACCTACACCTTGTGATAATACCAAATTAAGGACATGTGCATAACAATGTATGAAAAGCGCCTGGGGAATCTTTTCCTTCACTTTGGCTTGGACCCCATTCAGTCCCGATGCCATAACGGGAGCACCATCGTAGCACTGGGCTACAAGTTTGTCTGTGCATCCATATTCCTCCAAGAATCCAAGGGCCAGGGCTGCTACGTGTTCTGCCCGTTTGTTCCCCGACACATCCACAAATTTAACGAACCTCTCTTGTACGCCACTGTCTGTTATGTAACGAAGAACAACCGATAGCTGCGCAGCATTGCTCACATCAGATGTTTCATCCAGCATAAGAGCTACAAATGATGCTTTATTTATTTCTTCTTTAATGGCATCATCCATCACACCACCAACAGCACTTATCAAGTCGTTCTGTATTTGACTTGAGGTTCCAATAAACACTTTGGAAGTGGTCAGATGGTAGTGCAAATCTGGATCATATTCTGCTAAGTATGATAAAATCTCCAGGTAATTACCGCGATTCAATGATGTTCTGCTCTCATCATGGCCCCTAAAAGCCAACTCCTGTTTGCCTAGGAAAATGACAGAGTGTATGAGACGTTTCAAAAGATCCCTATTTTTTTTCACTTTTTCGTTGTGCATTGTAGTGTCTCTCCGTCTCTGTTCATCCAGCTGTAAATCAATCCTTGTGTCTCCAAAGGTTTTCAAACTAATAGTTGCCTTAAGGTGACTTGCTGAGCCTTCATGTTTTTGTGCAGCTTTGGTTAAACTGCTAAGGTTATCGTAACCTCTCCAGTTCCACGCACCCTTATCGGTCCCAAACAACAAGCATTCCCAGCAGTACAGCTTCTTATTAAGAACCGAGCCTGTAAGCCACGGGTATCGTTCCCAATTGCTTCCCTGAAAATGACGCTCGTAGCCGGCTTTTGAAGGCTGGTTGATCTCCAGTTTATCCGGTGTTGGGCGGCCTTTTTTAACAATGTCCATCTTTTCATTAAAGGGTCGTCTTGAAAAGGGCACTGATAATAAATCCACAACGACATCATCATTTGCAACGGTATTAACTTCACTTTCTGCCATGTTGCGTCGCGTTTGTTTACATACAATCACAGTCTGTGTGACCCCGTGACAGTCTGGCGCTTTCCCGTAGGTGAGTGGGTGTACCAAACACTCGCCCCAAAACACAATCACCCCGGGGAAAATCCGCCAGTATTCACCTAGTATTCCTAAACGTAACCTCAGGCAAGCGGGTTTTGGTGCGCGACTTCCTCTACCTTCTAGAATACCCTGAACTCTGAAAGACTACGCCCATTTACTACACCTCGAAATATGATTGGTTGCTTAAACTGTCAATCCACACCTAGGCTACTATTGAGCGCAATGGACGGTGGGTATGCTCGAATACCCACGATGGCGAATGTTCTGCCCAGAGACTATGTACAAAAATCCTCTGATTGGCTGTTATTGTTCCCAACACAAACACACTCAAATACACAGTGCATGGCGCAAAAACAAATAAAATAAGTATGGCGAGCGAAACAGTGCAGTTTAAAAGATTAGCACAAAAAAAATTACTTGATAAAAAAAAAAAAATTATATAAAAAAAAAATAAAAAACATTTTTTATAGAATTTTTATTTTCTTTCATCTGAGGATCCCAGGGCCTTCTCTGAATACCCTGAAGGTCCTGAAAATTCGCCACTGAAAGATACAAAGCTACAACTGTAGCTCCGATGTCCGCACGTTTGATGACGTCAGCGACCGCTTTGAGCAACATACACTAGATTCAAAGCGACACAGCGACAAAGATGCGGTGTATTTTTGTATCTTGTATCTTTTTAATGTGCCCGCGTGAACGCACCATAAGTGTTGTTACGTGAGTCAACCACATTTACATACTATTCCTGCAACACTGAGTTGCAGTAATAGTTGAGAGTTGAGAAATAAACTGACGCAGTCTGTTAGCTTAAAGGGGGATGAAACCCTAGGCTGATTTTGTAGTCTATTAGCCTGACCGATAAGGCTGACCTTATAGCAAAACAGCTGCAGCTAATCAAATTAATAAGGCTGTGTTAGATTTAGGTATGTCAATGTGTGTTGACAATATTGTTGACTACTGTCTATAATGATATAATAAGCTTTATTTGTATAGCACTTTTCAAAAACACATTTTCAAAGTGCTTCACAGAGAGAAAGAAAGGAAAGGATAATACAAAACATATCTACTAGGTCACAGTATAGTCTCACAAAAACACTTTTATAAAAAAAAAAAAGTAATAATAATAATACTGCAGAGCTGTAGGACTTGTCACCCTGAGTGTTCCCAAAACTCTGTCTTGCATAGGGGATGAAGTGAAATGAGAAGTTCTGTGCGTGCGTGCGTGTGTGTGTGTGTGTGTGTGTGTGTGTGTGTGTGTGTCTCTCTTAAAAGAGATGATGAGAAAAAGGGGGAAAAGAATCAGTGGCTGAGATGAGATATGGAGAAATAAATGTTGTTCTTGAAGAATCATTTGTTTATTGCCTCTTCTCCAAACAGTAACAGCTCAACTCAGTTCATTACAAAACAGTATTCTACTTAAAATCCAAGCGGCACACTGCATATCTTCGCTGTCAAGTGGAAACCTTGTATGTCCATAGTACAGTTCCTTTACTTTTTGTCTTCCAATGGCTCCAGTGTAATTATTATTGAGTCACAAGCTCCTGTTAATACTTTTCATTTATTAAATAGTTATACAATCCACAGACAGACTTAATTTCAACATGGCCTCCCTATTTTGAGCATGTCATTAGGTGAAATTTTACAAAAAATATGTATGTATTTATCATTGTGAAAACAGCAACTCTACAAGCTCACAATGTGTTGCATCATGACACACTGTGAGGTTGTAGATCGGCAATTTTCGTTACTGTTAAAATGATATTGTATTTGTAACGAAAATGGAGAAACAAGTTTTCTGCCCAAAAGTGACAAAATACAACATACTGTATGGTTCTCACCAAACACATTTTGACATTTCATAGCTGAATTGAATTGGAAGACATTTAGTTCAGTTGCGTACTACATCCATTTTCTGCAGTCTCTCTGCTCACCTGCAAGTAACCATTACACCTAATAAAAATCATTTTCTGAGTACATCCTCAACATGTCTCAATACAGCACCATATTGTTCACCTACAACACCACAACACATACAATACTGTTTGTAGGCCTATACTGCATACCTTCTCCATACCATATTTTCCCTTTGACTCGATCTCATCTTTGCCTCACTTCTCACATAACATAATTTTCTCTATTAATTTACTTTCCTTTTAGTATTCAAAAGCAGGTAGAGGGTGCACTTTAATTAAATTAAAAACTGTTATGAACAGCAGCCCTTTCTTTACGTGTCTCTTGTGTATGCCCCCATCTAATGGTTCGCGTTTATAGCATCTATAATGACTATCTATAATAGTCTTTACGCGTTACTGCCAGTGCCACTAAGTGCCAGTAATGAACAAGATGAATATCAGTTTTCCATTAAGCCTATCGAATGCAGTCTGTCACATTTCAGTCTTTTTAATGTATTTATATAACATGTATGTGTTTTCAAAAACATGTTAAGGCAAAATGAGTACGCTGTTGTAAACATAGTTAACAGCAAGTATGAAATTGAATGAAAACTAGAAAAAGTGCTCCTCAGAGCACAGGTCTCCGCCAAGTCAGGTATGTTATTGTGGCCTCCTGGTGGCGCTATACTAGGCCAATGTGAAAAGGGTGCCATTTATTCTTAGGCCTTTCATGGCAATCGGACACTGCATTCATGATTTGAGGCATTTTGTTCCAAAAATGTGTTTTACTAAATTAGACCTGCTGGTGGCGCTAGAACAAGCCAATATGAAAAGGATGGCATTTCTTCCTCGGCCTAGTGGGAATGTGCGGGTGAAATTTCACGGAAATCGCAAGCTGCGTGCATAATTTAGGTATTTTGTTCAAAACGGACCAATCCTGCAAACTTTGGAAGCCAACCTTAGCCAATGAGGATGGAATATGGAAATCGGACAGATCCGTGTTGATCACATGACTATCCAATGTAACAAAGGTCCTCTGTTACTTGCCATTTGCACATGTACTTTGTAACCTTTATTTATGGATGGATTAATTGCATAGCATATGGTCACTTTAGTATAGTTTGTATTTATTGTACTGCGTACCGATTTGCGTGATGTTTGGATAAAATCTGTAGGAGTAGTATAAAAAATGGGTTTTGCACAAATCTGCCTCCTGGAGGCGCTATAACAGGCACATGTGAGAAATGGGGCAGAGGTTCTGAATTGGCACCCAGAGAGTGTATGTGCACAGTTTCGCAGCGACCGGGCCAACGGTGCCGGAGATTAGCCGCTCGCACATGGACAGGACACATGGACGTACGGACACACGGATGCTGCAGCTATACCATGTATTTTTGTTTTAGTTTTTTGTGTCATGTCAAAATGTGTGTACTGTTTATGTGTTGCATACATGGCTGCTGGGTCGCAAGACAAATTTCAGTGTGAACTGACGATAAAGTATTATCGTATCGTATCGTATGACAGAGGTTGCCCAATGTCTCTGTGAGAACAGTAAAGAGGTGACTCTAACATTTGCTAAAACCTGTTCTATGAAGCGTGTCTTCTCGCAGCATGTAAGTGTAGCAGAAATCATCCAGCAGTCAGCACAATTATACCATTTGCATCTTAACAAGGCGGGTATGAGACTAGAGGGAAGGAGGACCTCCAATATTATGTATGGATGGAAAACTGTCAACCTATTTATGCTGCCCTTATTGTCTCCGCCAGGCCGTAAGGCATGGCGAGAGAGTATGTTTTACCCTCCGTCCGTGTGTCCGTCCGTGTGTCCGTGTGTCCGTCCGTCCGTCCGTGTGTTACCACCAAATCTCCGGCACCGTTGGCCCGGTCGCTGCGAAACTGTGCACACACACTCCCTGGATGCCAATTCAGAACCTCTGCCTCAAATTTTTCACATGGGCCTGTTATAGCGCCACCAGGAGGCCGATTTGTGCAAAACCCATTTTTTTCACATTATTCCTACAGTTTTTAACCAAACGTCATGCAAATCGGTACACAGTATCTCTATAGTCATGTGATCAACCCTGATCTGTCCGATTTCCCATATTCCATCCTTATTGGTTAAGGTTGCCATCCAAAGTTTGCAGGATTGGTCCGTTTTGAACAAACTGCCTCAAACCATGAACGCAGCGTGCGATTTCCGTGAAATTTCACACGCACATTCCCACTAGGCCGAGGAAGAAATGCCACCCTTTTCACATTGGCTTGTTATAGCGCCACCAGCAGGTCTAATTTAGCAAAACACATTTTTGGAACAAAATGCTTCAAATCATGAATGCAGTGTCCGATTGCCGTGAACGACCTAAGAATAAATGGCACCCTTTTCACATTGGCCTATTATAGCGCCATTCGGAGGCCACAATAACGTATCTGACCTGGCGGAGACCTGTGCTCCGAGGAGCACTTTATCTAGTTAGTTTACTTACTTGCACAATTACAATTGTGGACCAAAGCACATCTACCCCCCACCCCAACTTTAGACACTAGGTAGTGAGTTCCACTATTACTCCAGGCTCTAACCACTATTTACTCTCAAATGAGGAAGAAACAGTGTTTTCTTCTGTGTAGAAAACAGATGGAGTTTGTTGAATTTGTCTCATGCGGTATAGGTAGGCTATGTGATCACCTGGGCATTCTTTGTTGCCCGTGGGTATCCAACTGAGGGCCAACATACATATCAGCCCGAGCCTGGCACCAGCCCTTCTGCTTATAACTGTAATTATTGCATTTGCTGTCGCCCTCTGCAAACAACCTTAGGCAACATCGAATGCCAAGCAATAGTTTTATCACATACCCACAGCCTTATTTATTCACGAAGACAATAAGAAAATAGCATTTGGTCAACACGTAAATTCAATAAATAGATTAATATTACAGTCAAGTAGGTACTGTCCTGAGAACATATTATCACAAATGAAATGCAGTCCTTCTGGGATTTCCCGGCAGGGTGGTTGGTTGAGAACTCGCCAGGTGTTGCTGGCAGGCCTCACTTGTGTTTTGGTTCATTTGTGGCTGGATAAACTCCAGTGTCTCCTCAGCCATGAATTCCACCACATCATCCTGGTTTTCAACAGCTGGGTTTGATCACCGATTTCAGTCCATGCGTGTCATGCTGAGCTCCTTCTGCAGCAGTGACAGTTCAGTTGACGGTGGCTCTTTAGCATGCACTGATTGGTCAGCTACCTGTATTAGCCCGAGGGCTGATGGCGCTTATCACCCTCTCTGTCCTTTAAAAAAATGATATAAAGTCAGATAGACTCTATCTGATATAATATCAGATATACGATGGTGATATTATCACCACCAGGCCCAGGGAGGATATTAATGTTCTTCCTGAGAGGCTCCCAATTCCAAGGTGGATAAAATTATGGATATTTTATAGCACTTGAAGCCTTAATTTGTACTCAAAGCTACTGTATGTACTTGCGCAATACACAGACTTTAAAACGTTCTTCGTTTTGGCTCCTTTATGCCTCAGCTACAGGATTTTTTTGATTGTGGGAGAATGGATTTGAAGGGTAAGATGAATAGTTCTTTAAATATAAGGCAAGACCACATTTTATATTGAATAAGGGAGCTGCTGGTACTTGCTCTTGACTCAGATTTGGTAGGTTTATTTCTGTCTTCATAAGGTATAGATTTAATTGTCTGAGCGACCTATACTGTAAGAAATCATATTGAAATGTAGATCAGGGTGAACCAATTGTGATTATAAATTGTATCGTTAAATTAGGCCCCATCAGTTACAAGCTGATGCTTTGCAGATTGTACCAGATTTTAGTCTCATCTCCTTGCCTGGGGCAAGATAATCAAGTGATGGCCTAGGCCGTGGCGTCGCGGTCTAGGCACCCTGGTTGAAAATCCTTAATAGCAGCGTGCCGCGGGTTCGCGTCCCGTTCCCGACGGCCTTTGCTGCATGTCTTCCCCCATCTCTCTCCCCATTCTTCCTGTCGTCATACTGTCACTATCCCTCTCCAATAAAGCAATAAAAATGCCAAAAAAAAAATCTTTAAAAAAAAAAAGATAATCAAGTGATGGATAGAGCCGAGTACAAAAACATATTCTAACATCCTTTGATCCCCCTTTGTCTTCACAAAATCTTTAGCTTTTGCGCCCTCAATTCTAATTCATATAGCCTGGCTCTGATTTGGTGATACTTAGCCTTTGACCTGCTCAATGGCCCGCAGTGACAGCCTCTTCCTGCTCAATGGTCCTCAGTTATAGCCTCTTGCAAGGTCAATAGTTATTACTTTCTAGAGTAGTGCATGGTCAATGGACCTATTAATCAAGGTCTATGGAACTATTCAGCTCACCGCAGACTGTCAAAATAATGGCACTCCACAGCCGGGAAAGAAACCAGAGGGTCCGGGTGACATGGTGCTATACTCTTTTAAGTACTACTGCAAGTATGTCCTGATGGGTAGTAATGCTTTCATCATACTGTATAATGTCAAATATGCATAGTCAACGGTCTAAAATTAAGTCTTGATTTCTGAAAAACTATTCAGTGAAATGTGGTTTGAGCTACTGTAATAGCACTCTGCAGGGAAGAAATATCGAGCACTTCAGAGCACCAGACAGTCAATATACTGTATAGGCATAGGCCACTTCATAACAGGGAGCTATTACACCTCGCCACTCAATTCCAGAGGAGACACAAAATACAGACAAAAACCAAGGGCACTCAAAAGCAAATAAAGGAACTGGTTACAGGAAACACACTGAAAATAATATCCAATATGGAACACCCGCAAACATTATATGATAAAAAGGTGGAAAGCTTTCACTGATGATGTTTTGTCTGTCTACCAGGGGTGTATTGTGGTTGTTAAGTACATTACACACTACTGTAGGCCTGTTGATGGTATGCCGTCGTAAGGATGAGTATTTACATGCTATCCTGTATGGAGGAATGGCCACTAGCCTAGTGGTTTTCAAAGTTGGGGTGGCGGCCTGCAGGCGGGGAGGGGTAACGGGGGGTGCCTTACACAAAAGAAAAGAAAAAGAAAGCATAAAAATGATGTACATACATATTTGTGATTATTGTCAAAATTCAACAATAAATTAAAATATATAAAAATATATAGCAGATCGAGAAGCTGCGCTGTGACGCAGCCATTTCATAATAAGGGAGCTGCAGCCAGAGGTGCTATATATATATATATGGGGATATGTTTGGAACCCCTATTCTAGCCAAGAAAAATGTTTAATTTAACTTTATTGTCTCCGCCAGGCCGAAAGGCATGGCGAGAGAGTATGTTTTACCCCTTGTCCGTCCGTGTGTGTGTCCATGTGTCCATCTGTCTGTGAACAGCTAATCTCTGGCACCGTTGGCCCGCTCGCTGCGAAACTGTGCACACACACTGCCTGGATGCCAATTCAGAACCTCGGCCATGTATTTTTCACATGGGCCTGTTATAGCGCCACCAGGAGGCCGATTTGTGCAAAACATTTTTTTTAATATTACTCCTAGAGATGTTATCCAAACATCACGCAAATCGGTACACAGTATCTCTATAGTCATGTGATCAACATAGATTTGTCCGATTTTCTATATTCCATCCTGATTGGCTAAGATTGGCCTCCAAAGTTTGCAGGATTGGTTTGTTTTGAACAAAATGCCTCAAATCATCTACGCAGCATGCGATTTCCGTGAAATTGTGCACGCACATTCCCACTAGGCTGAGGAAGAAATGCCACTTGAACATTTTCAAATCAGCCTCATGGTGGCGCTATAACAGGCCGATTTACGTTTTGATGCCACCCTTTTCACATTGGCCTGTTATAGCGCCACCAGCAGGTCTAATTTAGCAAAACACATTTTTGGAACAAAATGCCTCAAATCATGAATGCAGTGTCCGACTACCGTGCAAGGCATAAGAAGAAATGCTGCCCCTTTTCACATTGGCTTATTATAGCGCCACCAGGAGGTCACAATAACCTACCTGACCTGGCGGAGACCTGTGCTCCGAGGAACACTTTTTCTAGTTATGGATATTTTTCTTTTGAAAATTGTCTTGCATCCCAGGACATACATAACAGATAAGGACATACAGTAAATGATAGAAAAGCAATAATTAACCAAACTACAAAATTAATACTACAACCTATATTACTATAAATAAATTACTGCAATTCATCGAGTAGGGTGACGAGGCCACCTTGAGATTAGAGTTGATGCAAAACAAGTTTTCTCCTAGCTTCACTTTGTTTCGATCAAGTTGAAATATTTCAACTTGTGCATCACTCCCATTGCTTTGCATTAATTTGTGTCTATTAACATCTTTGCATTTACTTTATATGTTATCATAGCACAAGACAGATTTGCTTAGTGTCCGCTGCACCACTAAGACCTTGACAAATTTTTAATAGTGTGGCTTATTTCATAATTGTCTCCGCCAGGCCGAAAGGCATGGCGAGAGAGTATGTTTTGCCCCCTGTCCGTCCGTCCATGTGTGTGTGTGTCCGTGTGTGTGTGTGTGTCCGTCTGTGAACAGCTAATCTACACCACCGTTGGCCCGCTCGCTCCGAAACTGTGCACACACACTCCCTGGATGCCAATTCAGAACCTCTGCCCCAAATCTTTCACATAGCCCTGTTATAGCGCCACCAGGAGGCCGATTTTTGCAAAACCCATTTACTTCAACAGATTTGATCCAAACGTCATGCAAATCGGTATACAGTATCTCTATAGTCATGTGATCAACACGGATCTGTCCCATTTTCCATATTCCATCCTCATTGGCTAAGGTTGGCTTCCAAAGTTTGCAGGATTGGTCCATTTTGAACAAAATGCCTCAAATCATGAACGCAGCTTGCGATTTCCGTGAAATTTTACCAACACATTCCCACTAGGCCGAGGAAGAAATGGCACCTTTTGCACATTGGCCTATTATAGCGCCACCAGGAGGCAAAAATAACGTACCTGACCTGGCGGAGACCTGTGCTCCGAGGAGCACTTTTTCTAGTTGAATCTTGAACTGCTATGGTTCTTGATATGCTATAATGCTCTATAATGAACAGTGAACAGTGGATTCAATAAGGCATGACAACTTATAATATTTTAATTGTTGTGACCAGCACACAAACCTCTGTCATTCATCTCAAGGAACGCTGCAGTATATGCGATGAAATATGCAGGTTTTTTCATAATTTTATGCGGTGAAATTGCGGGAAGTTGCGTAATATGCGGAAAGTTGTGAAATATGCGGCGATATGCGAAAAGTTGCGAAAAATGCGAAATATGTGAAAAGTTGCATGCGATGCAAGCGCATATTATGCGATGCGATGTGCGTATTATGCGATGTGATGCGCACATTATGCGATGCTGCCTTTTTGAAAAAACATAATTATGCGCCATTTCTCTGATTATGCGGTAAATTCTGCGATCGCATAATCGCATTTTTCTGGAGGGTCTAAACTAACAAAATGAATCACTATCCTCCCAGCACATCCCCCATGGCAAATAATAACACAATAGCACAATAACAGAACAATAACGAACACAGACATGCCCCGAGGAATGCTGGGACATACCTCCTCACCCAACTAACTGCTGGTGGCACTGCCGACTGTGTATTCAACCATTTAGTAACATGTGCTACTAAATGGGCCCCTAATTGCTCCCGATGAGTGCCTTGCATGGTGTCCTCCACCATAGGTGTGTGAATGGGTGAATGTAATGCACAATCTATGTAAAGCGCTTTGGATAAAAGCGCTATATAAATGCACCATTTACCATAAATATTCACACACACACACACACACACACACACACACACACACACACACACACACACACACACACATACACATACACATACACATACACACACACAGTTAGATTCAAATATTTTTTCACAAACCATGCTACAGATCTCTGGAGTGTGGCATATTAGAGAGAACATACTGTATTACAGTGGTCTATAATTAGATGCAAATGGACAGGGGGAGTTTGAAGAGAGAAAGGTTTTCAGGCTATCCGCCCTATTCTGCAGCCCGCTAAACCCCTAAACGTTACCCTAAACCTGTTAAATACGGATAATGGAGCTGCGCTGCCCCAATATGTTATTTTAGCACCTGCTCTACCCGTCCCCCATTATGCCGACTCCGTTATTTGAGCGTGGAGGTGTGCCCGTGTGCGTGTTGTTGCTATATCCCCCAAGTTGCCATTCTGCAGACACACATGGGTACGGCTTTGGGGGGGGGGGGGCGGGTAGTGGATTCTAAAAGCACCCGCCGGTTTCTAAAACCACCCGCCAAGTGCACACAGACACTGCAATGGCTTTGTGCGTTGGACCATGAGCCGTGTTGCCAGCCTTGGCGAGAATAAGCAACCGCAGGTCTATGAAAACAAAAAGAAGCAACTATAAGGCCACATGAGCACTTCAAACTACTAACTAGAGCTTTCATATCCCCTAAATATTTCAGCCCGGCTCGACTAATAATTGACAAATTAGGCCCAGCCCAGCCCGTCAGTCATTTTTCTAAAGAAGCTTAATTGCTGCATGCAGCCTTTTTTCTCATTAAATCTTGGTAATTCGTTAAGAACAGGAGTCTTTCCACCCTATTCCAACAGTCTATATTTTATTTAAAAAACAGCTTGGAGCAAATAGGGCTATATAAATATATACACTGCCCCATAACCATTTTAAGAATGATTTCCGGTTATTATACGAAATATATTTTTAATTCAGATAATTTCGTTTTTTCCATATTGCTGTCATGTCTTAATAAAATCATGCTTTTAGCAAGCAAAATAAGCAGTACGAAACAGTTTGGATTACTTTGTTTGATGGGAAAGAGTTGCGATGGAGAAATCACATCCAATGTTACCTCCTACTGCCCCGCTGCCTGTGCTCTCATTTGAAGAAATAATCCAACATTTACTTTGAGGTGAAAAAGACATGAATAAGCTTTTCAATCGTCTGAAGATCCATTCTATATGTCATGTTGGTTTAAACTTTAAAGGGAGCTACGCAGTGACAGAAAATAGTTGATTGATTTGACCTAATTTTGCGCAACGGTGGTGATTAATTAGCTGCCAGCTGTGTAAGAATAGTATTGATTAATGATTTCCATTTAGGCTGCTGTCTCGTTAAACCCAGCAGCGGGTGAATATTATATTATAGGACTATATATTGTATTATTCTTATATTCCCCACGTAAATCTTTTCAGGCCATCGCCCCCCCAAAATAACCATATTTGAACTGGGGACCCTCCATTTTGTTTGACTCGGTTCCACAGATAAATATTGTGAAAATAGCAGATCTACAAGCTCACCAGGCGTTGGGAGCTCCATTGTGGTCTCGACCCACAGGTTGAGAACCACTGCATTAAAAGCTCCAAGCAAGTTACATGTCTAGTATGTTGTTGACCACGTAATGTAATGTTTTTGGTTTAGTGTTGACGGTAGAGATGCACCGATACAGGTTTTTTCAATTCCGATCCGATCCGATATATCAATTAGGATACTTTTCGATATCCGATATATATGCCGATATCTAGGGTTGTCCGATATTGGCTTTTTTACCGATAACCGATATACCGATAGTCAAACTCTTAATTACCGATACCGATATCAACCGATACCGATTTTTATGCTAATATCGGCCGATAATATCGAACATCCCTACCGATATCCGAGCAAAACTTTAAATACAGAAAAAATGCATTACCTTTCAATTAAAGACATTTATTACTGCATATTTTAAAGTACAATAACAGTAGAAAAAAAAAGTTAAACAAATACACTATCATCTATCACCAAAATAAAATACCTACAAATAATAAATTAAAACAATGTGCATACTTAGCTGCTTCTTAAAATTGTATTAAACACAAAATAAAAAAAATACTGTAGGTCTGTTGTAATGCAGCAGCAACCACTGTAAACAAGGCAACCACATCTCATCGTGGCTTTTTAAAGTTAAACAAGTGCCTGGCAGTGCAAATATTTAATTGGCAAATGCAAAAAAAGTGGCTACTCCTCATTTTTTTTAACAGAATATTTGAAAGTGCAATTAAACAGTAAAGAAAAAAACAAATACACCATCAAAAGAATAAACCTACACATACTAAATTAAAACAATGTGCATAATTAGCTGCTTCTTAAAGTTGTATTAAACACAAAATTAAAAAATAATGTAAGTCTGTTGTAATGCAGCAGCAACAAGGCAACCACATCTCATCGTGGCTTTTTAAAGTTAAACAAGTGCCTGGCAGTGCAAATATTTAATTGGCAAATGCAAAAAAGTGGCTACTCCTTATTTTTTAACAGAATATCTTATCTTAAAGTGAAACAACAGTAAAAAAAACAAAAAAAAACAAATACACCATAATCGAAAGAATATACCTACAAATAATAAATTAAAACACTGTGCATAGCTGCTTCTTAAAATTGTATTTAACAGAAAATAAATAAAATACTGTAGGTCTGTTTTAGCAGCAACCACTGTAGTGTAAACAAAAGAAACCACATCTTTCATTGTGGCTTTTTTAAAGTTATCAGGCAGGTATCATCTTAACTTAGGACATGGATTAACCCAATTAAGACAACACCAGAAGAATCTCACTTAAGAGAACTTTGTCAGGTTTTTCTTGAGGAAAATTATCATTTCTGCTCTCTCTGGTGTAAGGCGGTTTCTCTTTTCATCCACTATGTTGGATGTGGTGCTAAACAGTCTCTCACTTTCAACTGAGGTGGAGGGGGCACTGAGGAATTTTAATGCAATAGCAGCAACTGCAGGAAAGCTATCATGTTTTTTTTTCCCAGAACTGGAAAGGGGACTCAGAGCGAGGAATTGTTGGCTCTTGTAAATACTTTTGCATTTGAACTAGACCAACATCAATCTTACTCCCTGTTCCAGGATCACCTTTCTCCTCCAGAATGTCATCATACAGAGTCATCAAACTGCTCTTGGGTCTGCTTGGACCAGCTGCTTCCATGCGAGGCACCTTCTCTGCTGGCTCTGTTGTTTCTGAAGCTAAATCTTCTTCAGTAGCTGCTGGCTCTGTTGTAGCTGAAACTGAAGCTGCTCCATCATTTAGTGTTGGCTCTATTTTCCTGATCTCTTGCATCAGGGCATCCCTGGCTTGCTGGGCTGTGACATCACCTGTGAAGAATCTGACACAAAAATAAAATAGGTTGAGCACAACTATACTATAGTGTAGCTAAGCAGTAAGCACCAGCCAGTCATGTGTGAATTAAATAAACATGTTAAAAATAAATCTGTAAATACAATTACTTCTCTCTCTCTCTCACACACACACACACACACACACACACACACACACACACACACACACACACACACACACACACACACACACACACACACACACACACACACACACACACACTTTAGACTACAGTTCAACATGTTATCTAGTTTGTGCAGCATTTCACATTTAAAAACAGCCAACAACATTGTATTGATAAAAAATTGAATACATGCTGTCTTACCTATCTTTATAGCGTGGGTCCACTAAAGTGGCTATAGAGTAGAGGGGTTGACCTTCGGTGGTGCTAAAGCGTCTGTTCACAGCTTCCAGAAGCGTACGTTTCATTGTTTTTATGCCACTGTCAGCACTGGTCTCCCGACTGAGCAGCCGCTTCAGCACGGTGATGGCTGGGATCACATCGGCTGCAGTGGAGGTCGCTGAGCTGATGTTGTTAGTTGTCTCCTCGAAGGGTTCCAGTACTGTCACTGTTTTTTCCAACAATGACCACTCGTTGGCAGACAGTGTTGCTGGCAGGTTGTGGTCCGCTTGATATGCACAGAGGGCTCGTTTCTGTTCCAGAAGGCTTTTTATCATATATAGCGAGCTGTTCCACCTAGTCTGAACGTCTTGCTGGAGACGTTTTGTGTCCTGCTGTAGCTCTAATTGAACGTCTTGAAAGCGGGACTGTGCAACTTGTGAATGTTTAAAATGAGTCACTATTCTCCTTGCATTGGCGAGGGCATCATTTACACTGCGCTGTGAGAGCAGACCCTCGTGAACAACTAGCTGCAGTGTGTGTGCCAAGCAGCCCAAACTATCAACAGGCACCTCATCCATCGCCTTTTTCATATTACTGGCATTGTCTCTCAAAACCACATGCACTTTAGACAGTGGGATCTTCCAGTTGTCCAGCATCTCCTTCATTGTGTTTTTAATTAACTCGCTGGTGTGTGAGCCCCTGCACTCTTTAACCTGCAGCACCGCGCTGTTAAACGCATAATTCTCCGCACTGACCCAATGTGCGGTGAGACTTATTAGCGACATTGGGCTAACGGACGAGGACCAGATGTCAGTAGTGAAACTCAGATGTTTAACATCTTTTAACACAGCTGCTAACCGCGCCGACACTCTGTCGTATAGTTCTGGTAAAGCAGTCTCTGATATGTATTTTCTGGAGGGGATATTATATTTTGGCTCAAGGTGTTCGATCAGGCTGCGAAAGCCAACATTATCAACAACAGAGAGAGGCTGATCATCCAGCACAATGAAATTGAGCACCTTCTCTGTAATTCCTTTAGCCTTCGGGGCGTCTGCTGAAAGTTTGTCTTTCTTCTTGAAAGCATCAGTGATCTTCTGCTGCGGGCATTCTCGTTCTCGATTAGCTTTCTCCAGCTCCTCGTGTTCTTTCTTGTGTTTTTGTAGATGCCTGGCCAAATTGGTGGTATTATACGACTTAATACTTTTTCCACCCCTTGGAACATGAACGTCACATACTTTGCACTTTGCTGTGCTGCTTTTTGGCGTCTCAAGTGTGAAATAATTCCAAATTAAGGACATGTTTACTTTGTGCCGGCTCCACGCTCCACCAGACGAAAACACTTCCTGAGCGGGGCTACTCCGTGTCTGTAGGTAAATGGAAGCTCCACACCAAAACTCATGGCCCCATTGTTTTTTCACGGACCAGTCGTTCTTGTATTTATTTTACTGGGGATAAGGTTATACTGTGGAGGAAGAAACAGCGAGACAGGAGACGTAGGCACGTTGAGGTAGTTTACTTAAAACACCGTGAGCAGTACATACAGTTCATTCATTCACTGCGAGCAGCATAACAACATCACATTAACCCGGAACCGGAAGTGTCTATATTCCCTCGAGCCTCGCTCTTAAAGGGACAAGCCCTCTTTGGTGAATGTCTCTCAATGTCTCTTTATGTGGGTCACCACACAGGCCCCCCCAGAATTCACCAATACAAAAAGTGCAACCACATAATTAGTCAACGTGGTGGGGGACGGATCAAGCGGCCGAATCGACTGCGCTTAACAGGAGGGGAATCGTGGGCAAGAAGTGGCCCCTTCCCTGCCACGGAAGGGGCCAGGGCAGGGACAGAGGTGGGGGCTGAAAGCGGAGGGCGCCCCCGCCGCGGGGGTAGGGCCAACTGAACTGGCTGGTCCTGGTCCAAGTGAGCAGGCTTCAGACGGTCTATAGTGACCCGCTCTGGCCTGCCCCCCATGTCCACAACAAAGTTTTTAGCGCCCGCCTCCAGGACCCGGAAGGGCCCGTCATAAGGGGGCTGCAGCGGAGTTCGATGGCTGTCGTGCCGGATGAAGACGTACTTCGCCGATGGCAGGTCCCTGGGGACGTAGGACTGGGGGAGGCAGTGGCGAGATGTCGGAATGGGAATAAGGGCCTCAGCAACGCCCCGGGACATAGTTCGATGTGAGGCGGCCGACCAGGGAGCCGTGGCATCCGGAAGAAACTCCCCCGGGACCCGCAGTGGCTGGCCGTACACCAGCTCGGCGGACGAGGCCTGGAGGTCCTCTTTGGGGGCCGAGCGAAGACCGAGCATGACCCACGGGAGGCGGTCAACCCAGTCGCTATCCGTAAGGCCGGCCCGAAGAGCGGCCTTCATGTCCCTATGGAACCGTTCACAAAGTCCATTGCCCTGCGGGTTGTACGCCGTAGTGCGGTGGATCTTCACCCCCAGGTGCTCAGCCACCGCACTCCAGAGCTCCGAAGTAAACTGGGGGCCCCTGTCGCTCGTGATGTCCCCTGGTGTGCCGAAGCGGGCCACCCAGCACCCGATGAACGCCCGAGCCACCTCCGCCGCCGTAGTGGAGGACAGTGGAACAGCCTCCGGCCATCTGGTGGTCCTGTCCACCATGGTGAAGAGGTGAGTATATCCGTGGGAGGGGGACAGTGGGCCCACCAGGTCCACATTCACATGATCGAACCGCCTCTCTGGCACTATAAACGGTGCCAAAGGGGCTTTAGTATGACGGTGCACCTTGGCCCGCTGGCACGCCACACACGAACCAGCCCAGGTCCTCACATCCTTCCGGAGGCCAGGCCAAACAAACTTGACCCCCACCAGCTTAGTCGAGGCCTTCACACCTGGGTGGGAAAGGCCGTGGATGGTGTCAAAAACCTGGCGCCGCCAAGCAGCAGGCACCATAGGGCGTGGTTGGCCGGTGGAGATGTCGCAGAGGAGCGTGGTGTTGGCTTTGTCGAACACCACCTCCTCCAGCTGCAGTGCAGTAGGGCCCGTCCGGTAGGCTTTAATGTCTGAGTCTGCGGCTTGGTCCGCAGCCATGGCTGCATAATCGAGTCCCAAGTGGACTGACCCGACGACCACCCGTGAGAGGCAGTCGGCGACGGAGTTGTCCTTGCCCGCCACATGCTGGATGTCCGTAGTGAACTCGGAGATCGCCGAGAGCTGACGCTGCTGACGCCCCGACCACGGCTCCGAGGTCTTGGCCATGGAGAATGTCAGCGGCTTGTGGTCCACGAAGGCCGTGAACTGGCGGCCCTCTAACAGAAATCTAAAGTGTCTGGTGGCGAGGAACAGACCCAGCAGTTCTCTGTCGAAGGTGCTATATTTGCGCTCATTGTCGCGGAGCTGTTTGCTGAAAAAGGCGAGTGGCTGCCAGGCACCGCCCACCCACTGCTCGCACACCGCCCCCACTGCGTAGTCAGATGCGTCTGTCGTAAGGGCGACCGGGGCAGTGGGAGATGGGTGCGCCAGTAGAGCAGCGTTGGCCAGCGCGGTCTTGGCCCCACAGAAGGCTTTGTCCATCACCGCGGACCAGTCCAACTCGTCCTTGGGCCCTTTTCCCCGCAGGGCTTCGTACAAGGGGCGCATGAGATGGGCAGCATGGGGGAGGAACCGGTTGTAAAAGTTCACCATGCCCAGAAACTCTTGTAAAGACTGTACTGTGCGGGGACGAGGAAAACTGGCGACGGCATCCACCCTGGCGGGAAGGGGGACGGCTCCCTGTGGGGCGACGTGGTGTCCAAGGAAGGTGATGGCGGACTGTCCGAACTGGCACTTGGCCGGGTTGACGATGAGGCCGTGTTCGCTGAGCCGCTCAAACAGCTGCCGGAGGTGCGTCATGTGCTCCTCCACCGACGCACTGGCTACCAGAATGTCATCTAGGTAGACAAATAAGAACGTCATGTCTCGAAGCACAGAGTCCATGAGGCGCTGAAACGTCTGCGCCGCCCCCATGAGACCAAACGGCATCCGCAGGAATTCGAAAAGGCCAAAGGGTGTGATGACAGCTGTTTTTGGCACGTCCAGCGGATGGACCGGCACCTGGTGGTACCCTCGCACCAGGTCCACCTTAGAGAAGATGATAGCCCCCGCCAGGTGGGCAGAGAAGTCCTGTATGTGCGGGACGGGGTACCGGTCGGCGGTCGTGGCGTTATTCAGGCGACGGAAATCGCCGCAGGGGCGCCAACCCCCGCCAGCCTTAGCAACCATGTGCAGGGGGGAGGCCCACGGGCTGTTAGAGCGGCGCACAATTCCAAGGCGCTCCATGGTGGAAAACTCCCCCTTAGCGATCGCCAGCTTGGCCGAATCGAGGCGCCGGGCCCGGGCATAGACTGGAGGGCCCTCGGTGGTAATATGGTGTTCCACGCCGTGCTTCGCCACTGCCGATGAGAACGTGGGTGTGGTAAGGTCAGGGAACCCGGCGAGCAGGCGTTGATACGGATCCCCGGTGGCCAGTGTGTTTAACAGGCAGAGAGCTCCGCCCCCACCAAGCGTACAGCGGTACGAAGCGAAGGAGAGGGCATCGATCAGGCGACAGTTCTTAACATCCACCAGCAGGCTGTAAGCACAGAGAAAGTCCGCGCCCAAGAGCGGCGTGGACACAGCAGCCATAACGAAGTCCCAGCCGAAGCGGCGCCCGCCAAAACACACCTCCACATACCTGGTGCCATAAGTACGTATGGGCGTGCCATTAGCGGCGTCCATCTGGGGCCCATGTCCGCCGGCCATGGTGTCCACGGCCTGTGCTGGCAGGATGCTGCGTTGAGCGCCCGAGTCAACCAGCAGCCGCCGGCCAGACACAGAGTCGGTTATGAACAACAGCTTGCAGTCCTGGCCAGCGCCCATAGCCGCTAATGAGCGCTGGCCCTGGCGTTTCCCTGCCCCCTGAAACTGCATGGCTTACGACACTGCTTGGCCTTGGCCCCAAACCTAGCGTGGTAATAGCAAAGCCCGTCGTCGGGTTGGCGTCGGGCTGTCACCGCAGCCGCGGTGTCTGTATAGTCCTCCAGGGATGGAGTTGAGGAGTCCTGGTGGGGCAGCAGCGCATGGACAAACTGCTGCCGGTTGGCCAAGAATACCCTGTCTGCTTCTGCAGCCAGACCTCGATAGTCCTTGGTGGAGGAGAGGGGGGAACTGGCTAATGCTGTGCGCACCGGCACCGGAAGCTGCCGCAGAAAAAGATGAGTAAACAGAAAGGAAGGATCAGCTGCTCCTAGCACAGCTAGCATCTTCTCCATTACCTCAGACGGTCTGCGATCGCCGAGGCCGTTGAGGGACAGCAAGTGATCTGCTTTCTCCAGTTCTGATAGCTCGTACAGCTTCAGAAGGAACGTCTTTAGTGCCTCGTACTTGCCGGCTGCTGGTGGATCCTCCAATAGCATCATCGCTCGCGCCGTCGTCGGAGCATCCAACGCCGCTACAACGTGGAAGTATTTCGTTATATCCTGTGTTATTCCTCTCAGCTGGAACTGGGCTTCGATGTGCTGAAACCACGGACGCGGATTATGCTGCCAAAAGTCGGGCAGCTTGATGGTGGCGGCATATATATTAGCCTGAACGTTAGCCGCGGCGTTAGCTCCGTTCGGTGCGGGAGCTACTGCGTGCAATGCGGGGGCGTCGTCGTCGGACATGTTCGTTTTTTCACAGGGTCACCAATGTGGAGGAAGAAACAGCGAGACAGGAGACGTAGGCACGTTGAGGTAGTTTACTTAAAACACCGTGAGCAGTACATACAGTTCATTCATTCACTGCGAGCAGCATAACAACATCACATTAACCCGGAACCGGAAGTGTCTATATTCCCTCGAGCCTCGCTCTTAAAGGGACAAGCCCTCTTTGGTGAATGTCTCTCAATGTCTCTTTATGTGGGTCACCACAATACATACGTTTAGGGTTAGGCATACATTACTGAGGTTAAGTTTAGGGATAAGGTTAGGTTTTTGCACCGTTTTACTGAGGTTACGTTTAGGGCGTTTAGGCATAGTTTGCTGGGGCTACTGTGTTTTGGGACGAGCGTTTTGGTATTCAGTCTACAGTCTTCACATGCTGTGAGGGCCGTCAGAAAAGACTGGAGAAGCGACGAAAAAAAGTTTGCTGGATCGTTTTATCTAATAGTAATTTGCTAAAACGTTTGGTTATGGTCTTACAATTGCGCGATTATATTATATATATTTATAAACCAGAGATTTTTTTTTAAACTTAAAAAATAAATAAATAATGTTTTAAACTTTTTTTAAAACTTTTTTTTATCGGAACGTGGATCGGTTATGTCATGTCCGATATCCGATACGTGAAATAAGTCATATCGGTAGCCGATACCGATACCGTATCGGTATCGGTGCAACTCTAGTTGACGGCCGATCTACACCAGACTTTTCAAAGCGCGCGTATGCGTGGCGCGTAGAGCGCGATTGTTTAGATCCAATTGATATCAATGATAGCGGCTACACCAGGCGCGCGGATACGCGAGTCCCGCATACGCAGGCTTTAAAATAGGACTGGATCTAAAAGTGCGTGTGTGCGTATATGCGCGTGTGCGAAAAAAAAGTATGGTGTGTTTCCAGAGTCATGTGCTGCTCGATCGCGCCTCATTGTTTATGCTGCCCAAAATAACAGATCTGTAAGCTGTCGACACGACATGACACAGTGCGTTGATAGCTTGTATGTCTGTTATTTTGGGTAGGTAAGCGACGCACAAACGCATCGCAGCAATGTGTCTGGGTTTGAGAGGCTATGATTGATGTAAACTTAAAGTGTAGCTCTGTTCGGGATTATTGAACAAAGGTGGATGATGAAAGATAACGGGACAATATGGAAGTCCCCATCTAGGGACTTTGAACGGCCCTACAGTTAGTTAACTGCGTCACTTCAGAGGAAACTATGGAGCTACTTTAGAGATGTTTACACACCCCTGGAATCCATTAGAATGGTGGAAATAGAACAATAACAGCCAACGTGAGTACATAGACCTTTCCTAAAACTGGCCAATTTATTAGAGCCATATGCTACTGTATGTCTGTGTACCACCGCCCAGCCCTGTGGTCGACCAGCTGGAGGTCCATGGCTGCCTGTAGGAGCGTTGTCGATGTAATTAATTATTTTGGAGCAGCCGGTGTGTACCAATAGTATAAATATTTTAAATGGCTTTCATATACTATTCCGGATCTGTCTAATATGACCAGTTATTGTGAACACAATAGGCTACAAAACAATATAAAAATGTATTTGGATAAAATAAAATAAAAAGAAGGAAAGTCAGCCCAATGTGGCTTATAATAATCAGACCATGCAACAGTGCAGACAGGGAGATAGGCTAGAGCACATATTGGATCGGGGATGACGGCTAGCGCAGTCTTCTCTTAAAGGCAATGGCTTCTGGCACGGTGATTGGTTTTATCAATGTAACGCCCAAACCACACCTATGCATAATGTAAGGTGTAGCGCAGGTGTTTGGCGGGTGAGGGGGGTACCAGAGAATACCAGAATTTGCGGGGGAACGCCTCTTGCCTAGTCCTAAATCAGTAATTAGCGGTTTAATCGAATTCACCATGGAATAGCGCCCTATATGGCAGAAGGCAGGACTCCTCGTGATGCTGAGAAGATTATTTCATACATTACATATTCCCATATCTCCTGCTAATTATTTGAAAGATGCATTGTTAGGCTGTTTTTCTTAATTCCAAAAAAGCTTTTCAGCAAATGGCTTTCTGCCAACATAGCACTTTGCTGGACAAGAGTTTGGGTTTAAAACTTCAATGACCGGTAAAGAGCCAGTACACTATGTAAATCCACATAATAGCAGGAACCTATTAGCCTAACCTAGTGGCATTTACCTAAGTGGCTTTTTTCCCCCCCACCTCTGTAATATCATGAAAAGGAGGAACGTTAGACATCTTCATGAAGTGATCTTAGTTAAGCCATGAAGTGTTTGAACTACAGATTAGTCTGTCTGTCTACGATGACTCTATGCTGTAGTATCACTGTCAAATCAAAACACAAGGACATGAAACTTCAATATTAGATCTCAATATCTGACATGTGGTGTAATTTGGTGGTCGAAGGTCCAGGTCAGCGAAGAGCCAACACTATTGTTTGCATGGGATTAATAATATGATGTTTATAAAAAAAATAAAAAATAAAAAAGCAAACAGAACAGAGAACCTATTTTAGTGTATTTATATCTTCGCCAGGCCAGAGTGGCTGAAGGCAGGGATTATGTTTTCACCCCTGTCTGTGTGTTTGCATTCCATGAGTACTGTGTGTGACTGTGGAGGTGTGAATAGCTGATCTCGGGCACCGCTGGACTGATCGGTGTGAAACTTTGCTCCCTGTCGGCCAAGGAAGAACCTCCATCCCAAAATGCTCAAATCGGCCACATGGTGGCCTATATTAAAATCGCCTAGTGGGTTGACTTCCTGTTTATCCGCAATGTTCTAGCAGACCACGTGTCCAATTTCCTACACAATTAGCCTAAAAATCCATCACGCCTGTAGCCTTTGGATCATATACTTTTAATTGTTCTGCATACATTTGTATTCGTTCTTTGGGCCATATGTTCATATGTTGGCTCAGTAGCGCACTACTCTATCCTTCTTCCGTCACACTGGATGCCTTACAGCCCTACCACGGGTCGTGAGTATACAGTAACGCAGTTTGTATTATCTTCTCAGCGCAAATTATTTACACTGCTCAACGTTGTAACGTGCACACGTTCGTGGCAAATCTATCTAGCACAGATAGATTTGTGTATAGTTGTCACCTGTTGAACCCTGTCTGCCTGCCTCTGTGGTCTGACCCCTGTGTGTGTGTGTGCCGCTTATTGCGCCGCGACAACGATACGTCGCTCAATGGCTTCAATGACAATATGCGCGGATCCGCAGACTTAAATGGGACTACTTTGTGTCTTTGTGTGTGTGTGTGTGTGTGTGTGTGCCGCTTATTGCGCCGCGACAACGATGCGTCGCTCAATGCCTTCAATGACAATATGCCCGGAGCCGCAGACTTAAATGGGACTACTTTGTGTCTTTGTGTCTGTGTGTGTGTGTGCGTGTGCGTGTGCGTGTGTGTGTGTGTGTGTCTGACTCTGCGTGTTGTGCATCCTCTGTTGTTGCATCGCGTTTGTCATCAAATGTGTAGCCATGTGCATGACCACAATAATTGTAATAATAGTATATAGCCCACTACTGTAGATGTGAAGGCCAGGCTACTAAATGTGAGGGCCGCGTAGCGGCCCAAACCTCTAGTAACATATATCCCCATGTAGAGATTTTCCACGTCATTGCTACTACTCATGCATAAATGCATATTCTCTCTGGAGTCGTATGATCTAGATCACTGTTTTATAGGTCGTAAATATCTCTTTTCATCAATAAAAAAAAAGGATTTCATAAAGGAAATTAAAAAATTCAATAATTTTCATAAATACAAGTAAAAATGAAAGCTTGCAACATTGCGCGAAGTGACCCGTTGTTAGGGGCTTGTTGTGGGCTTGTAGATATGCTATTTTCACTAGTTTGGGTCACGGGCAAATGTCTAGTTTCTCTTTTGGGTCTTGAGCTAAAAGGTTTGGGAACCACTGATCTAGATACAGTATATCAGTGAGATTTTTCATTTTCCATACCGATGGGCTTTGATCAGCTTCCAAAGTTTGCAGGAGGAGCCCATTTATCAATAGAAAATTCCGATCTGCTGCAAATTTTCATCACACATTGAGGGGCCTCTAAACAACACAGAGCCAAAAGATTGATTTCCCTTACACCCATAGGAGGTGACACAAATGCTATAAATGTTACCGTTTGGTGCAGAAACGTGATCCGCCCACCCTCCACCAAATTAGGCACAAATTCTCTCAAAACTCTTCAAACAGCAATGTAAAGGCTGCCAGCTGCTAAATGGCTCTTGAGTCCTGGAGAATAACAAAACAGGATTCGAGAAAGGTTGAGGTGTTCCACAATAGCTGCTTACGTAAAATCTGCAACATCTTTTGGCCAAATAAGATCTCGAATGAGTTTCTGTGTCAGTAGTTCTCAAACCTTTTTCATGTCAAGGACCCCCAAAATGATATGTATTTGACCACGGACCCCAATCCCAAAACATTTTGTTCCAGGGACCCCCAGAAGCAAAGATTTGAGTTAAAAATGTTCGCTTTAAAATAGTATAAATACATACATTTGCACACATTTTCTCGATTTTTCAAAAATAGTAGATCTACAAGCTCATAGCGCGGCACTACTATTTTTAAGTAGCCAAAGTGTAAAATAATGCTTTTTGTAGCTCAAATCAAAAAGTGACACAGATGCGTTCCAGGTCTCAATGGCTTAAATTGAGTTCTTGAAAGAAGTTCCTCCAACCGTGGTCACATATGGACTAGAGGCAGAGAAGCTTGGCCTGGAGGAGTTCTCTCCTTTGGTCAAATGTCTGCAGCCAGCGCCGCTGTCACCTGAAGCAATAAAGAGCAAGGAGACGCCCCTGACTCTAGCCTTCATGAACTCAGTGTTAATGCGTGTCATGTACGCCGCAGACAGGCTGTCTTCATCATCGCCATAGCTGATGGTGTGTGTGTGTGACCTGGTGAAGGACAGTGATGATGGAGCTGAGGAGATGGGTCTTTCCTGGGACGAAGCACAGGCCAAAGCACGGAGACAGGGTTCAGTGGTTCATTGCAGCCTTATGCCCCAACAGGGACGAAAAGGATAAGTAACCGTTAAACAGGTTTTGATACTTCATGCCTGTAATTAGATTGACAAAAAAAAAACTATTTCTTACAAAAACACCATATCATGAACGCAAAATCCAATCATCCCCAAATAGGCTCTATGCACAGCAGCCATATTGGAAAGAAATTGGGCCTCTTCTTACTTCCTTCAAAGGTGTTACCAATGATACTAATGAAGGCTCTGTTCCATTCTGGTCAGGGTGCTGATATCGTGTATGTTGGCTCACTAGAAACACTCCATTTTGGTTCCCAAATGGCCCCTTATGGTGGGTGTGTAACTGTGAGAGTGTACAAATGGAACCAAATGGACCCGTAAGGGTCCATTTGGTTCCATTTGTACACTCTCAGAGTTATGGGGGTCCTTCAAAATAAGACAACCACTATGCCACACTAAATGGAACAGAGCCGTAATTAGTGTCATTGGTAACACCTGTGAAGGAGGTAATCATTCCCAATATGGCTGCTGTGCATAGAGCCTATTGGAATCGCATGGTGAGGGGCCTCTATAGAGTGCAGTCAGTGCACCTCCAAAAGCACTTTCACGTCTACCCATAGGGGCCGCCACGAATGCAAACATTTGTACCTGTACCATCTCCCGTATACAAACTGCCCGTACCCCGCAGCTTCCTCGTGTCCTGACAGCTGTACCCCATGACTGACACAGCCCTGGCAACCTGGCCTCGTGGAGAACTGCGCTCAGAGGAGCACACTTTTCTTGTTCTAATTTATGCAGTGGGAGTGAATAGATTTAGTGGGCCTAAACCTACTTAAATTTGTGGAATTCACCTTTAACCCATTGAGACCTGAGGCCGATTCTACATGTCTCCTAAATCTCACCAGTATTCTCAAAAACGTATGTTTCTATATCAGTGGTGCTCAATCTTTTTCATGTCAAGAACCCCCAAAATTAAATCAAAATATTTTGTTCCAGGGACCCCCAGAAGCAAAGATTTGAGTTAAAAATGTTCGCTTTAAAAATATATACTGTATATTCAAAGATTTGCACACATTTTCACGATTTAAAAAAAAATAGCAGATCTACAAGCTCGTAGCGTGGCACTCGGTGCCTCGCTATGAGCTTGTACTGTATATCTGCTATTTTTGAATAGCCCAAAGTGTAAAATAATGCTTTTTAGCTACAATCTAAAAATGACACAGTTCCAGCAGTGGCCACATCACTTCAGGAGAAAATTACTACAGAATCTAATTCCACTTAGTCGAGGCAATCTTCACTAAGGCAGTCTGTCAAAAGCACAAACCTCTAGCTGTGCAATTTTACAAGCGGGGCTAAGACACTGTCTAAACTCTCAATGCTCTCCTTCTAACAAGATGATGTATGCTGGGCACTTGTGCTAATTATTATACAAGGGACAGAAAGCGGTCTGGTGGTAAACCATCAAACATATTTCATGCCCTTTTGACAATTGACCCAACTCTTTTGTCCATGGGGAGAATGTCCTCTGGTTCTAATCTTTCTTCTTTTATGTGGAACAGTAAAGCGAGCCAGGGCAATCATAGTTAGTTAAGCTTTCTGGGACATCATTTTTACTGCTTCGGTGATGTTGAAAGGAGAACCGTCAACAACCTCTAGAAATTCTTTATAGACTACAATTCGGCATGTCGGCCGTATAACGTTAGGTGCTGTGCAAAGCGTTGTGTCAGCATCCTTGGTTGGCAATGTTGCATTGCTTCTATTGACGGGCCAACATAAAGTGATAGTGTACTCAAATTTCTTTTGAATATTGTATGGTCCAGTATAGTGATTGCAAAGTCACTTCCGCTGTGGCTGATGTTTCCTTCATAAATCCCACACTGAAGGGACAGTGTTTTTTTCTGCTTCTTCTTTTTTTTAGTTTTGCTGATT
The DNA here is from genome assembly GCF_963454915.1 of Gymnoscopelus microlampas. Taxonomy (NCBI): domain Eukaryota; kingdom Metazoa; phylum Chordata; class Actinopteri; order Myctophiformes; family Myctophidae; genus Gymnoscopelus; species Gymnoscopelus microlampas. The sequence continues at coordinate 52,460,009 of NC_139945.1, forward strand.
AAAAATTGAAGATCGAAATACTTTTTTTTGTCAGATGCTCATACATATGTATGTGTAGTGAAATGTTCGTGAAGGAGAGAGTTCACCCACTCTTCAGGTGAGCATCAATACTTTATTGGCTGTTTTTTAATGAAAGGTTTGCATTTATTCACATGCAATTGGATTAGCGGCCACACATTTCATTTTCATGTCATTATTCAATTCCATGAGACACAAAATAAGTTGAGGGTATTACTGTAGATAGGAAAACATAGGCCTACAGGGCTTGCTCTGTGTTAACCAAATAAATAAAGGTATATCATCATCACCATACATCTGGTTCAAGTGCAACAAAGTCTCTACATTTGTTGTTAGAAGGAGCCTTTCTTATTCCCCTCAAATGTGCTGTATTAACAGCACTCATGCTGTTTTAAGCTGTTATGAACAATAGTTAAGCCACTAGAGTTTCCACTAGGCAGCAGTGACACTGGAAAACGTTTTGAAGTGATGGGCCAGCAGAGAAATAAAGGGCTTGACCTTAAGGTCCGGTGAGCAGATATCATCTTAAAGGTTCAAGTTCAAGGTTCACGGTTCAAGGTCTTTATTAATGTCCCAAGAGGGCAATTAGGTTTACAGCAAGAGGTAGTGGTTTAAAACATACAAACAGTACAGGACAACAACAGACATGAAACACCATAGCATAAACAGAAACCTGGGCGCATCTAGTGCAAGTATAGAATAGAAAATAAAAATCACACCCTGTGTGAAGGAAGCGGTGCCTTTGGGGCTGGGCGTAACTCATTTCAGTTCGTCCCTATTGGTGGTCTGAGTCCACTTACCAAATTTGTACTTGGTAGCATGCTGCGAACTGGAATGATGGCTGTTTAAAGCCCAGCCAATGGGCAGACAGAGGGGGCGGGGCTTAAGTAATAACAGTTTGTCCCTATTGGTGGTTTTAGTCCATGTACAAAATTTGTACTCCGTAGCATGCTGCGAACTTGAGTTATGGCTGTTTAAAGGCCAGCCAATGGGAAGACAGAGGGGGCGGGGCTTCAACAATTCATGCTCGTCCCTATTGGTCGTCTAAGTCCACATACCAAATTTGGACTTGGTGGCATGCTGCAAACTGGAGTTATAGCTGTTTAAAATCCCGTGCTCATACGGGCGGACGGACATAACATACGCTGGGGGTCCCTGGACCCCTCTTTGATAACTTCAGCAATTCATGCTCGTCCCTATTGGTGGTCTAAGTCCACATACCAAATTTGGACTTGGTGGCATGCTGCAAACTGGAGTTATAGCTGTTTAAAATCCCGTGCTCATCCCGTGCTCATACGGGCGGACGGACATAACATACGCTGGGGGTCCCTGGACCCCGCTTTGATAACTTCAGCAATTCATGCTCGTCCCTATTGGTGGTCTAAGTCCACATACCAAATTTGGACTTGGTGGCATGCTGCAAACTGGAGTTATAGCTGTTTAAAATCCCGTGCTCATCCCGTGCTCATACGGGCGGACGGACATAACATACGCTGGGGGTCCCTGGACCCCTCTCTGATAACCAGTGGCACGTGTGGCCAATGAGAGGAGAGATGGCATAGGCAATCTCCAAGTCCGTGTGTGTGTGTGTGTGTGTGTGTGCGTGTGTTTGTATGTGTTGCTTCTTTGCCGTGCTCATCCCGTGCTCATGGACATAACATACGGACGGACGGACGGACACTCATACGGACAAAGTCAAGTGTAGAGCGGTTGGCACCGCTAAAAATAAAAGGCTACATTCAGAAAAAAAGTGCTAGGATATAAAGTGCCGGCATAAAGTGCTTGTTCTTTCAACATCGTCATCATCAGCAACATATCATCATCATTTTCCTGTTACTGACAGCGTTGACACTGACAGGTTCTAAGACAACTTTGGGAAAACATGTTATTTATGGCACACTTAGGGCACTTACAAATAATTAAAGAAGACATAATTAAAGACATTTTAAGACATTCTGCTTTATCACATTGAAACAACAGCCTAATTGGACTCTTGGATTGTATTAAAATGTGAATATTCTTCTTGTTTTGGTTGTGTGCTCTATATTTTTCCTAATCTCTGTAAACGGGAATGATAGAAGCACCAGTTTACTATAAGTATTGCAACATAGGGGCATTGGCATGGATACAGGGATACGTGACTTTCCATTCCGGTGCCAGGTATCAATATTGTGCAAAAAGGGGTATCTAGACTGTTTTAAATATATTTCTGTTGTTCATTATGTTCTGTATTAAGGTCATTACACACCGGCGAATATACGCAAAATTCTGACTCGTTCCGAATAATTAAAAGACGCTTTTTCGCTTCGCTTTTTCGCTCCATGGAAGCTTGCATTGACTTTATAAGGTTTTTAAAAAGAACGTATTATTCGCATGAAAAAATCGCCCCCAGTGTGTAAGGAGCTTTAGTCTTGTATTCTGTTACTCTGTTGTTGCCTTGATGTTCTGTATCATATTCTGTATCATTCCTATTGTTTCCTGTCTGCCTAGTTACTGTTTACCTGCCTTGTCTCACCTCCCTGTGATTATTAGTTACTGTATCTCCACCTGTGTCCTGTTAGTCCTTCTGCCAATCTTCTCTTCATTGTATTTTGAGTTCACTTGTGTAGTTGGTTCTGTGTCTATATATACACCCCTCTGTTTATCAGACTGTTAGTTTAAAAATCCCATGATACTGTCTGTATGTATTTATGTGTGTGGGGGGGGGGGGGGCAAGAGATGGATAGATTAGAGGAAATGCAGAACATTTTGTGAAATTATTCCCTACTAAGGACTGATAGGCCAAGTTCTCTGATAGTTTAAGACTTTGATCAGAGTAATGATAATTAGATGGAAGGATTAATAGTTAGACAGATGTGAACACGAAGAAATGTTTGCCGTATTGAGGGAAGAGTATGTATGGGTGTATAGGGAAGGGGGTGGCTGGAAATGCACCACAAAATGAGGGATGGATGGAAGGACTGCATGGCTGGTTTGCTGGGAATTTCTCTGTTAAGTCCATTGCATATCAGGTCATCAGTGAGATTAATAGTCCTTGAAATGGTCCAATCAACCAGCCATTCACACAACTGGTCACGCCTACTGACCACCACAGCTCACTTCACTCAGGGAGTTCAGCTGAGTGGTTTAAAGACCCAACCTTATTTATCTGTCTGTCTGTCTGTCTGTCTGTCAGGGGCATCATTTGGGGTCCCAGGGGATGGAGAATGCTATGCCCTAGCATTCACCATTTAACCTCAAATTATGTTATTTTATGCACCTTTTTTGTGTTTGCATGGTTAATCTGACACATTTCAGACATTACACACATGTGTTTTCTTGTCTTCAACCATACATTCATTAGCCACGTTCAGCCCTATTTTAGGCATAAACATTTTCCAAAATAATACTAATTGAAGAATCCGCAAGCTCACACCATATCATGATGTGGCGTGTTGCGAGCTGGTAGATCTGCTAAGGGGCCACTTTTCCCCTGAAATTATGTTTCTGCTGTATGTCTGTCTGACAGCCATACTTAAAACTAAGAAATTCAGGAAGATCAGGAAGATTCAGGAAAACATCAAATAAAATAAAAAAAAACATGCTAACAATTAACAAGCAGAAAATCATGCCCACAGAGAAAGACAGAATGATGACGGAAAGAAAGTGGATAAACTTCTGCTTTGAAATCGATCGCCCTGTCCGCATGATGACCAAGCTTGATGTATGAATGTTTGCAGCAGTTCCTGTCCAGTGTTAATGATGCCTGAAATGAGCCTAGCAGCCTAGGGTGCAACTAATTAGGTTGACTGATTAAATCAACTTCTTGATCCCACAGATGTACCAGATAGACCGCTGATCTTTCAGAATCAATTGTGGTCAACACAGACAATATATGCCTATAGGGAACCAATGGACCTAGTGGTCCATTGAACTTTTTGTTTTGGTTTTCATGGCCATAGCTCCTTTAGGGACGAGCCATCTAGAAGAGGGACTTCCTGTCTGTATGTCTAGGCCTATCTTTCTTTTTAGTTTTTCTTTTTTATGGGGTAGCTCCAATAAAGCCATCTAGAAGAGAGTCTGTCTGTCTGTCTGTCTGCCTGTCTGCCTATACAGTTTGTGTGTCTGTGGCTGCTCTGTAACGATCAGGGACAAATTTCTTGTGCAAGCTGCCAATAGGCTCTATTCACAGCAGTCATATTATGAAGACATTCACAGGTGTTACCAATGATTCTAATGATGGCTCTGTTCCATTCTGGTCAAACAGAGTCAGGGTGCTGATATTGTGCATGTTGGCCCACTGTAAACACCAGTGGGTCTACAGTTGGGGTCCAGGGACCCTCATGGGCTTCCAAATGGCCCCTTACAGGTGTGTAACTCTGAGAGTTATGGGGGTCGTGGAAACCACTGTGCTAGACTAAATGGAACAGAGCCTTCATTAGTATCATTGGTAACAGCTGTGAATGTCTTCATAATATGACTGCTGTGAATAGAGCCTATATGCCATGTAAGTACATAACCACATAAGGACACATCCACAGGGAGGCCATGCCTTTATTAGACCCTTCCTTCCTTCCTTCCTATCTTTCTTTTCAAATAAAGTTTAAACTGAACATGGGCCTGCTGTTAAAGGTGCCGTAAGTGATTTTCTTTTGTTAAAATAAGTTATAAACTCTGTATTCTGATATGATATGAGTAAACAGAAAATGGTTACCAATGTTATCCAATCATGAGAGAGAACTCATACAGGATACATTATAAACGTGTTAAATTGGAAGTGATTACCCAAATAAATTACCCAATTTAATTCGGAACACAGCAACAAATTGATGCTGCAATGTGTTCTCTGTCCTGACTAGATGAAATTGGCAACCTATCTTCTGTTTATTAAAGAAACGGAGAGACGTGGAATCTCTACAGATAGAAATGATATACACATTCACAACACAACTATTCACGACAAAACTTTTTATTTCAAATAAAACATATTCACTTACAGTACCTGTAATAAACCTGTGAATTTATGAAACGTTCTCCGCTACAGTGGCTGGTCAACCTGCATTTCCACATTTCAAAACTATATTCAGCCTTAAATGTCTTAAAATGGCACTAAAATACATACTGGAATCACTTAACCGTGTATTTGGTTAAGAAACTTTGTTTTTAAGACACTTGGATATTCATAATTTCACACTTGTGAGGATATACATGATTATCTTGACAATGGAATTTCCTCACGATCAAATCATTGTGTGTGTGTGTGTGTGTGTGTGTGTGTGTGTGTGTGTGTGTGTGTGTGTGTGTGTGTGTGTGTGTGTGTGTGTGTGTGTGTGTGTGTGTGTGTGTGTGTGTGTGTGTTTTTGTGAGAAAAGATAAACAGTTTCCTATGCACAGATGTTCAGCAAACCATTTGGGAATGATCAGTATGCATCCCCGAAGAGATGACTAACGTTTGTGTCAAAAAGGTAGATAGGCGCCGCTGGTGGGGGTTTGTGTTCGCTTGTACTGTACAGTGTGTGTGCATGCTGTTTTGAGCTTGACTCTGATTGTATTGCCCAGTGTGTGGTTTAAGTGTGAAATTAACTATGTGCATGGAATATAATGCATGTAGAATACGCAGCTGTAATGCTCCAATTGCTGTCGATTGTAACAGCTACATAAGGTGCACGGGTGTCACAATATTGAAGGAGATGAAAGTGGCTAGTGTCTGTCAAACTCTGATGAAAAGCCTATCGGTCAAAACATATTTGCTGTACGTCACATCCCCCTAGTTTGGGGATACAATTTAAATTAAATAAAAATACCCTGTAATTTGTTCCGTAATTTTCATCTGGTAGTTGAAAAACACAGACATTGCCAGTAGGCCTATCACTGTAATATCTGGATATAACTGTATAACTGTATACTGGGTACGTCTGTGATGCACACAATTACACAATCCATCCTGAATAAACTAATCCCGTCTGAATAGCGCTTTTGTGACATCATACCCTTGTGCCCTTGAGCACATTGATCGTATACAGTATATCCACAACTGTAGTGGACTGTGTGGGTCAATGTGTTTACAGTAACTGTGTCAATAGGAGTGGTGAAAAAACATCATGCATCTTAATACAGAGCTTCCTTGGTTAAATTTTATTTAAAACAAAGAGAAGACAGAAAAGCATATTCAGTGTGTTATTGGCTTTCCTTACTATAACCAATTTGTGCTGCAAGCTAAAATTAGCTAACACTGGCTGGAATGGTAAATGCTAACAAGACATTTTTTATTGAAATGCAAATGACTCATCATTCCCATGTGCCTTACATTACTGTTATGTGATATTTGGGGCCTCAAATAGCTGTTTCAGCTGAGAACCTTTTTTTAATCCTGTTTGATTCCTAGATTTTCTTTCTCTACCCTAGCTGGTTTGTTATAGTTTGACATGTTTGGGTGCAGCCTGACCATTTGTTCCCTAGAATAGGAAAACAGCCAGTCTCTATATCAATGGTTCCCAAACTTTTTAGCTCGAGAAATTAGACGTTTTCCTGTGACCCAAACTATAGTGAAAATAGCAGATCTAACAAGCTCACAATCCGACGCTCCGCACCGCGTTGTGAGCTTGTAGATCTGCTATTTTCACTAGTTCTTGAACTTTTAATTTATTTATGGAAATGATTCAAACTTTTTTTTAATTTATTCATGAAATCTTTTGAAATAGTATACATATTTTTAAATGTAGGAAACTGAAAGAAGGAGATATTTACTTGTGACCCATACAAATTTGTCCGCGACCGAAAGATGGGTCCCGACCCACTGTTCGGGAAACAGTGCTCTATCATCTCTGTCTTCTGTAGCCTAATCGTTCTGCCATGACCACCTGTTGCCCAGGGCTTGGTCTAATATCTGGACACATGTCAAAACAAACATAAACCAGGCTGTCAGGCATTGCATCAGTGTTCTATGGACGCCTGAGGCATGAGGCTTTGTCTAATATACAGATAGACATCAATTCAAAGCAAACTACACAACCTGTCAGTGTTTCTTCCATCGTTTCTTCACAGTGAACGCAATAGCCTTGGGCAATGGACTGTATATTGTAGACAGACATATATTGATATAACACAGACTGTTTTTCAGCCTGTGTTATATGTGTAAAGCATATGGTTATGGTTTTAAAGCATGTTTAAAGACGACCAGCATGTTTCTGTTTAGCATGTTAGTCTGCAACACATGGTTAATGGTTTAAGAGTTAGTCTCGCTAACCAGTCCCAGATCACTTTGTTAAACTACATTAGCTGTCAACCATAGCCGGTACAGAGCAGGCTACTTGTATGTTTCAATGGCCCAGAGGGGAAAGCCAGGTTGGCATGTACTGACTAAATTTGTTCGAAACCAATGTGTGCCCAGTTAAGCCCTTTTGTTGCCAGGTTAAACTGCTGCCATATCAATCTAGTTGTTGCCAAATACTGTTGCCACATCAACATTGCAATGCCAACCTCTCTTGCCATAGTCCATATTCACACGCGGCCATTTTGGAATTTAACATTGCGTTGCTGTGGCAACTGGGGTGGCATTTCACTGGGGTGGCATTTCATTGACTTAATAGCAATATGGCCGCCATGTGAATATGGTCTATGAGGTGCAATGTCCTGCTGTGTCTTCACTGTTTTGCAATGTCAAACCGTCTGCTACAGCATTCATCTCTAATGCCAATGCCATGTCAACGATTCTGTTGGCATACAGTATCTATGTATCTACTATATGTCAACCTACCTACCGTATGTACGGTAACTGTAAGGACTTATGTTTGTGTCTTTTATTTTGGGGCTAACTGTAATATAGAATAGACTATACACAATACAGTTTTTATCAGGCTTCCAAACCAATGCATGAGCTCCAAGCCCATGGGCCAGAGTAAGAAAAAGATAAAACAGGCCTGAACCGATTTTTGGTTTTTTTTACCCTTACAATTCCGACTTTATATCTCACATAGGCTCTATATGCACAGCAGCCATATTGAACAGAAATTGGGCCCCTTCCTTCCTTCACAGATGTTACCAATGACACTAATGAAGGCTCTGTTCCATTTAGTGTAGCACAGTGTCTCAACTTTTTAACGTCAAGGACCCCCATAACTCTGAGAGTGTACAAATGGAACCGGGAGGGTCCATTTGGTTCCATTTGTACACTCTCAGAGTTACACCCTCTCAAGGAACCATGAGGGTCCCTGGACCACACTTTGAGACCCACTAGTATTTCTAGTGAGCCGACATGCATAATATATGAACCCTGACTCTGTTTGACCAGAATGGAACAGAGCCTTCATTAGTATCATTGGTAACACCTGTGAAGGAAGTAAGAAGAGGCCCAATTTTTCTCCAAAATGGCTGCTGTGCAGAGCCAATTTAGTGATAAAAAACGAAATCACAATTATGTGGAAACACTGTATAAAGTGGATCCATTTGAACACAGGCTTCTTTTTCCCCCTTCTTTGTCTTTTCTGAAAAGCAACCGTTTTGGACGTACAAGGTTTCCACCCGACAGCGACGCTATCAAACTGGGAGTACTTATGATAAGAGTTGAGAATCACTGTTCTAGCACCTTGCTTCCCTCTCTCCCTTCCTGTTCATCACCTCATTTTGCCACGTTTCCCTTTTCCACTGGCGCTTGTCTCCTCCATCCTCCTATCCTTCTCTTTGTTGTGTATCAGATATTCACTTTCTGTTTTGCTCTCTCTTGTAGGGGAATCAATGTTTCCCCTCGTATTAACTTATCCACCATCATGTTTTATTTTGTGATTTATTTATAGATCAGATAAATATTTGCTAGGTGAGGCCTGCTGTTAATCAGCACACTGTCATATTGACACTGCTTGTCTGCTGTGTTGACTGTGTGTGTGTGTGTGTGTGTGTGTGTGTGTGTGTGTGTGTGTGTGCGTGCGTGCGTGCGTGCGTGCGTGCGTGCGTGCGTGCGTGCGTGCGTGCGTGCGTGCGTGCGTGCGTGCGTGTGATCACATAACATATCATCTTTTTTCTTAAAGTAGTGTTGTCAGTAGGTAAATATAAATATAACCTCATACCTGCTCAATACCCTGTGTGCACATGCGTGTGTGTGTGTGTGTGTGTGTGTGTGTGTGTGTGTGTGTGTGTGTGTGTGTGTGTGTATGTGTGTGCCGTGCGCGCGTGTGTGTGTGTGTGTGTGTGTGTGTGTGTGTGTGTGTGTGTGTGTGTGTGTGTGTGTGTGCCGTGCGTGCGTGCGTACGTGCGTGCGAGAGAGAGGAAGTGTGTGTGTGTGTGTGTGTGTGTGTGTGTGTGTGTGTGTGTGTGTGTGTGTGTGTGTGTGTGTGTGTGTGTGTTTGTGTGTGTGTGTGGGGGTCAGGGTTATATTGGAAGAGTCCAGAGAGAGTGGTAGAGAGAGAGAGATCACCAGCTGAGGCAGACCAGTATCGATCAGATGGATGTTTTATGGAGCCCTCTGGATAGAAAACAAACTGTCTGGGAGGGAAATAATTGGAGCAAACAAATAACCTAAGCTCTAATAAAGATAGGTGTTTGGCCGACTGCAGAGCGGGAAGAAGGGAAAGGAGAGGACATAGAGGTGCACAAGTAATAGGGAGGGGGTAGAATGTGGGATAGGGAGGGAGAATGGAAGAGAGAGGGAAAGACAAATGAAATGGAAAGTGATTAAGAAAGAGAGAATGGAAGGAAAAGATGGAAAAACTAGGAACACCTGGGTTATAAATTGACCTGTGCTCTTAATTTGCTGTCCATGAAGCAAGACGAGTTCGCCAGGCTCTTGTATAATCTACTAAATCTCAAAGATAGATGACATAAATTCTGAGCTTCAGTAGGCACGTGTTGTAAATATGTGCCTTTAACAGGAATTCTATTGTGTTCAAACCAAGACTTAAAGGATACTGATCCTGTTTTTCCCCCTACACTTTCCAACGTTAAAAAGACAAATAATGCAGTGCATCTATAGTATTAGAATTCTTCGCTATTATGAAAAACTAGAGGTTCAGGCCACTACGCGGCCCTTACAACTACGTCGCATCACCGATCCGACCGATATATCGGAGTCATAGTGTCGAGGGGTTTGCCTTTGGTGCCCATACATGGAGATCTCTGATGTAATTGGTATATGCCCATATCCTGTATATTGGCATTTTGGAGGTCCTTGACATGAAAAAGATTGAGCACCACTGATATAATAATAATAATAATAATAAACTTAATTTATATAGCACCTTTCATGACATAAATGCAGCGCAAAGTGCTTTACAGAACAAAACAAAAACAAACAAAAAAATGTACAAAATACATACATATAGAAACATACGTTTTTCAGAAAACTGTTGAGATTTAGGAGACATGTAGAATCAGCTTCAGGTCTCAATTGGTTAACTGTTGACTTGAGTGTTACTACAGTGTGGTACTGTAGGTCTACTGGTCACTTGGTCACATTAACATCAGTGTCCTGTAGATTGACTGACTGACTGACTGAGTGACTGACTGCAATTTCATGTAATGATTAACAATGCATTACAGTATGTGTACTGAGGGTGGAGCAGCCTGTTGGTGAACTAACCACACACTCCTTGAGGGTTGCGAGGACCAGAATTAAAATGTGACTATCATCAAGTCTTGCATTTCTCCCCATCTCTCTTCCTTTGGTTTCCTCCAGAACCCCCTTGCCAAAAACACTTTTAGACAGGAGCATTCTGAGCTACATACTGTAGATGCCTAATTTGTATCAACTTGTGGCAATTATCATGATGTGAAAGCACATTAGACCTTGATGTGATTGCTTGGCTGAAACTTGTATGATGGTAAAAAAAAAAATCTGATGTAATAATTGCTGAAATGAAAAGCTCCAAATATTCTCTGTTATGTATTCAGCGAGCATCAACTGCGATCTTGTGTGTGAAGATAGATCTGTGTTTGCTGTGGAATATATTGGATTGTTGAGTAGGTTCTTGTGTTCGACCAGATGGTGTGATTACATTACCATCGGACATTTGTTTGAATCTCATCTGTGCTGCAGCATATGGGAAGGGAAATGGCTTTAGATAGATGGCTTGTGCGTGCGCGCCCAAAAGTGTTTGTGTGCGTGTCCGTGCATGCATGTGTTTTCAGAACACACATTGAATATCAGTTACATCTCAATTACATCTCAATTACTGGATTAGATGCAAATGTGCATGGTCATATGCATCTGTTTTTATTTGTTTTGTGGTACTAATGCATAGTACATTATGCAGTCTCTGTATTGTACCCATAGGCACCCTCAGCGTTTAGCATAATAGTGATACATTATAATATTTACTTTCACTACAAATTTTTCTTCCACCCTCCAAAAAACAACAATACACGGTGCTTGAGAGAGAAAATAATGTGTGGTAAAGGGGTGCAGTACGTTAGTCCGACAGCGCATTCCTCCGACAGCGCAGACGCGGATGCCACATAGTCGGAGAAAAGGGATGTCGGATTATCGTATGCCTCCCGTGGTAAAGACCTCAAAGCAAAGATGAAAATGTGTTTCTATGCCATATTTGCCATATTTTAAATGACTCTTCAGCTTTCTGCATCTAAACTACAATTGTAGAAGTGCATTCACACATCATTCTTCAGCTGAAATTTTCAAGTGATTTCTCTCTGGCCTAGAGCAGCACTGCAATGCAGTTAAAATACAATAACAATTTGAGCTTTGTCGGCCGTCTATATAATATATAATAAATGGTGCATTTATATAGCGCTTTTATCCAAAGCGCTTTACATAGATTGTGCATTACATTCACCCATTCATACACACATTCACAGACCGATGGCGGAGGAAACCATGCAAGGCACCAGCAATTAGGGGTTCAGCGTCTTGCTCAAGGACACTTCGACACTAACTCTGGGGGACTGTTTGCGTGCGTGGGTGTGCGCGTGCGTGTGTGTGAACAAATAATTGAGCACAAATAGACACACGCTCACAATGAATAAAGGTGTGCCTTGAGATTCTGACTTGCCCTTTGGTGTGCCTTGGGCACAAAAAGTTTGAAAACCACTGTCTTACACAGTGTTCACTGTCGTTCTGCAACCCAGTCTCCAGACCGAAACGTTCATGTTTAAAGTTTCTGCAAACAAGCCAAACGTTATGTTTTCGGGCAAAAACGTTGTTGATGAACGTTAGGTCTATAATGTTGTTTGTAGACATCAAATTGGTTTTAACCATTTGTGGCGCTGTTTTCCATTGAGGGAATCAAATCATTATTAATCACCTTGGCACTGAGGGATTAAAATAATTAAGCGTTGCCGTATATATGCCGAATATATCTTGAGAACGTCATTCGTACGTCTGTTTAACACACGCAGTTCAATCCGTGGCCAAGGAGTTCCTGTAGATCTCTGGCATCTGCCGCAGTGACATCATTTGCCTTATAAGGATTAAGGACAGACGTTTGGCTTGTTTGCAGAAACATTAAACATGAAAGTTTGGGTCTGGAGACTGGGTTGTGTTCGGCATGTTGGCCCACTCTCTGGCCTTGCCCAAGGCTCTCTTACCTTTGGTATGGGAATTACTATTTTGAGCAGGGCCGTTTCACACTCCAGAACTGGGGATGGGCCAGAGTATACTGGTGGCAGAAACACACATTCTCATGGTCCAGATGGAGGTACTGCCAGTAGTAGACGTCCCATGTTTTGGTGAGCTTGAGAGAGAGAGAGAGAGCGAGAGAGAGAGTGAGAGAGGGAGGCTTGTGTCATGTGTAGCCCTGGATTGATGTACTGTGTGTATATCAACATATGGGGTTAGAAAGGACAATTAATCATATTAGGCAGAGACAGAGTACAGACGAGTTAAGTGTTACACTGTGCGTTTGTGTATGTGTGTGATTGTGTGCGCGCTTGCATGTGCGTGTCTGTCTACAGGAGTAGCTGTATGTAGGTATACGCAAGTGCATGTACACTGTTCGTGCATGTGAGTGTGAGAGAGTGTGTATGTGCATAGTGCATACGAGACATCTCTGGCAGAGGAACATCTACTTTGCTACTTTTGTATATGTGCTTTAGGTTGTATTTGTGTGCATGTGCAGTACTGTGTACGTACTGTGTACGTACTGTGCGTACTGTGCGTGCGTGCGTGCGTATGCCTGCCTGGTATCCTCAAGATCAAAACTTTCACAGGGCAGTTTCGGTGGAATTATCCTCCTCAAGGTCTTTTCACAACCTCTCCCACCCCCCTATGGCTATGACACCCCCTCGCTCCTCCTGTTTCACCACCTCCCTCTCTGCTCCTCAATCCCTGTCTTACCACATCCCTCTCACCCCAACCACGATCCACCAACTCCCTCTCTCCTCCAACCCCCCCCGGCCCACCACCTCCCTCTCTCTGTTTTCCTCTAATTAGTTCATTAATACAAACAAATGTGTTGAAAACCTTGACACTCACTCAGGACTGAAAGCTGCAGGCCAAACAGCCAAGCCATTATTGTGTGTGTGTGTGTGTGTGTGTGTGTGTGTGTGTGTGTGTGTGTGTGTGTGTGTGTGTGTGTGTGTGTGTGTGTGTGTGTGTGTGTGTGTGTGTGTGTGTGTGTGTGTGTGTGTGTGTGTGTGTGTGCGTGCGCGCGTGTGTGTGATATATACTCCATAACATGATGAGGAGAGAAAAAGTGAAATTCTAGCAAGTTGCTTGCAGGCTGTGAATTTTCTCAGCACTTTTATCGTTGTGCTATTATTTGTGATTACACATCCTGATGCCAGCGAAGCACCTGACTATTGATTCTACAGCCCTTCTGACCTGCTGTGCACTTCACTTGGTCCAATTTCAGGCTTGATTCACTGCAAAATCTAGGACGCCCCCTGCAATTGCCTGAGCTGTACATTAGTAGCAGATACAGTCGCAAGAAATGTAATGAAATATGCTGATTAAAGCAGCTCAGGTTGATGACAGGATATATTCTAGCACACAGAATATGAAATAGCTTTGGAATGACGAACACCATAAGGACTTTGGTGTGCGTAGCCGTAGCATTCTTGTACAAACTAGATGATTTTACGTACCCACAGGAAAGTGTCTTTTAAGACACCTTCTTCCAACGCAGTAGGCCTATTCGTAGTTATGAAGGAAAATGTGACGATGATCTTCTATATGGAAATATGGAGAGTACTTCTGGCTGACAATCACAAGCTGGAATATCTGTGTGTGTGTGTGTGTGTGTGTGTGTGTGTGTGTGTGTGTGTGTGTGTGTGTGTGTGTGTGTGTGTGTGCGCGCGCATGAAACAATCATTTACTGATCTCGGACTATTGGTATGCAACTCAAACGCTAATAGTCAGTAAACCACTTTCCTGCTAGAAAAGGAAATCAGCATCTCCGTAAAGTTTGTCAGCAAACGGCAGCACGAAGTGCTCTGAAATATGAACTATGATGTATGATGCCTATGACATCAGCACAATGACAGGCATGGTGCCGACCTCCGTGATGCTGTCGAGCTCTGCACACTGCTGTGCCTGCCGCTTATGGGCCAGCTGTACCCATTCCACTGCTGTGTCTGAACCCATTGATTGCACCGCCAATAAACATTAATGTTACCACCCTCAAACTAGAGGCCTCTGTCTTGTTATTAAAGGGACTACACCATGAATTTGAACTTTCTCTTCTTTTTTGTGTGTTTTTGGTCTCCCCTACCTCTCTTTTATCCCAAAAAATACCCCAGTTTGAGCACTCGGGCTATCACAGCGTATCTGGGGTTTTATGTAAATTGGTCTCAAAACAGGCCAAACTGATTTGCCCCCGAAAGTTTTTCAGTTCCAACATAAAAAATAAATAAATAACTTTTTCCACACAGAACCAGGAGATAACATGCATACGAACTGGCTCAATAGCGCCACGTGCCAAATCAGGACAATGTGGTATTGCAGGTAAAAGTACTTTATAAGCCAGAGAGAAGTTAGTTGGAATGAGTATATCTGAGGCTTGATTTAGGCTCAAATCTTTTGAAAAACGTTTGAGGGACATAAAAAATATGATATCAAATGTTATTTTATTTTTTT
This sequence comes from Gymnoscopelus microlampas, assembly GCF_963454915.1. Taxonomy (NCBI): domain Eukaryota; kingdom Metazoa; phylum Chordata; class Actinopteri; order Myctophiformes; family Myctophidae; genus Gymnoscopelus; species Gymnoscopelus microlampas. The sequence continues at coordinate 52,475,025 of NC_139945.1, forward strand.
AAATTCATGATGTAGATCCTTTAAAAACTACAACATACTTTGGCAACGCATTATTTAAAGTCCTGATTATAGTGTCCAGTGCCACTTATTGTATTTACCAGGATGTAGGACACAGGTGTATGTGATTAACACATAAGTATATGTGATTAAATGCATACAGGTGTTACTTGATTATTGGGAACCTGACAAGTAAAGAGAGTAAAAGGCAATCCTGTCGCAGAGTGTTTGTATATGAATATTCTGGATATAGAACACATTTGGCGACGAGAAAAATATCCTACTCGTTGTGGCCTCTTTTAAGAAGAAAGTGAATGAGTCTGCAAGAGTTTTGCGAGAAGCAAGCAAGTAACCTTGTGAGGAACAATGGCTTTGAGTCTGCCTGCGGTTCCACCCTTCGATGTTCTCACTGACACAGGTAACGTTGGAGTTCGGTGGGAGAAATAGATAAAAGGATTCAAGCTCTATATCACAGCATCAGGAATAAGAGATGCAACGAGAAAGAGAGCCTTATTGTTGCATTTAGCTGGCTCGGAAGTACAGGACATTTACTCCATGTTACATGATACAGGAGATGACAGAGATTATGATTTAGCTGTGGACAAGCTGAATGCACATTTCACACAATATTCCCTATGAAAGACACATGTTCAGGCAAGTGGAACAGTCTCAAGGGGAAGCTGTGGACAGTTTTGTGTGCAGATTAAAGAAGTTGGCTGCTACTTGTGAATTCAGAGATAACTGAGGCGATTTCGTACGGGATCAAGTGATTGACAAGTGCCATTCCAATGCGCTGCGGAGACAGCTGCTGCGGGAAAAGGACTTGACTCTAGCTCAGGGGTCTTCAACAGGGGGTCCGGGACCCCTAGGGGGTCCTCAGAGTTACTACAGGGGGTCTGCCAAATGTTTGTGTGATACGATTTTTTATTTTACCTTGAACCTTAGCATCCCCTTTCTGGGGAAAACTTTAGCCAAAAATAGCAGATCTACAAGCTCACAACGCTTCGCGCCCCTTATGCAATATAGAGGGGGTCCCTGTTTCATCTCTCTCTCAGCTAGGGGGTCCTTGGGCTGAAAACATTGAAGACCCCTGCTCTACCTAATCTATAAGAGATTGCAAGAGCAATGGAAGCAGCAGATCAACAAGCGGCCAGGATGGAAAAGTTGTCCATCAACACAGTGGATAGCAGGCCAAAGAGAGGCACACAGAACAGATTGGATAAAGGAGGACAAACGTTTTCTTCATCCAAAGACAGGTCGAGAAACAAGGACCACACAGCAAGATGGTTCAGGTGCGGGCGAGAGGGACACAGCCCGTGAATGCAAGGTAGACAACGTAACACGTGTGGGAAAGAGGGGCATTTTGCTAAAGTGTGCAAAATGAAAATGTTAACAGGCAAGATGATCAAAGTGAAGAGGTTGATCATGTTTTCACAGTTACTGCCATAAAGACTGAGACACGTGACAGTAATGGACAGGAGTGTGTAATGACAGTTACTAGCCACTCTGATGATAGAGAATTGCCTATGTTAATTAATGGCCAGCCTGTTCGAATTCTAATAGACTCTGGGGCTTTGTGCAATGTTATGAGCATGCAAACTTTCAGTGGCATACAATCTCGTTCAGAAATGCATACAGATCTGGAACCATGTGTGAAGAAAGTGTACCCATATGGTTCTACAACACCACTTGCAGTTGAAGGTTTGTTTTACAGCTATTGTAACATCAAAGCAGTATAGAGGGCTCTAAGTCAGTTGTAGCCAATGTGCTAGTAGTGAAACATGCACAGACCTGTGCTTAGGAGGAAGACAGCTACGGCATTGGGGCTTCTCCACACAGGACCCAAAGCACATACAAACACAATCCAGACAGAAGACGTAAAGTGCATTGAAGTCTGCATTGCAAGACACATACAAGGAATGTTTTGATGGTCTGGGAAAACGCTTTTCAGTTAGAGCTCTATGTAGATACCAGCATCACATCTGTAGCACAACCAGTACACAGGATGCCATTCAGTGTGCGAAAACAAGTTGAAGAGAAGCTGAAACAGCTGGAAGAGATGGAGGTTATAGAGAGGGTGGATGGGCCGATCCCCATGGGCATCACCCTTAGTTGCATAAGAGCATGAAGGAAATAAGGCTATGTGTGGACATGCGCAGAGCAAATGAAGCCATAGTGTGAGAGAGACACCCCATTCCCATCATAGATGAGATACTGGACAGACATGAATGGTAGCCTGGCTCCAGTTGGTGACGCTGTCAAAGGCGGGGTTTTCTCGGGTGAAAATCTACCCGGCCCAATCGGGATCGGGATAATCCAGTATCGCCAAAGAGTCCTCCTTTGGCCACGCCCCCATCTCAGAGAACGGCTGCACTGAGAGGGCTTTCAGACTGAATAATGGAGTGAAACGAAATGAAATTTCAGTGTCAGGCTACATGAATTCAGTGCTATAGTCTCAACATGTTATCTCAAGTGGGCTCTATGCACAGCAGCCATATTGGGAATGAATTGGGAATTAACTTCCTTCACAGGTGTTACCAATCCTACTATAATTCTAGTAACCTCACGGCGGTGGTGGTGTCTCGGTTGGTTTTGGTTGGGGGGACATGCGTCGTTGCCAGGTTTCGCGAGAGAAACAAGCAGTAAACAAGGCCAAACCAAACGAACCCTACAAGCAACGAGGTCTATGAAAAGAAGGCCAAACGAAGCGCCTTCACACATATACCTTGCCTATTGGAAAACAGCCGATCTACAAGCTCACAACGCGTCCCCACACCCACCTGCACTTTCACAACCAACGCCAAAACACAACACCACCAATATTACCACTACAGCGCTTACAATCGGCGGACATGGCAACACCGACGCCGATGCTACACCATAGACCCCGCCCACTAAACACTCCAGATTCTTTTCGCACACACGCTGCACATTAGCTCCATAAAGAACCTCTCACTCCGCTGCGAGATGAGGTTCTATGTCGTTCTCTTCCAGGATCGGGCGAACGTCCGCCAAGGCTCCGCTGTTTACCCTTTTGTATACATCGTATCCCAAAACTAATGGTAGATTCTAAACCGCACGGATGTTTAAGGTTTGGTCGGCTGCATAATATTTTAGGTCGCCAGCGAAACTACCCGTTTGAATCGCTTATTTAGTCAGCCTGTGGCCATGTTTCCCATTGGAGCCAAACCGGGAGCAGTACTGGCAGTGGACGTAGGGGGGTTTTTCGGGTTGAATGGGAAACATGGCCACAGGCTGACTAAATAGCCTGAATAAATAAGTTTGCCACGGGACCCGGGCCGGGCGAGTAACATGCCTACGCCATTCTCCGTGCTGTGGGTGGGGGGGGGGAGGGGTCCCTGGCATATCTATCAAATGGGGGTCCGCAGGCTAACAAGTGTCAATTTGGGGGTCCTTGACATAAAAACGTTTGAGAACCACTGCACTACACAGTAACTCACTTTCGATCCCTGATAAACTGTCTGTTCTCGGCGCATAAGCCAAACTGCACATTTTGGGTGCTCATATTCCCCTACTGAAAATAGCAGATCATCACGCTCACAACGCGTCGCCATGCGTTGTGAAAATAGCTGATCTACAAGCTCACAACGCCTCGCGATGCGTTGTGAAAATAGGGAGATGGAGAGAGAGAGAGAGAGAGAGAGAGGGACGGAGACAATACTCAAATACCTTGAGTAAAAATACTTCACAGTACTCAAAATGAGTACAAATACTTAAAAGTACTGAAAATGAGTAAAAAATACTTCAAAGTTGAAAAAAAGAGTAAAAATACTTAAAGATTGATAAAAACACTAAAAATACCTAAAAGTTGAGAAAAACTGTAAAAATACTTAAAAATAGGGGGGCGCCACGACGGGGGAGAAACCGCGCGACAGGACGTGCATTAACCCCAACTTTGCAACTACTTTCGCCTGCGCCCTTCACCGGGTATGGTCTAGTAATACTAATTAAGGCTCCGTTCTATTTAGTGTAGCACAGTGGTTGTCTTATTTTCAAGGACCCCCATAAGACTGAGAGTGTACAAACGGAACCAAATGGCCGTTTGTACACTCTCAGAGTTACACACCCACCATAAGGGGCCATTTGGGAACCAAAATGGAGTGTTTCTAGTGAGCCAACATGCACGATATCAGCACCCTGACCAGAATGGAACAGAGACATCATTAGTATCATTGGTAACACCTGTGAAGGAAGTAAGAAGAGGCCCAATTTCTTTCCAATATGGCTGCTGTGCATAGAGCCTATTGAAACCTGAGTCTCGCTCTCTGACGACATTTGTCCATATCAGATGACATCATTGTGACCGGAGAAAACAGACAAGTGCATGACGAGAGGCTGCACCAGGTCATGAAAAGAGGGTTGACTCTGAATAACACAAAGTGTGAATTCTGCATGACAGAGTTGGAGTTCATGGGTCACATTCTTTCCAAGAATGGAATTGGTGCAGCGCAGTCAAAAGTGGAGGCGGTGGAGAATACACACACTGATCAACAAATGCAACCGAAGTGTGCATTTTCTTGGGGCTAGTTAATATCTGTGGCTGATATCTCCCCAATCTGGGGCACTCGCCATAGTGTGGGCCTGTGAAAAGTTTCATGTGTTTCTCTATGGCAAAGACTTTGTGATGGTCACAGATCACAAGCCACTTGAAACGATCTACTCCACAAAGTCAAAGCCACCAGCACGGATCGAAAGTTGGGCGTTGAGATTGCAATCATACACATTCAAGGTTGTATACAAACCGGGACCACAGAACACAGCTGATTCATTGTCACGGCTGGCGGTTAACTCCCTTGCACCTCTGTGTCTGGGAGATGATCATGTCTACTTTGTAACTACACATGCCAAATGCATTCACTCCAAAGGAGCTCGAAGAAATATCAGCCAAAGACCCAGTGCTAACCACCGCGAGGGAGAGTATAATAAGTGGAAACTGAAGTCAATGTTAAGCTGCATACCAGCAGTTCAAAACAGAGCTGTCAACTGTTGGGCAGATGGTATCGCATTGTTGTGCCACAAGCAGCACGGAAACGCACCCTGATGTTGGCTCACGAGGGTCATCAAGGGATTGTAAAAACAAAACAGAGACTGAGGACAAAAGTATGGTGGCCAGGAATAAACAGAGAAGTGCAATTGATGGTGAAATCATGTCCTGCTTCTCAGCTTACCAGTTCACCACCACCTCAAACACCTATAGTTAGAACAGAGCTACCAACAAAGCCTTGGCAAACACTTGCCATTGACTTATGTCGACCATTTCCATCAGGAGAGCACCTCCTAGTGACAACTGATTATTATTCCAGATGGGTAGAGGTGAATCTGCTCACTAGTATCAACTCAGCAAACATAATCAAAGTGCTGATATGCATATTTGCTGTGCATGACCTCCCAGAATGCATTGTCACTGACAACGGTGAGTTGCAGTTGGAGAGGTCAAAAAACTGGCACACTGAACTGCAGACGTTTCTTATGGCCTACAGGAGTACCGCTCATTTTACTACAGGTAGTCCAGTGGAGATGCTGGTCGGACGCCAGATCAGAACCAAGTTGCCTCAGTTGTCTCTTAACCAACCAGCAGGAGACCAGTGTGACTCTGCCATACACTCTACTGATGCAGCAAGGAAGGAGAACGGTAGAGTGGATGGTAGTGTATTCTGTGTTTCCTAATAAGTTGGGCTCTGGATCCCACTTGGGTGGGGGTGACACAAAAGGTCAAAGGGGGCATGAGGCCTTGTCTGTATTTTGGGTTATTTTTTGGGGGCTTTTATTTGGATAGTAGGCTATGTTACAGGTTTAACATATCGATGTGATCGGTTATCTGCATGTATCACTGAGAGCATATATAGCCCGGCTGTATGGGGCTTGCATTCATGCACCATTCAGTTTAATACAGAGCCTGAACCTGACCACACTGTGTCTGTCATCATTCTTTAAATCTTGCATACTATACTTTCAAACATGGCGTCAGAAGTGGTGGCTCGCGTTTTTAATCAATAGACGCGAGTTACATTAGTTGTCGGACGGCAACGTGCTAACTAGCTAGCATGGCAGCTAACATTCCTCCGCCGGTTGCAATGAGTTTCACTGGCGATTGGAGTACAAACTGGGACATTTTCCGTGCCGAGTTTGAGGATTATATTCTCGTCACTGGAATATCGGAGAAGGACAAAAGGATCCAAGCGGCAACCCTACGGAGCGTTATGGGGAGTGAATGCAGACATATTTACCGTCATAACCTGAACCTCACGGAGGAAGGACAAGGGGACCCGAAAGTGATACTGGACGCACTGGAAAAGTACTTTAAACCGGCATGAAACATCATCTATGAACGATATCTGTTCGGGAGCTGTAAACAGGAGGAGAGCGAAGCCATAGACACTTTTGTGACCAGACTGAGAGAGAAGGCAGCAACGTGTGAGTACGGACAGTTAAAGGATGAAATGATTCGTGACAAAATAGTGCTGGGGATTGCTAATGAGAGCACAAGGCGTAGGCTGTTGAGAGAAAAGGATCTCACGTTGGTCACAGCTATTGAAGCATGTCGCGCAGCAGAGCTAACTGAAATCCGAATGCGCGTGATGGAAACGGCTGCTAGTAGTACACATGCTCCACAAAGCGAGACGCTACACTCCGTTGCTAAGCAACAGACCAGGCATAACAAGTCGAGGCGGAGCTATTCACCCAAAAAGGCAGACACTAACTATGCATGCAAGTACTGTGGCAACACTCATTCTCGGGGAAGAGAGCACTGCCCAGCCTTTGGTAAAAAATGCAGATTATGTGGAACTAACAATCATTTTGCACAAGTATGTCAAAAAAGCAAACGAGGAAGCACTACAGGAAAGGTGCACTGCATGGATGAGGAGCTTTCAGAGCAGAGCAGTGATGAGGAGTCACAGTTATACACCGTGGAGTCAGTAAGTGCTGTAGGACAAACTAAAGGAAAGAAATGGTTTGTGACACTACGTTTTAACAACAAAGCACAGAGATGTCAGTTGGACTCGGGGGCCACGTGTGACGTAATGACTCTTAAAGACAAGGAAAAACTTGCGCCCCATGCAAAGCTCCGCCCAAGTAAAACCAGTCTGAGGCTGTACTCTGGGAGGCTAGTGAGCTCTTTAGGCATTTTCGACACTGAATGTACAGTACGGGGTCGCAAACAAAAGCTTTAATTTGAGGTAGTGAAAAAGGGACAGCATCCTCTCTTATCGGGCGACACCAGTGAACGCCTTGGATTTATGCACTTCACCATTCCTGAGGAGGTGCTGAAAGTCGAACATGCACTGCCCAGACCTCTAACCAAGGAAAAGATAGCCGGCAAAGGCCAACATGCACTGCCCAGACCTCTAACCAAAGAAAAGCTTATCAGCAAATACAATGATGTGTTCACCGCACCGGTGGAATCGGTGCCCGGGGAAGTACACTTTGACCTCAATCCTGACATTCCGGCAGTTCAGTGTGCTCCCCGCAATGTTCCCATCGCCATGAAAGCAGCTGTTAAAGCCCAGCTGGACAAGTATGAGGCTGAAGGCCATATTACACCTGTCACAGAGCCAACTGACTGGATCAGCAATTTGGTAATAGTGAGCAAGCCGGAGAAACTGAGAATATGCATTGATCCTAAGTTTCTAAACAAAGCTCTGCGGCGCTCCCACTACATCATGCCCACCCTGGAGGATGTACTTTACAAATTACCAAAAGCAAGAATATTCACCTTAGTAGATGCCAGAGATGCCTTTCTGCAATGCAAACTGGACACTGAAAGCAGTCTCATGACCACGTTTTGGACCCCTTGGGGGAGGAAAAGGTGGCTCAAGTTGCCATTCGGGGTGTCGGTGGCACCCGAAGTTTATCAAAGGAAACAGCATGAGCTGCTGTCTGGGCTCAGAGGCATAGAGCCCATCGCTGACGACATACTGGTCGTGGGCTGCGGTAACACGGACGAAGAGGCGGAGTCCGACCATGACACCAAGCTCCTGGCGCTGCTGGACCGCTGCAGTGAGGTCAAGCTGCGCTTAGGAGTAAAAAAGCTGCAGTTCAGAGTGCCTGAAGTCCAGTTTCACGGCCACATCCTTTCAGCTGCCGGGCTGAAGCCTGATCCAGAAAAGGTCAGGGCCATTATTGACATGCCCAATCCAACTGATGCAAAAGGCGTACAACGCCTCGTCGGCTTTGCCAATTACTTAGCCAAATTCATGCCGCACCTGTCAAGTGTCTGTGAGCCGTTGCGGCGCCTCTTGGACAAAGACACTCCGTGGCATTGGTTGCCTAAACATGAGGCGGCAATACAAGAGCTCAAGTCGCTGGCCACAACCATGCCATTATTGCGCTATTATGATGTGACCAAGCCTGTCACTATCCAGAGCGACGCTAGCCAAAGTGGGCTCGGCTGCTGCCTTATGCAGGAGGGTCAACCCACTGCGTTTGCTTCTAGAGCTCTCACTCAAACAGAGAGAAATTATGCACAAATCGAGAAAGAGTGCCTCAGCATTGTCTTTGCCTGCCAAAGGTTCCACCATTATTTGTATGGCCGCGACCTCATTACAGCAGAAACAGACCACAAACCCCTAATATCGATCTTTAGCAAGCCTCTCCTCAGTGCGCCGAAGAGGCTTCAGGGCATGCTTATGACCCTACAAAACTACAGTCTGAAAGTCGTCTACAAACCAGGGCAGGAGATGTTCATCAGCGACACGCTCAGCAGGGCTACAACACAATGTACTGGCAGGGGGACGGCCTACCAGCGGCATACTATCTGCTCGTTACAACAAGCACAAGAGGACATGCAACACGTAAACCAGGCAGACTTCCTTAATGTAAGTGACCAACGGCTGGAACAAATCAGGAAGCACACTGACTGGGACGAAAGTCTCCAGACGCTGAAGTCTACAGTTCTGGCGGGCTGGCCAGACGTCAAAGACAAGACACCTCTCATCGTCAGAGGGTATTGGCCGTATCGGGATGAAATCAGTGCTCAGAATGGTATTCTTTTCCGAGGGCTAAGAGTTATTATCCCAAAATCACTGCGCCCGGAGATGCTTGCACGCATACACACCAGCCATATAGGGGGAGAGGCGTGTTATCGGCAAGCTAGAGAAACCTTATATTGGCCAAACATGCAGGCAGAGATTAAGGACTTTGTGAGCTCCTGCACTACTTGCAATGAGTATGCGCAGAACCAGCAGAAAGAGACCATGCTCTCGCACGAATTGCCAACCAGGCCATGGCAGATTGTCAGCATGGACCTTTTCAGTTACGGGCGGAAGGATTATTTGCTCATTGTTGATCATTACTCAGACTTTTGGGAAATTGAACTCCTCTCTGATCTGACCGCAGAGACGGTTATCAGACGTTGCAAGGCGCAGTTCGCACGTCAAGGCCAGCCAGACAAGGCAATTACGGACAATGGGGCCCAGTTTGGGGCCCAGTTTGCTCGTTTCGCCTCTGAATGGGAGTTTGAGCATGTTACATCCTCCCCGAGGTACCCCAGGGCAAACGGCAAGGCCGAGTCGGCCGTTAAGATTGCAAAAAACCTACTGCGCAAGGCCTCACGGGATAACAACGACCCTTGGAAGGCAATACTACACTGGAGAAATACTCCGACTGAGAATATGGACAGCAGCCCGGCACAAAGGCTCATGTCTCGTCGACTGAAGACGTCCATTCCTGTGACCAACCGACTCCTTGAACCTGCTGTGGTGCATGGGGTTACAGAAAAGCTGCGTCACAAGAGGCAGATTGCCAAGTCTTTCTATGACCGGTCTGCACGGGTCCTGCCGGAGCTGGAGGTTGGCGAGACTGTCAGAATGAAGCCCCTGCCGGGTGACAATACTCGGTTGTGGCGAGCTGGGACTTGTCTCGGAAAAGTTGCACCTAGATCATACCTGGTGGACGTTGATGGTTCTGTCTATCGACGCAACCGGGTCGACCTGAGAGTAGCGGAGCCATCTGCGTCTCAGGCCTGTGGGGAGAATGAGTTGGAGCCAGCACACCACGGTGTTGCTGCAGAGACGGCAGAGACTTCCCCAATCGTGGCCGAGTCAAGCCCTGTTAAGTCGACCATGGCTGAGCCAAGCCCAAGCCCTGTTAGGTCCGCAACAAGGGCCTCTCCTAAAAGCTCCATAACACGCACTAGGATTGGACGGCTGTCAAGGCCACCAGAGAGACTGGGCTATTAGCATAGTATGTACGTATGGCGAAAAGAAAAAAAAAATGGAAAAGGGGAAAAAGACATTGATGTGGATTACTGAATTATGGAATTAAGTAATGTGATGTTTGGGGCTCACTTGGGGTTGTATGTTAGTCACTGAGGGGACTTACTTAAGAAAAGGAAGATGTTACAGGTTTAACATATCGATGTGATCGGTTATCTGCATGTATCACTGAGAGCATATATAGCCCGGATGTATGGGGCTTGCATTCATGCACCATTCAGTTTAATACAGAGCCTGAACCTGACCACACTGTGTCTGTCATCATTCTTTATATCTTGCATACTATACTTTCAAACATAGTAGTTGTGGAAGAGTGACAGGGAAAGAGATACAGGGAGTGACACGCAGCAAAGATATTCGGGCTAGGGAATCGAACCTGCGACACGCTATCAGGCTGCATTAGAGCCTATATGTGGTTGCGCCTTAACCGCTAGGCCATCGGTGCCCCGGCCTTGTCTGTCCTGTAACTTCAACAAAGCTAACTCCCACCTGTAACATCAATGTGATTTACATAGCACTGATAGACATGTCTGAGAAACGTGTGCATGTGTGCGTGTTTGTGCGCGTGGGAGTTCTCAGCTTTTGTCAGATACAAGAATAAGGGCTTCAAGGATAAAAGGTTGCTAACCACTGTGGTATATGACAGTATTTTTTGTAGTTAGTGCTGACAGTTGTGCAGTTTCTTAAATTAGGCTTTAATCAAATCCCAACTGGCACAGAGTCACATTAAGTTCTCTGTATCAAGTGCGCTACCCTGGTGGGAAGGCAGCATGCCAAATTAAATTAACAGAGCGAACTCCCAACAACACAGACATCAAAACCTTCCAGTGATAAAAGCAGTAAAATGTCTAGTAATGTGCAACAGCTGTGCAGTGAGTAATCAGTTCTTATTTTACCACTTTCTTTTCCTTAACCACTTTTCAACCTTGCATCCCTATTTTGTTAAAAAGTTTGAAAATGTTTTGAATATAGCTTAAAGTAGTTAATTCATAGGTGTTTACAAAGTTAAGATGTTAGATTTTTTCATTTTTGAGTGGGTGTAAACCCACTCCTACAAAGAGAAAAGTTGGTATGCGGCCTTAGCCCCACCCACCTATTTATATGAGAGGGAGTGAACGCCCACAATCCAACGTCACAAGCCAATAGTCCATATTCACACGGCGGCCATTTTGGAATTTAACATTGCGTTGCTGTGGCAACTGGGTGGCATTTCATTGACTTAATGGCAATATGGCCGCCGAGTGAATATGGTCTATTTCTTCGAGAGGCATGGAGACAAGCGGTCGCATGCTTCGAGCAGAGAGGCAAACGGCCTTTTCCTGAGGGGGAGGGGGGGAGGGGGGGAGCCTGGTGAGCGCAGTAGTCTTACTCAAGGCACAGACGGCTGTAGAGTAATATCTTGTGGAGTTTCAATGTTACTATGCATCCCAGAAATATATAGCTTATAATCCATATCGCCTGTTCTCTCATAGTTTAATGTTAACAGCCGATTGATACGTAGCCAATCTCATGCGCACTGCACTGCTGTTAAATACCAAAACACTCGCCCCAAAACACAGTCGCCCCGGGCAAATCTGGCGGTAGGCTATTCACTTGGTATTCTTAAACGTAACCTCAGTAAACTATGCCTAAACCTAACCTTATGTCTAAACGTAACCTCAGTAAAACGGCGCCAAAAGCTAACCTTATTCCTAAACTTAACCTCAGTAAAACTATGCCTAAACCTAAACATATTTCTAACCTTATCCTCAGTAAAACAAATACAAGAATATAGCTGCAAGCAGCGATAATACGGGGCCAGGAGAGAGAAATGATAATTCCTTTAACAGGTCAGTTCATGAAAGTCCTTGCGGTCTTGTTTCCAATGAGGGGTTAAGAGTCTTGCTCAGGGACGAATTCCATTTCATCGACACATTTGCTGACCTGGCCTGGAATCGTACCTGGGGCAACCAGAGCCTCTGGCTCCCTAACCACTCAGCTATGGCCGCCCCTCAGAGAGAGAGAGAGAGAGAGAGAGAGAGAGAGAGAGAGAGAGAGAGAGAGAGAGAGAGAGAGAGAGAGAGAGAGAGAGAGAGAGAGAGAGAGAGAGAGAGACGGAATAGATTGAAGAGACAGAGAGAGAGACATGGAAACGGAATAGATTGAAGATAGAAACGGAATAGATTGAAGAGACAGAGACATGGAAACGGAATGGATTGAAGAGAAAGACATGGAAACGGAATAGATTGAAGAGAGAGCGAGAGAGCCAAGGAAACTGAATAGATTGAGTCATGTTTTTTGCAATTCAACTTAAATGAGTCTGCATCAAGTGAGGCTTGAACCGGCAACCTTGCGGTCGTGAGGCACTCCTGGGTAGCTGCAACACTACCTATAGTGCTATAGCTTTGTCCAGGCTGATATTGTCTGTTGAGGATCACAAACTCTTGCCTTCTGTCATGACCCAAGCCCCTGTTTCACTAACACTAAGATCACTCGTTCACAAACCATTGACCAATAAAGAAATTGTACATCTCCTCAGAACCAAAACTAGTGAAAGTAGCCGATCTACAAGCTCACAAACCATTAAAAGTTGTCAGATTATACATCGGCTATTTTCACAATGAAGTATGTTAAACATTGAAAAAACATACTCTCATTGCTATCTGAAAAGTTGTGAGATTGTAGATCAGCTATTTTCACAATGAAGTATGTAAAAAACACTCAATTAAGTATTTCATGTTATCTTTTTACAGATTGCTCAAAAATTCCAGGAGGAGATAGGTTTTAACTGCTTTTTACTGCTTTTCATATAATTCGAAATGGTGGGAGATCTGAAGGTCAGAGGTCAAAAGTCAAACAGTGAAAGTTGTTAGGCATGAGGAGACGCATGTGTGCATCATGGCTGTAGGTCAAACAGGGCATGAGTTGTACCTGTTCAAAGTTGGCATTTTCAACTGAGTGCTATAGCGCCACCTTTTGACGAAAGATTGTGAGATTTATTTCTTGATCGTTTTTCATGACCATCTATCATATGGCCGAGTTTCATAAAAAGCGTATGCACGGTTCAGCCAGAACTGGCAAAAACGGCAGAAGAAATGGAATAATGCCAATAACAAAACGGGTCCATGCTGGAAGCCTGGCCCCGTAAAAATGGGGGTGAGTGTGTTTTGGGACGAGTCTTCTGGAGGTTTTTTAGCAGGCGAAACCGGTAAAAAAAAGGAAATTGGAACGTTGTCTGTGTGGACTGTGGAGCATGTTTATGGATATAATCTGCGGGGACAGACGCTATAAAGTCAACGCAATGCACGCGACGCGTCTTTTTCTTACATTTCTACCCAGATTTAGAGGAATATCTCATTTTAAATTAACACTAGGAATCGCGGGTTATACTGAAAAAATAACTCCACAAACTCCACTGCCCTAACAATCCATTAGAGCACAGAAGTCTTAGTCAAGGCACAGACGGCTGTAGAGTTATATCTTCTGGAGTTTCACTGTTACTATGCATCCCACAAATATATAGCTTATAATCCATATCGCTTGTTCTCTCATAGTTTAATGTTAACAGCCGATTGAAACCGAAAAATGTACATTGGAACGTCGTCTGTGTGGACTGTGGAGCATGTTTATGGATATAATCTGTGGGGACAGACGATATAAAGTCGGTGAAATGATCTCTGTCTATCGGCAACATAGCAGAATGCACGCGACGCGTCTTTTTTTTACATTTCTACCCAGATTTAGAGGAATATCTAATTTTAAATTAACATTTATTATACTGAAAAAAATAACTCCACAAACAAACATGAACAATATACATACAAAAGATACTGTCACTGATGATTTATATGATGATATATGAACAGTGGGACACAACCTTCTTGCCCTGATCACATTGACAAAAAAACAATCTTTGCCAGAACAGCCAGAACAACCACCCAGTCTGCCCTAACAATCAAGCATAGCCTTAAATTACTGGTTAACGAGGCGAGGTTTGAGGCATTTTGTTCCAAAAATGTGTATTGCTAAGTTGTATGGATTTAAACTTGTAACAGAGTATTTCTATATTGCAATATTGGTACTTAACTTAAGTAACCACTTTGAGTACTTTTTCCACCACTGCCAAAATATATTGCCTATAGTAAACTATAATAGCTGTTCAAACGGCTTTTCAGGTAATAATGGTGTTTCAAGGTGATGCCTTCCTGTGCTATTGAAGTGGTGCTAATCACAGCATATGGAAGTTTCGAAGTAGTTCACACGTCTATTTACCAATAGATATGTCACACTTAATCAGTATTCCAATTCCACGTACATCACCAGCGCAATAGAAATGGGATGTATGGCTCTTTTAAGGGAGCCGGATCTTGGCGATCCGCTCCTTTCACAGGGTTAGGGTTAGGGTTAGTTATTACAATAATTAATTCAATATATCGCTGCTGTCCAGCAGCAACCAGCTACCTCCAAAACATTTTTCAGGAAATGAACAAAATATAGTTTGGTTTTTACCAGGTGCTCGAAGAGCGCCTGAGTCTAAGAAGAGGCAGACCTACTAGTCGACAGATTACAGATTTGCATTCGACAGATTTGCGTCATTGGCTGTCCTTTAAGCCAATGGGGATATTTTCCCATACTCTGCACGGGCGGCCTCGTCCTCCCAAGCTATGGGTAAGCGACACCTATTTGTCATTGGCTGTCCTGGCTGTCCTTCACTCCTTTAAGCCAATGGCGACACGAATGGGGAGACGGCCCGTCCTCCGCTTCCCTCATTCACACTGCAACAGTTGCAGACAGTGCAAGTTGTATTGCAGCCTCAGGCAGGAGGGTTAGCCTAAATGCTAGCGTGCTTCATTAGACCTAGTTTGGCTATTAAGTTATTATTTGGCCATGTTCACACTGACTTGAATCTTCGCTATTGTTGGGAAGACCTGTGTGGTGTCTAAAAATGTTGCCACCACTTATATAAAAAACATTATTAGCGTTTAGCGTCGCAGATTCTGTTGCCAGGTTTGGCGAGAGAAACAAGCAATCCGAAAAACAAGTAATCAGGTTTATGAAAACAAACACACACACACACACACACACACACACACACACACACACACACACACACACACACACACACACACACACACACACACACACACACACACACACACACACACACACACACACACAGAGCACCTGGTAGAATATGACTTCAAGTCATTTCTTTTCTTGTTTTAGTTTTTCAGGAAATGAAGAAAACCTTATATTTTTTAAAACAAAGCAGTACAGCCTCATCAAAGTTGGTATAGTGACTTCATATATTGTCAGATACTTGCATGTGTCATTATATTATCACCACTTTACCCAAATCCAGCTCAAGTGGAGTTAGGTCCGAAAAGCTGACAATAGCTCCAATTGCTGCTGAGGGAGAGGTTTCAAATGGGGCTAAATTCCTAAAAGCTAACAATGGATCTCCAAGCTCACAATACATCACAACGTGTGAATTAATGCCCTGATGCTTCATGACACTTATTATATAGGCCTACAATAATAAACAGGACTTTAAATATTACAATAATCTTTGCAAAGAGGGGTTCACAGAGTTGGAGTTTGCGTACAACTAGCGAGATAAATGCTCTGAACTCATTTCTTGTCACATTGCTCTCCTCATTTAATACTTCATAGATTTTAGAAATATAATTACTTGTTTTCATAACATTAGCGGCCGTCAGTGCTAAGTTTGATAAAGATAAAAAGGTACTGCATAGTTTTAACAGACTACGGGGAGAAAAACCTTGCTGTTTAGTTTTTTTATGTGCTGCTCCTCCTCTGTCTGTGTTCGCTCTCTGCGCAGTGCCCTCTGTGCTGTGCTGTGCAACAGCAGCAGGAGAGGAGAGGGGGGAAGTTGCGTGGTTTTGACAGTTACAGTTTGAGGATCCAATGGAGTTGGGAGTTTTTGTCAGAGGCGCGTTTTAACTCACTGAGTGCCATTAACGTGTTTCACGTGTTTTTTACCGCTATGGCGCTGGGTGCCATTAACATGTTTGACGTGTTTTTGAAAAAATAGTGGGGGAAATAACCTTTTTTTTTCTTTTTTTTAAAAAACATGTTCAGAACCCAAGATATCATCATCTGAAGATGTGCAGCTCCATCCACTCCTTGTTTAACTTAGAACTGAAAAAGGCTGTATCTCGCTTCCTAAGCACTTTTTGTTTTCTGTGAAAAAAACTCTGGCACTTTTCAGAATCAATTCTGAAATAATTCTGGCAATCCTGGCACTCTACTTTTCATTAGTTCTTTCATAGTCCGTTTTTTTACACAGACGTAAAGGGTGTTCAATAGCGCTGAAAATGGAGTTAGCTGGTTCCTGCTGGACAACGACAATATAATAAATGTATATATAATATATCACATATGCATAATATATAACATATCCCTCCCTTAAAGAGGTGGTGCCATGTTTTTGCACTTTTTCTGTTTTTCATGTGTCTATGAGGTTGATAGAACTTCATTAAGCTCCCCGGTGGTGGTTTTATGTTGTTTTATGTCTTCTCTGATTATTTGGAGTTTCTTCCTGGAGGCTGAAATCTTGAGGGTCAAACGTGCTAATAGAGAAACAGCCCTTTAGTGACATCACAGAGCCCTCAAAAAACATACCCTCCCCCTCATTATCATAACACAACAGGTGTGGGCATGAGGAGGAGGAGGGACTAGGACAGGTGGGTGGTGCTAAGGTGGTGGAGGAGGTGCTAAGGTGAGAACCAGGCATACTTAATGAACTGGAGGCGTGTCCACATAAAACATTTTTTTTAACAATTTCTGTACACTTTTTTTTTGAAAAAAATCCTTACATAATAATAATACCTTATGATCAGGTTTTAGGGTTGAAAAATATCATGGCACTCCATCTTTAAAAGAGCCATAAATCCCATCTCTACTCAAGGTTTTGTGACAATGACATTGGTTGAGGTACAACGTGCCACATTTATTTAATTATATATAATATATATATATATATATATATATATATATATATATATATATATATATATATATATACACACACACATATAATATCCATATTTATATTATTTATATAAATTATAAACATGTCTACAATCTCGTCTATATGAACTCTTCTTTCTTTTCACTTGTTTCCATTTCCTATCCACTCATCTGCACTACCATCAGTTGCTCACATTCACATACATTCCCAAACTATGTTATAACTACCAATGCCAACCACATCAATCACCTAAAACACCGAACACACCCACTCTCATATGGGATATGTTATCCAAGTAATTCTTGTTTGTTGGTAGTCATGACAGCCAGTTCCCACCTGATGTCATGTGGGAGTTCAGACTGCTCCACACCGTACTGAATAACTGCTAGCTTGCATAGTGTCTTCAGCGTTGGACTTAAATCTAAGATATACAGGTAATCAGGTGTGTGGTATCCACCAAAGAGGATGATACGATATCCCACCATACAATAAGCCATCAGAGACATCCTACACGGGGCTTTCCCTTTGGGCTCAACCTTCCTCCATGAGCAGGTCTGTGGATTGAATGTCCACAGATAATTGAAGTTCTGGTTTGACTTGAATCCACCCAATATGTACAGCTCTCCATTGTAGGTAAAGGCTGAATGACTATAGCGTCCTTCTGGAAAAAGCTGTGCAGAAGGCGTGTTCAGCCAGCAGTTGGTCTCTGTGTCAAACACTCTGATGTTGTTGTCGTAGTCTGGAGAGCCCCCAAATACAAACATCTTTGTCCCAATGATGGTGGCAGAATGACTTAATGAAACAGATGGTGGAGTGCCTGTGGTATTAATTAAAGACCAGACCATTGTGGTGGTGTCCAACTTGTAGATGTCATTAGTGCGTCCAGTCAGCTGGGTGATTCCTCCATAGATATACATGACCTTCTTCAAGACACAGGCTGAGTGGTAGGTCCTCCCCTCTGGAACAGTACCAGAAATATTAGGTTTGTACCATCTGTGGTTGTCAACATCAAATGAATAAAGCACGTTGCAGTAAGGATATCCCCCCCAGATGTAGACAATATCTTCTACCAGAGCAGCTGTGTGGGCATAGCGCACGCAGGGAACATCAAGGTCATGTTCTCCTCTTTCATTTATCCATGGGGGCAACTTCCTCCAGCGTAGAGACACTGTGTTGAAAATGTGGACTTCAATCTGATCACTGTAGTTCCATCCTTCAAATGAGTACAGCTTGTGTCCGACTACCACAGCGGCTGGGTAGGAATGCCTAAGTCCTTTCAGATGTACTGTCCAATAACACATTTCACACACCAGCACCACTTTGTGAATCAGTGCAACTAATTCACAGAAGAGGTGGTTAGAAGGTAAGGCAATTTGTTTCCAGAAGTTGCTGAATGGTGTTGTGTTGGAAAATACAATAACGACATTTAAAAGGACAATTACATCTGATGTAACGTCACGTCAGCACTATGACATCATTTTGATGACATCTGGGATCTCCATGTATGGGCACAAAAGGGACACAGACAGACATGCAGACGTCATATTAATAACGTCAGTTATCTTGATGGGGAGTTTGTGGATTTAAAGATATTTTTGAAGAACTGATACAACGCCCGACACCCTCGAGTCAAGTATAGCTGTTGCATCCGTTGTACCAGTTGTCAGAGTATAGGCTACTGTGCAGGGCATTCAAGGGACAGACAGACAGACGTCCCACTCGAAACATCATTTCCTCTGCGATAGCCTACACACACCAAGTTGATCGGTCAGACAGGTCAATTAACCTGGGAAGATAGGCAGTTCTTCAATAGAATTTGTAAGGATTCCTAAATGCTTGTTCCTTGTGTTGTTTTCATTCTCAATTTTATCACATTTAATTTAGATTCTTGTAGAGAGACACTTTTTCCACACCTGGTTGCATTTGGCTACACTATACCATTTGAACAAAAGACAATTTATTGGTATAATATAATAGCAATGCAGAGCATGCATGTGAAAAAAGTCTGAATTGTTATAGTTTTGTTCACAGCACAGATACATATGCTAGTGCTACATATTGCACTGTAGTTTAATAAGATTGTTGTGATGCGATGCATTTATATGTGACTTTGCTATGGTCCAAAGGTACAGTGTGACAGGAGATACTGTCAGCCCTAAGCTATTTTCAAATATGATACTTTGAAAAAAAAGAGGGTATTCTGTCTGTCTGACTCTCTAGTCTTAATGTGGTGAATCCATCCATCCATCCATCCATCCATCCATCCATCTTGCCATCTTGATGCACTTATCCAGAGGGTCATTGAGGTAACTGTTCCAGCAGAGAATCTGTCTTCCCACATCAGCCACTTAGCTCTGGGTATAATCTCTACTGTTCCTTGGTCTACATATGTCACTGTGAACCACATTATGTTTTGTTTTGTTTTTACATTTTTATCCCACAATTTTTGTAACCCATTTCTTCACCCAGTGCCTAAGCTGTAATCATGGCTGCTACTCTCCCTCTGCCTTATGTGTTTGAGTGAGTGCCACTCCTGTAAAGAGATTTAGTCCCTATAGGAACCTTAGCCCCGCCCCCTATTTATATGAAAGGGAGTGAACGCCCACAATTCAACGTCACAGGCCCATTTCTTCCAAGGCAGGGAGACAGGCGGTCGCATGTTTCTAGTAGAGAGGCGAACTGCCCTTTCCTATAAGGAGTTTTTTTTTAGCAGGCGAAAAAAGAAAAGCCACGGGAAGATGTAAATTGGAACGTCGTCGGTGTTGACTGTGGAGCATGTTTATGGATATAATCTGCGGGGACAGACGATATAAAGTCGGCGTAATGTTCTCTGTCTGTCTGCAACACAGCAGAATGCACACGACGCAGTCTGTGATTACTCTGATGAGGCGGGGGGAGCAGTGTGCTGACTGACACACATGGCTAAATACCATGGTGATTTTAGCCATACATGAGCTCCGGGTCCAGTATGGGTCTGAGACCCGGTCAGACCCGGTGTAGTACATTTGGATTATCCTCGGTTCGTTTCGGAACGGGTCCAATTTGCCTCGGTCCCGTTTCGGGCCGGGTCCAGTAATTTCAAATGTTTTCTCGGTTCCGTTCGGACCGCTCTCCCTCGCGATTGAGATCATTTTGTAATTAAACAAAGCCTCTGCGCTTTATAAGCCCCACACACACACACACACACGCACGCACGCACGCACGCACACACACACACACACACACGCACGCACGCACGCACGCACGCACGCACACACACACACACACACACACACACACACACACACACACACACACACACACAATAACGTTTCTGGGTGTACTGCTTGCGTTTAAAACAAAGTCTGCTTCACAACTTTTCACTGTTGATGCAGCTATTTGTCTGCTGCCGACAGAAGAGGGGCTATAGAGCTTACTTTATTCCTAAAATAGCAGACAAGCTGACAATGCGTCGTGGATGCGACGCATTGTGAGCTTGTAGGTCTGCTGTTTTTAAAACATAATAAATTAAAAAATAGCATACTGGATTAAATGTATATATAATATAATAATACAGTGTTTCAAGGTGATGCCTTCCTGTGCTATTGAAGTTGTGCTAATCACAGCATATGGAGGTTTCGAAGTAGTTCACACGTCTATTTACCAATATATATGTCACACTTAATCAACAAAAATTAATTATATTTAAAAATATATAATAATAATAGATTACCTCATTAATACAATATTTATTATATTGTAATATATCATATACATTATAATACATATTATTATAATATATGCAATTATAATATAACATTTTATTACAATCATTAATTTAATATATATTTGCTGTCCACCAGCAACCAGCTACCTCCAAAACGCTAATTTTTCAGGAAATGAAACAAGAAAATATAGTTTTTTTTTTTTTTCAGGAAATGAAGAAAACCTTATATTTTAAACAAAAGCAGTACAGCCTCATCAAAGTTGGTATAGTGACTTCATATATTGTCAGATACTTGCATGTGTCATTATATTATCACCACTTTACCCAAATCCAGCTCAAGTGGAGTTAGGAGTCCGAAAATCTGACAATAGCTCCAATTGCTGCTGAGGGAGAGGTTTCAAATGGGGCTAAATTCCTAAAAGCTAACAATGGATCTCCAAGCTCACAGTACATCACAACGTGTGAATTAATGCCCTGATGCTTCATGACACTTATTATATAGGCCTACAATAATAAACAGGACTTTATATTATTATATTATTTATATAAATATTACAATAACGTTTGCAAAGAGGGGTTCACAGAGTTGGAGTTTGCGTACAACTAGCGAGATAAATGCTCTGAACTCATTTCTTGACACATTGCTCTCCTCATTAAATACTTCATAGATTTTAGAAATAGAATTACTTGTTTTCATAACATTAGCGGCCGTCAGTGCTAAGTTTGATAAAGATAAAAGGGTACACTGCATAGTTTTAACAGACTACGGGGAGAAAAACCTTGCTGTTTATTTTTTTTATGTGCTGCTCCTCCTCTGTCTGTGTTCGCTCTCTGCGCAGTGCCCTCTGCGCTGTGCTGTGCAACAGCAGCAGGAGAGGAGAGGGGGGAAGTTGCGTGGTTTTGACAAACAGTTTGAGGATCCAATGGAGTTGGGAGTTTTTGTCAGAGGCGCGTTTTAATACTTTTCATTAGTTCCTTCATTAGTCCATTTTTTTACACAGACGTAAAGGGTGTTCAATAGCACTGAAAATGGAGTTAGCTGGTTCCTGCTGGACAACGACCATATAATAACTGTATGTATAATATATAACATATGCATAATATATAACATATCCCTCCCTACAACACTGTAACACACCCACTCTCATATTGGATATGTTATCCAATTAATTCTTGTTTTCCTGAACAGTGTCTGTGCCGAGTTTGGTGCGAACTGGAGCAATGAGAGAGAGAGAGAGGCCCTGAACAGATATGTCTGCTGGCCATGGTTCTGAAGTAACTGTAGCTGTTGTCCATGGTTCTGAAGTAACTGTAGCTGTTGTCCATGGTTCTGAAGTAACTGTAGCTGCTGTCCATGGTTCTGAAGTAACTGTAGCTGCTGTCCATGGTTCTGAAGTAACTGTAGCTGCTGTCCATGGTTCTGAAGTAACTGTAGCTGCTGTCCATGGTTCTGAAGTAACTGTAGCTGCTGTCCATGGTTCTGAAGTAACTGTAGCTGCTGTCCATGGTTCTGAAGTAACTTTAGCTGCTGTCCATGGTTCTGAAGTAACTGTAGCTGTTGTCCATGGTTCTGAAGTAACTGTAGCTGCTGTCCATGGTTCTGAGGCTACTGTCACTGCAGTTGCTGTCCATATTATGGACAGCAACTGCAGTGACAGCTACTTCAGTGCCATATTATGGCCAAGTTATGACCTGTAGCCCCTGGTGTGACTATTCTCATGACAGACCCCCACAGAAAAGTGTTTGTGCCAAGTTTGGTGTGGATTGGAGCTGCGGTGCACCTGTGACATCCAGGGGCCCCTGATGGGGCCACACGTGATCCCTGGTGTGGCTATTCTGATGGCAGTCCCCATTGCAATGTTTGTGCCAAGTGTGGTGCGGATCGGAACAACGGTGCGCCTTGTAAGTCTGGATGTTATGTTGGTGACGTCCACGGTCCCCAGTCAACCCACCCTATAGACAATTTTAATATAGGATTTCAATATTCTAAAACATATTTACTCAATAAATATTCACTTGTTTGTTTTATAAAATGTCATGCTTCACTCTCTAACATTCACACCTGAAATCTGCTCATTATAACTGCAAACTAGTCTATTCTTACCTACTGAGCATTTCAACTTTTTTCTTTTGTTCGGATGTATAGGGATTTGAATTTGCAAGCTTTTTTTAAGGGAGAGAGATAAGGTAGATGGGATGAGATGGAGAACAAAAGGTTTCACTTGCGCAAAACGTTAAATTACAGTTGAACTATGCCTTATTTGACACGAGAGAGTCGATTTTTCACAATTTGTTTCATTTTATTAAATATATTTCTTGACAATTACATGTTAATATGCATTCATTTTATTTGGCCGTACTCTGTTTTCTCTCATATATCTATATTATTTTTGTGTTGCCAATGCACTTATTTACTCATTTAATATTAGGGTATATTCATCTTCATTTGTCTTACCTAAGATTGGTATCCATTCTACTTAATGTAATATAATTTAATGCTGGTGGAGTAGGTACCAGTAAGCCTAATGGATTGTGTGGACTCAACAGTGAGAAAATGGCCTGATAATGAAATATGAATGAACTACTTTTTCTGATTTTCCTACTACCCAAGAGGGACAAATAGAATTGATGTGAGAAGACAGAATGCTAAATAATCATTTGTATCATATCCCTTATAAATGAAGTATAAGTGTGTGTGTATGCGCGTGCGCGTGCGTGTGTGCGTATGTGCATGCTTGTGTGCGTGGCATAAATGTATTTAATCAATCAGTATTTTAATATATATATATTTATTATGATCCATGCCTTTGGTTACACCTGTGTTGATTAGTGATTAATGTGCTCACCTGTGTCTGATTACCACTTGTGACCTTAGCCTGTGTTAATTATTTCCTGGTGGTTGTTGTTGCTGCTGGTGCAGGTTGAGGGCTTCACTCCTTTAAAGTAGTTCTATTCCTGTACCTGCTTGTGATTCTACTCTACCTGAGCCTGTATTCTGCTGTGCTGCCTGTCCAAGTAAAGCTTGTTCCTGCCTCTGCCTCCTACCTGTGTGTGTTCTGTGAGTGGTTCCTGCCCACCTGGAGTCTTGTATACACAGGGTTTGACTTGTTGTGGGGTGTTTGGAGTGGGAGGGTGTAAATCCATGCCATTGCATTTGGTATCCCCCCTTACATCCATAATATTTCCTCTTGGGAAAAGTAGACTGTCTGATATATTTGATAATATCCCAATGTAACAGTATAAATGAACATGTTCCAAAGTTCCATCAAAGGTTTTCCAAAATTTCCAAAATATTTAGAAACTTTTCACTTTTCATTTTAAATGTCAAAAACAGTGAATATAGCATGTGCTGCTTGGTGAGCTTGTAGATCAGCTATTTCTGCTCTATTTGTTGTATGCTGAAGTATATAAGGATTAATTAAGTAAGAACATCTTTAATTTGTATTTTTATTTGATTCCTTTTAGAAGTGAATCAATGATTAGGAGTCACCAATCAGCCAAACTGCATAATCTTTTTTAGCCACAAAGCACGGACCTGCCCCTGACATGCACGCATGACTTAATTTGCTCGGGCGCATGCTAAAAAATAACAGAACTACAAGCTAACAATACATATTATAGATTGTAGATGTGTTCTTTTTTCACACGTGACAACCTCTATAGCGTTGGGCTCCTCTATGCAGTTGGACAGACACATACCGTGTCTCATAGACAAACGATGCAGTGAACAGATAACGTTTATCTTGGTCAAAGACTAATCACGTTCCTTGTCACTTGGATGCAGTGTTACTTGAATTAATAACTCTAATAATATTAACATTTTAATAAGTTACAACTGTAATAAGTTGCAATACTTGTTACTGGGGAAAGTAGTAATATTTCAGTAACATATTATTATATTAGTATCGTGTTACTGTACAGTATTGACGTGACAAACCTGGGTTAGAATCCAGATGAACACACACCCGTACGCACAAGCACTTGCACACACGCACGCGCGCACACACACACACACACACACACACACACACACACACACACACACACACACACACACACACACACACACACACACACACACACACACACACACACACACACACACACACACACACACACACACACACACACACACACTTTGTGTTCACTTGAGAGAGAGAGAGAGACATAGAGACAGAGAGACAGAGGGACAGAGAGAGAGAGAGAGAGACAGACAGACAGACAGACTCTTTCCTCTTTCCTATGTCTTAATTTTCTCTTTCTTCCACTCCCCCTCCTTTAATCTTATCATGTCATCCTCCCACCCCCATCTCCGGGGTTTCATTCTGTTCTGTCTGGCCCTGTTCCCTGTCACTGTCGCTGCTCCATCTGATTAGTCTCTGTGGTAAACATCATGATCAACATGATTGCACATTATTACATTTCTCCCACGCAAAAAAAAGGGGGGTGGGGGGGGGGGGTGCAAATGCATGCATGTACTTACACACTCAGACACACAAATGCCACCAGAGTTTACTCTAAAGGTTCTGGTCTCCTGCTGAGTAAAATCAGGTGTGATCCATTAAATCAAAATGCATGTGTTAAAGACGGGGTGCCGTGTTTTTTAGAGATCCCCCCCCCCCCCCCCTAAAACACAATCATCAGGTATTATGGTTATACTAGGAGGAAGATTTTTTTCAAAAAAGTGTACAGAAAGTGTTAAAATTATGTTTTTATGTGGACACGCCTCCAGTTCATTAAGTATACCTGGTTCTCACCTTAGCACCTCCTCCACCACCTTAGCACCACCCACCTGTCCTGGTCCCTCCTCCTCCTCATGCCCACACCTACTGTGTTATGATATTGAGGGGGAGGGCATGTTTTTACTATGTCACTAAAGCGCTGTTTTTCTATTGGCACGTTTGACCCTCAAGGTTTCAGCCTCCAGGAAGAAACTCAAAGTAGTCAGAGAAATGTCAGCCCCTGAAATTGAAAGGTGCTTGACAGCAGTGCAACAACTATGCCGTAACAGTTCAACATGCAACAGAAGTTGACAAATAACATGAATCTAATGGAGGATTGAAGAGGCACCAAATTAGTCACCAAAATATTACAATGGACCAAATGTTTGTGTTTTTACACAAACCACCATACAGCACCAGGAATGGAATACTTTTTTTATTTTTATGGATGGCCATGGCAGTGACGCTGTCCTACCCTATACTTCTTTGACCGGGGTCCCCCAGGTGGTTGTACTCTGTCCCCTCCTTTTTCCCTCTACACCAAATCTCTTTGAACATACTGTAGCAGTTGTACAAGATCATGACATGAGCTTATAGATCGTCTATTTTCGGCTATGTTCACCTATACTATTGCAGAATGTTTGCCTATTATGATATGCCCAGAATAGGGATGCTAGGGTTTAAGTGGTAAGTAAACAGTAAGTTTTACTGTCACTAGTAGGTACTGTATACTACTGTTGCTGTTATCACTAGCCATTTCATGTGGTTTTTAATTGTTTTCTCTGCATAATTTTGTCTCGTCTATATTCATGTCATTGTTGTCTAGGTGGGTGTATCTATTGCCTTCTTTGGTGTGAAGAGTACAGAAACCCTTTGGGTGATGATGATGCATTATAAATACATACAAAACAGAGTCAGCTAAACATCGACAGCCTAAACATCGCAAATGCATTCAAATGTACAGCACTGCTAACTATCAAAAAGAGTCCAACGTGCAATAGCACATTATTTTCCACAGTGGTGGAAAATACGAGGTCCATAAGAGGGTGCAATGTTACCGCATATTGGTTGATGGTCTGATAATAAATGGAATCCAAAATCTCTTTCCAACAGACATCTCCCCTGGAACAGCTGGTGGCTGAGAAGGAGGGATTTCTGCTGTGTGTGCCATATGCGCTGTGGGATGAGAACTAAATGATGACGCTGGCTTTATGAATCGATGCCATCGAAAGATAAAGGTAGGAGTAGCGTAAATCAATATTAAAGATTCACGATACAATGGGATTGTACCAAAACCCAATTTAAAGAAAAATGTATAAATGTGTAAAATCAAAAAACATTACCTGTGCATATGTAGCATCCTCAGAATAACAGGCTTGTTTCTGGTGTCACATATTTTGTTTTTATATTTAGTTTTCCTGAAATGCAGAAAATACAACACATGTATCAGATACAGGCTCCTTCTCATGTGTCTGCCTGGTTAACAATGACTGGACATTACCACGTCTTATTTAAACATTACATAATCACAATCATTTCACATTACTCACTAGCAGTGCATTAACAACAATAATCAATTAAGATTCAACAATCTTATGAAGTATATTTTCGATTCCAAGAGCGGGCTATTAATAACAGTTTCCTGGAAAAGAAGCTTCAAAGTATAGGAGTCCAAAGTCCAAGGATTTCAGGTCAAGCATAGTTTATTTCAGCCTGACTGGGACGTCTGCCATGTGGGTTCCTGATAAGCAGCGCGCCCAGTCACAAGTAACAACAAAGCATTTATACACTGTTCACCTCCTGTCAACAAGGGGAGGGGTCAGGTAGTTTAAGCCCAACCCCTGATCCCTGTTCACCAATCACACACATACATGCATTCTAACACAGTTGTTGTCGGGCCGAGTCCCCGCCTACCTCACACATTTAGCAGTTATTACAGTGTAACAATCTGTCTTATTTCTAATTATCAAACTTTACTTTTACACAAAGTCTGGTATAGTATTTCTTGTTCAACATCTCTCAAGCTTTAGAATGAATTCACACACTCTATACTTTCATGGTTACAAACCGCAGTTAGACATACATCAATAAAGCAACATTTACTCCAGACTGAATCCTTTCCTTAAATGGCATTTCTCTTGGTTAACAGCACAGATCATAGTTATCCACTTTATTCATTTCAACTATAGCATATGTTTTCACACTGTGTTACTTGCTACAAAATAAGCTTTTACCCAGAAATAACAATCTGACTCTAACTTCATCTCTGTCCCATGTCCTAGAGACAGAGGGAATTAACAGATGTTCCCCTTTGACCATCACCCTTGCATAAGGACAATAGCCATGAAATCAACCTCCTGATTAACAAAAGAACTTGGCTCTGTGATTTGTTTTGAGTTCACACCTAAAGCTGGGTTCTGCTGTTGCAGAACAAAGACCAGGATCCTCAGGGTGTGACTGATTTAATCAGACTTCAAATCTCTTCCTGCCCAGACCCCCACTCACCTGGGCTTCGAAACTTAAACAATGGCCAGAACTTTTAGAGTGCTTGGGAATGCAAATTGATGATCACATCCCCCCAGATGGCACAAACAACTGTAGAACTCAACCAGTGTTTACCCATTTAGATGGAATATTGTGGTTATATCATGTTGCCATGTTTGAAACGATACCACATTCCCCTCTTGGGAGACTTCACAACGTCTCCCACAAAGGAACTTTCAAACCTGTGAAATAATACAACTCCGGGTTAAAGTCTCCTCCAGCCATCTGTCCAACCTAAGAAGAATCAACACTTAACAACTTGCTTATGTATGCCACTGAACCTGTAAAACAATCGTCATTTGGTTACTGATCAAAACACATCATATAACATCCTATAACAAAAAGTGTCCTTCAGTGTCCACGCGCGCAGAAATGATTTTCTGTTTTTCTTTTTTCGCCTGAGCTAACAAAGCGCAGTTGCGGGATTCTTCTTCTTTGAATGTCCATGTTTTGCACACCGATTCCTCAGTTCATTGAATCAGAAACGGTTCACAGCTTGAGACAGGGGAAAGAATGGGGTTTTGTGGAAATGAAGGGTGAGGGTATAGTGTCATTTTCCAATGACACCTGATGGGGCATGAGTCAGAGGAAAGTGTGGTACGGAATTGATAGGGGGTGGGGGCGTAGTATCACTATTCAAATGTTGGCAACTAGTGCTGCTTCTCTATTATGGCGTCGATAAAAAGGCATATCAAAACATGCACGGGCTTCCAGGGGTCCACTCTCCATGAGAGAGCATACGACTTTCACCTGGACACAGCAACTTGGTTGAATCTCCAAGGCCTGCAGATCTGGATTCTGGACCATCTAGCCGTCCGCTTGACGTCTGTGGCTCTATCCTTCTGCCGTCCTGTAGTGTTGTAGTTCGAAGAGTAGTTAGCAGCCATCTGGTTGAAGATTCACACCGGCTCCTGGTTGGTTGAGCTGCTCCTAGTTTCCTTGAAATCTGCTGTCATCCGGGACCTGTCTGTTCTCCTGCTGTCCTGTAGCGATGCGTTAGATGAGCCAATGCTGATGAGTAGACCGACGGCCTGGCGATCGATGCTCCTTTCTCCGCTGATGCCGTGACACTAGGGTTGAGATGACTTCAGGTTGAAGGGCCTCGGACCAGCACAGCTTTCCTGGTGTATCGATTTCTTTGACTTTGGCTCCATTTGACATCCCACCGACTCCATCTTGCAGCCCTGGACACCATCCACTCAGCCATGATCCCCTCTGGATTATCAGCCATCTGTGTCTCCAAGTTCCTCCAGCTTCTCCAACTCCATTCCTGACAGGAAAATACTCGGCAAAAACTTTCCCTAGACTTTTCCTAATAAATCAAACATGTTTCCAAACAGATAATACATTTTAACTAGGTCTTAGCCTATTGATTCCTACATAAATTACTCTATCTCAATTTTTCATTACAATCAAACTTTTTCAATTTTTCCCTCCTTTGTATGTTTTTCAGAACACTAATTCAAAATTTATACTACAGTACTCTCTGTACAAACATCCCCTCTTGGTCCTAAATTTAGTAATAACAGAACTTTTACTCTCAATATTTTCAAAATGTGTACTCTCCTTAAAGCCTAATAAATCTATTTTACTTAAATACAGATCAGTGTTGGTGATGTTTTGCCACCAGGGTGCAAAGCCGTTTAAACAAATGGAACGAAGACCCCCCTAACTATCTGTCAATTTCTATCTAATCTGTCTACCTTATTCCTATCATGGCGTCTCGAGCCTGAGGATAAACTCCCCTCCAGTCACCTAATTGTGACCCTCAAGGTTCTGCCAAAACTATACTAATTATTAGGTCTGCATCAGAAAAAGACCTCTTCCACCCCTGGTAACTCACATCAACCAACACCTACCCTAAAACTGCGTCAGATTCTCTTTCTTTCCCTGGTTCCTAACAAAAACAAACAAACAAACAAAATGTGGTAATTTCAAAGCAGACACAGACATCTCCTACTAAATGCTTGGATTTTGTATATTGTTCTGTTACCTTATATAAACGAATTTCAGCCTATTTTTAGCCCCAGTGGTGAACCACTGAATTAAGTATTTAGTTCACTTATCGAAACTCTAAATATTATACTCGATCTGTGAGATTAAAAAGGATAGTGATCCAGACCGGGAACTGTCTATACGCTGTCACTCAATTTAAGGCAAATTTTACAGTTACACTTTAGCACAAAAGAGAAAAGTCTATGTCCTTTTAAAAACCTGAACAAAAAAGTGTAGTCCCTTCTCTTGGCCCTCAAAAGCCACCAATGACTCTGTCCTAAGATCTCCTATTTAATAAACTAAAATCTAATTCACTTTAGCAAAATAAGAATCACAAATATCTCCCTGTTGCAGTAGTTCAGGTGTTTTTTGGAATGAACCCCCAAACCCCTGCAATCAGAAAGCCAGTGAAACCTCTACTTTATGGTTTCTCCATTTTAACCTTCAATTATATCCAAACCATTACTTTTAAAAATCAGCTGCGCATCATGGCTTAGTACAAATGAATAAGGTATCTATCAATCAAAGCACGTTTGTGTAGCTAAGACATCCGTTCTTTAACTTCTAGGCACCTTTTAACCGATCCAATACATTGCTATGTCATGGTATTCCAGCCGTGTTCAACCTCAGCGTCTCCCCAAAAAGAACATGAGCGACTGCGTGTCTTGGCCAAAGTCACGCATATCTCTCAGGCGTGCACTCCTGAGTCAACCTCTCTGGAAAAAGCCTCGATCCAACACCGACAGGGACACCACGACCACAACAACACACTAGACCAGCCAAATAATTAAACCCGCCATTAATAAAGCACAAATCAAACCGAATCAATCCTAAATAATAAAACCTTAACTCTCAATATTTAAATATCTTCACACGGACATCTACAAATCTATAGTTGATCAAATTTAACCTTTACTCATATTATTCCAATTACATCTCAATTTCTTCTCCTAAATTCACTCTTTACTGTCCTCTTTTGTAGATTACTTTAACAGTTCAAAGATTATTTTCACTATCATTTAGACTAAATCGTTATATCAGTTCAAAATATTGAAACAATCATTTCATCTCACCCCTCTACAGCACTCTTTGCAGAAGATGTGCTGTACAAAAATGAAATCCACCAATCTATCTCAAGCACACAGAAGCACCGAAAAACTCTCAACATCCAGTCCAACAAAAAATAAAAATAAAACTTCCTCCACAAGACGCAAAATGCGCCACAAACACACGACCGCTCGCCGACACACATTCACACACACACTTTTCCCCAACATACACACACGCTCTATCACAGACCATTCGTCAAAAATCCACGCACGAGACAAACACAGACACAGAATCACACTCACATCTCCATTGTCCAGTCCAAGAAAAAATTGCATCACCACGAAAGTGATAATTTAAGAAAGCAGTACGCAGCCGAAAAGCCACAAAGTAACCTCAAAGTAAGAGTGATCACACGCCCCTTGCGTCCAGCGCGCGCAGCCTCTGATCATCTAAATCTCCTCCTTGTACCTCCAACACACATACCCACAGACATGCCACTCGCCCCTACAACAAAGACTCATCACATACCTTCACAAGACCAACATTAAAAGAACAGTAACATTACCACGAATGTGATAATTAAGATATCATTACACAGCCGAAAAGCCATGACCCCACAAAGACGTTTTCATCTCCAAGCAGACCGAAAAGCCTACATAATTAAGTCCATCCATAATCCTGGAAGTAGCCGCTTGCAAAACGGTCCCAAAGAAAGTCGCATTACGAACGTAACACATAAAAAATTCAACCCCAAAAAAAAACTCCCATGCGATCACAAAATAAACAATGCCTTGTACCTAAATGTATCTCTTTTCTCCCTACACGGTAGAACACTACAAAATACATACTCATAGGAAGAAACCATATTCTGCTATACTACTCAACGATTTGATTCGACTAATTGTTAGACTTATGCCGATAGTAATTTTCATAATTACAAGTATTTTGCAATGTTCCCAAGATATCTACAAGGCTTACTCATCATCTTCTTATACACATATCATCACGTTACAAAAAATAGAACACCTCCACGCAAGAACGTCTGAGCCTGCCCTGAACCCCTTACCAAAGTAACTGAGTCCCAAAAACAATGCCTTTACAAAAATAGAACACCTCCACGCATGAGCGTCTGAGCCTGTCCTGGACCCCTTACCAAAGTAACTGAGTCCCAAAAACTTCTTACGTGCGTGCGTGCGTGCGTGCGTTCACGTTCCTATGTACATTATTCAAAGTCCTGTACTTCAAACGTATTTACAGTGCATTCAACTCTCAAAAACGACCATAGCAAGCTCTCCTTCCCCTCACAGCTCGTCGATTTTTGAAATTTGAAGTCATATTATCATGTTCTAAATACGTACAACTCCAAGTCAACGTATGTAAGCATTTAACACTCCTATGAAATGTCCCAAACACGAGCAAAACGAGCTTTCTGACCAGGCTAACCATCTTCCTCTCTGCAAATCCCCAGTCAATTTCTTGTACTTAACACCTTGTAAATATATTAGAATATATTCACTATTAACTGACTTGCAACTGACTGAAGATTTCAAGAAAATCAAGATAAATAAGCCATTGTCTTTCATTCCCAGGTTATTCGAATCTGGAACACCTCAAGGGGCGCCAAAACCTCCACACACACTAATATTGTTTTTTCCAAAATCAATTCGAAAGAAGCTGTCCTACTCTTGCTCACCAGTCAAACGATTCTGGGAAAATGAAGGCCTATATATCGCTATAAGGTATAATTTAGAACAATTTTAGCTCCAAGGCCTTTACCGGCTCAAGAAGCATTTATGTGCCACAAAGCACACTTACCTTGGACCCTGGATTCACCCCCACAAAAACCCCTTCTCCAGAAAACCAGCCCATCGCCCTTAAAATCAAAAATAAAACCACAAAAAATCAGGTTCTTCTCGCATACCCCGTCCTCCAAAAAGAAGGAAAGAATATTAAAACGACTGCCGACATACGCCATATATGAAGTATATTTTCGATTCCAAGAGCGGGCTATTAATAACAGTTTCCTGGAAAAGAAGCTTCAAAGTATAGGAGTCCAAAGTCCAAGGATTTCAGGTCAAGCATAGTTTATTTCAGCCTGACTGGGACGTCTGCCATGTGGGTTCCTGATAAGCAGCGCGCCCAGTCACAAGTAACAACAAAGCATTTATACACTGTTCACCTCCTGTCAACAAGGGGAGGGGTCAGGTAGTTTAAGCCCAACCCCTGATCCCTGTTCACCAATCACACACATACATGCATTCTAACACAGTTGTTGTCGGGCCGAGTCCCCGCCTACCTCACACATTTAGCAGTTATTACAGTGTAACAATCTGTCTTATTTCTAATTATCAAACTTTACTTTTACACAAAGTCTGGTATAGTATTTCTTGTTCAACATCTCTCAAGCTTTAGAATGAATTCACACACTCTATACTTTCATGGTTACAAACCGCAGTTAGACATACATCAATAAAGCAACATTTACTCCAGACTGAATCCTTTCCTTAAATGGCATTTCTCTTGGTTAACAGCACAGATCATAGTTATCCACTTTATTCATTTCAACTATAGCATATGTTTTCACACTGTGTTACTTGCTACAAAATAAGCTTTTACCCAGAAATAACAATCTGACTCTAACTTCATCTCTGTCCCATGTCCTAGAGACAGAGGGAATTAACAGATGTTCCCCTTTGACCATCACCCTTGCATAAGGACAATAGCCATGAAATCAACCTCCTGATTAACAAAAGAACTTGGCTCTGTGATTTGTTTTGAGTTCACACCTAAAGCTGGGTTCTGCTGTTGCAGAACAAAGACCAGGATCCTCAGGGTGTGACTGATTTAATCAGACTTCAAATCTCTTCCTGCCCAGACCCCCACTCACCTGGGCTTCGAAACTTAAACAATGGCCAGAACTTTTAGAGTGCTTGGGAATGCAAATTGATGATCACATCCCCCCAGATGGCACAAACAACTGTAGAACTCAACCAGTGTTTACCCATTTAGATGGAATATTGTGGTTATATCATGTTGCCATGTTTGAAACGATACCACACTTACAATTACACTTTAGGCACAAAAATAATAAATGCATCCATCAGAATCACAATAGCACAAAAGAAATAGTCCTATTGACAGTACTACAATATTAGCAGTAACCACAAGGAAAACCTTCAGTAATACCCTCATAATCCACCTCTACAGTAAATTACATTTAGCTTCATCCAGTGGATTTATAGCACACACATTTTAGCTTTAGCTTAATAGCAGGCCTCCTGCAGTATTCAGTATGGCCACAGCAACAACATGTGCTAATATGTAGCTAACAGGCTGATAAGTTTCCCCAAAGTATAAATCTGACTTCTTTCTAACAAACAAACAAAAACGAATTCTTTACATTGACAAATAAACACAACAGTTCATACAGTTTGCATAGTTTTTGCACTAGCCCACCTGAAATGCAGAAAATACACATTTATCAGATACAGGCTCCTTCTCATGTGTCTGCCTGGTTAACAATGACTGGACATTACAACATCCTGCTTGTTACTCCCTTTCAAAATAAAATGCAGTTGAGCTTTAGAACCAGACGCAAAGTGGTACTGCACTACAGACTAGTGTTACATGAGCTAGTATTGCTTGAACTGAACTGTATAGGACATTAAAATAAAAATACAATAAAACATACCATGAGGGGTCAATGATAAACATTCAACATTAAGAATATGGCTATGCATGTGGCCAGATATGTTCCATAACCCCACACATAGAAAAGAAGTAAAGAAAAGTATTCTGGGGCAGCAGGGGTGGACATAGAGGTCTCTGTTGTTACATGGCAGGTGAGAATTGGTTATTTGTTTAGGGGTCAAATAACATCTCTGAGTTGCTGTTACATTATAAATCCTCGAAGTCTCAGGTTGTCCGGGACCAGTAGACAACTGTTCCCAGAGCTAAAATAAAACATGGTGAAACAGCGTTTAGTTATTTTGCCACACACAACTGGAAAAAAATCCAAAGGATCTGAGGCTTAATTGTGCCAACTCTGACTACTTTTAAATCCAGGCTAAAAACGTGTGTTCTTCCTTTTTAAAGATCTTGACAAGTGAATTTTAAGGTGAGAATTGTTGATTCCAGTGGAGTATCGTGCTGTAAGCAGAAAGGACACCCAAAATCATAAACAGGGTTTTATGTATAGGAGTAGCCTACCTAAAGTATACTCTATGACAGGTTCATACCTGTCAGGGCCATAGTCTCCATGAGTTTATATACAATCGACAGTAATTGTACATAACAAAGACAACAAGGACGTAAATGTTACAGACTATAGGATCTATATAAATAACAAACTGGCATATGTATGGACAAACAATATATCGATCTAAATAACATACATTGTAACAAAAAACATATCTTGACAACATTACTTATCATCTTTTGTATCTAATAGGCAACATATACTTGTAGTAGTGCTAGCGGGTGAGAGAGAGTGAAGAGTTTTCAGACTGCTTTGATAATAGGATCTATGCATAGCAGCCATATTGGAAAGAAATTGGGCCTCTTCTTACTTCCTTCACAGGTGTTACCAATGATACTAATGAAGGCTCTGTTCCATTCTGGTCAGGGTGCTGATATTGTGCATGTTGGCTCACTAGAAACACTCCATTTTGGTTCCCAAATGGCCCCTTATGGTGGGTGTGTAACTCTGAGAGTGTACAAATGGAACCAAATGGACCCATAAGGGTCCATTTGGTTCCATTTGTACACTCTCAGAGTTATGGGGGTCCTTGAAAATAAGACAACCACTATGCCACACTAAATGGAACAGAGCCTTAATTAGTATTATTAACAACAGGTAACACCTGTAAAGGAAGTAAGGCAGGGGCCCAATTCATTCCCAATATGGCTGCTGTGCATAGAGCCTATTGGGGAGTGAATATGCAGTCCTGAGAGAGGGTGGAATGCCAGGCTATGTCAGTAGCTTGGGAGGAAGGAGGGACAAGAGTCTAGGACACTCGGGGCCCTATTTTGCGTGTCTTAAGTATCAGGTCTTATGAATTAACTTAAGCAAACCACTTCACCAATCACCATCAAAGCTCATTT
Source organism: Gymnoscopelus microlampas (assembly GCF_963454915.1). Lineage (NCBI taxonomy): Eukaryota > Metazoa > Chordata > Actinopteri > Myctophiformes > Myctophidae > Gymnoscopelus > Gymnoscopelus microlampas. The sequence continues at coordinate 52,511,349 of NC_139945.1, forward strand.
TCACATTTTGTGAATATATTTTTTCATTTGAATGTGTTTTCTCATTTCATTCACTCATAATCTCAGATCTGCTGTCACACCTATCCACTGAACCAAGTAAGGAGCAGTGTGTATAACTCTGTATTAAAGGGGAATTTTGGACCACGGTTTTCTTACCTTTTCTGTGGTGTTATGATATCCTAGGATGAATGTTACAGTAGTAAAATGTCATAAATCCATCCCGGGTCCGCCACCGGAAGTCTCGCTATAGGCGAGATTTCAATCTCTTCTAGCGATCAAAAAGCTATCAAAATATGCGATCTAGCGCAAGGCCTATTGGCGCGCGTTTTTTTGCTGTGGTGGACCCGGCATGGAGTTATGACATTTTTCTACTGTACCATTCATCCTAGGATATCATAACATCGTAGAAAAGGTAAGAAAACCGTGGTCCAAATTCCCTTTTAATATGATATATTGATAACATGCAAAATTATCTGGTGAAAATATGCACTCAGTGGAGTAAACCTTTCTAGTTCATTCTATTATGCTTTTAAAAGCTGTGTATGTCTTTAAATACATTTATTTGTGCTATTCAACAAAACTAGCCTGTGTTTTTACATTTACAGGCAGTAGAACAGTGAGACTTGACCTGTTGAATTGAACCCTTTTCTCACAGCATACATTTTGATGGGTAAACACAGCTGAAGGCCAGCATGAAGTTAACTTGCAGAGAAGCTGTCCATGCTGGCACACAATAACACCTAAATAAAACAAACCCACAATGACTGTTATTACCTTCAGCTGTGTTGTTCACCCGTCAAAATGTCTGCTGTGAAAAGGCTCTATTGCCGTCCCTGACCTGCCATGATGGCTCTATTGCCGTCCCTGCCAAGATGATCCAAGGTTCAAGGATAATACAGGATGATTATGGGGTAAACCACAGAGATTTACAGTTTACAGTTTACCGTTTAGGCATTTAGCAGACGCTCTTGATTTCTGGATTCTGCCATGGAATTGTATGCTTTCTATCTTTGAGCTTGGTTCCTTTCTGCTCATCGAATTGGAAAGACCTGAAGTGAAGATAAAATGGTGAGTGATAGCAATTGAAATTTAGCTTCTTCCCTGTGGCTCACATACCGTAGCTCACATCCTTGATGATGACTTGGCTTCTCTGTACTGTAACCACCAGATGGACAGATGGATCCGCCTCGTTCCAGGAACACATTGGTGTCTAAGTCGGGATTGTCTGCTTTATCAGTATTCCCTTTGGTTCAACTGTCTTGATACTTTTTACTTGAGTAAAAGTATCAATACTGCAATGTAGAAACACTGTTACAAGTAAAAGTCCGGTAATCAAAATGTACTATTCATAACAAATCTTTTGAAAATTGCAGATCTACAAGCAAGTGTTATGAGCTTGTAGATCTGCTATTTTCAAATAGCCAAAGTTTAAAAAGGGCTGAAGTGGTTATGTTTTGGAATAATAATCCAAATCTACAAAGTAACTAGTAAATAAAACTTTCAAACAATTGTAGTGAAGTAAAAGTACAATAATTTGTCTCTGAGATGTAGTGCAGTAGAAGTAAAAGTATTGAGAATTGGAAATAGTAAAGTAAAAGTACCTCAAAATTGTACTTAAGTACAATACTTAAGTAAATGTACTTAGTTACTTTCCACCACTGCAGGTGAGCCAACAGGAGGCTTTTGTGCTTCCTTAATTGCCAGAACCTATAAGTGAAGTTCTTGCTTATACGTATAAGTGTTCTTACACAGATTATTGGCTGCTCTACTCAATGGGCCTTTTCTTTTTAATGAGTTCTTGCTCGTCTTTTCCCACTATCAACTAGTCTGTCACTGTACCAACATCATCTCTTTCATTGGATGGCCCTCAATCCGTTTTTTGAATTTTGCAGAGATGTGGATGTTTTTCATGTTCTTCTATTTTATACTTGATCAGCCAAATGGAACTTGTGTGCTATTCTGAGTAAATTACATACTTTATGGATACGTCCATTAGTTCTATAGAAGGTGCTCTCAGAGAAACAGAGTTGATGTTAGCTGATTTTGTTTGTTTGTTTCGGACTTATTTTGTGATATAAACCGTGTTTGTTTCTGACTTGCTTCTTTTGTGATATAAACCGCGTTTGTTTCAAACCGTGTTTGTTTCTGACTTCTTTTGTGATATAAACCGTGTTTGTTTCGGACTTCTTTTGTGATATAAACCGTGTTTGTTTCGGACTTCTTTTGTGATATAAACCGTGTTTGTTTCGGACTTCTTTTGTGATATAAACCGTGTTTGTTTCGGACTTCTTTTGTGATATAAACCGTGTTTGTTTCTGACTTGCTTCTTTTGTGATATAAACCCTCTAATCATCATTTCAAAGGCAAAGATAGTTTGACTTCCTTTGTCCAAAACCAGATCCATGCCAAATATGCGGTGTAATTGTGCCTTTAGATCTCACTCACTCACTCAGTGTGTGTGTACGCACTCGTGCGCGTACGCATGGTTGTGTATTTGTGTGTTGGCATCCAGTTACCTGTATCTTGTCATGCCTCATTTTCCTAGACTATCTTTACTTCCTGTTGCCTGCCCTGGGGCACCATGGCAAGAATGCAGCCATAAGATGATGGATGGTAGGCTGTAGGGAGGAGGACCCTGTGTGTGTGTGTGTGTGTGTGTGTGTGTGTGTGTGTGTGTGTGTGTGTGTGTGTGTGTGTGTGTGTGTGTGTGTGTGTGTGTGTGTGTGTGTGTGTGTGTGTGTGTGTGTGTGTGTGTGTGAGAGAGAGAGAGAGAGAGAGAGAGAGAGAGAGAGAGAGAGGCTTGGATAGAGAGAGTGTATGTGTTCGTGCTCTATTTTAATTGTGCATCTAAAAGTGGGAGAATTTGTTGTGTTCTTGTATCTTTCTTATCTTTTGTACTTCTTGTTTGTAATTTTGCACTTTAAAATTGTAAATCTTTTACTGTTACTATTTATATTGCGCTGTAAGGCATTTGGTATTGTCTCGGTGCATGAAGTGTGCTGCTTTGCCTTGTCCTAATGTCCCCACATGGATTAGACTATGGCACGAGGAGCACTCATTTGGACGAACTTCGCAGACAGATGGCCCATTCACAATAAATGAGCTGGCTCTGGCCAGCGTTGTTTGAGTTCAAGAGGGAATTGTGCATACTGTACGGCTGGCACTGGAGACATCAACATTAGGCTGACAGCAAACGACTATTGTGGGACTGAATTCGGTGAAGTGATTCTTTTAACCAGGCATACTATTGCACGAAACAGGGAAAGACAAATATTGCATATCATGAATGACCAATGGCTTCATCAGGATAATTGAAAGCCAGACAGAATAGTCCAGCTCTGGTTGTTTGGCATCCATACTGGTACTTTAGTCTCCACTTGTCAGCTTCCCTCTCAATTCTATCTACTTATAGGGGCAGAGAGTGCACTTTCCCTGTGGGGAAAAGTGATTAGTAGATCTGGAGCAGCTGGCATGAATAACACTGTTTATTGATTACTGTGTATGTGCTGTATTCCACGAGCTGAGAGTGGCACTGCGGAGACATTAACCCTGGCATCATTATTTTAGTCTTTATTATCCAGAAATTGTGAAAATAGTTCTACAAGCTCACATTCACAATGCGACACATTGTGAGCTTATAATCGGCTATTTTCTCTATTTGTCGTACAAAGAATTATTTGTGGCTTTGTGTGCGTGCGTGCGTGCGTGCGTGTGTGTGTGACTAGATCCTCTAGATTCTAGTTATTAAAATCTTTCATCAAATTCTTATTCAACACAACCTGTGTGATAGTTCTTCTTCGTCTGCAGTCAGCTGCCCATACAAAAACAAACAGTGACCTATAGATTGGCAGATTGCTATGTGATAAGTAAATGGATATATTGGTACTATTATGTATAATAGTAGTAAGTATACACAGGCACACACACACAGTGACATACAGGCGTGGCTGAACCATGCTCATGTCAACACACACACACACACACACACACACACACACACACACACACACACACACACACACACACACACACACACACACACACACACACACACACACACACACACACACACACACACACACACACACACACACACACACACACACACATTAGCATACATGGGGAAATATATAATCTGTTGCAGTTGAGTGAGTTTATGGCTTGTAATGAATAATAACTGAAACACAGCTCATGTTTGACTGAACCGGTGACCTGAGGACAATAGTTTGCACTCTCCACAAGGGCTGAGAGAGAGAGAGAGAGAGAGAGAGAGAGAGAGAGAGAGAGAGAGAGAGAGAGAGAGAGAGAGAGAGAGAGACAGAGAGAGAGAGAAAGAGAGAGAGAGAGAGAGAGAGAGAGAGGGGGGGGGGGGGGGGCTGGGGGACATTGTCTATAATGTCATCTAAGCTGATACTTCCAATCCTTTGTCCCCCTCAACACCACCACTTTATTTCTTCACCGTCTCCTTCACTGTCTGTCCCTTATTCATTGACTCGTTCTTCCTCTGGAGAGTCTGGAGGGACGGAGTGAGCAGAGCAGAGACATGAGTGAAATTATCAGCAGAACTAGATAGTGTTTCCTCTCTCCATCCTCTACTGTCTGTTCTGTTCCTTCGTACATTTCTCTGTGTTACTGAGAGAGAGACAGAGAGAGAGAGAGAGAGAGAGAGAGAGAGAGAGAGAGAGAGAGAGAGAGAGAGAGAGAGAGAGAGAGAGAGAGAGAGAGAGAGAGAGAGGTGAAAATGAAAAGGTTACAATGGATAATGGTGTTGGCAAATTTTCTAAATATACTTCCTTCATTTGTTGTATGTAGTATGACACATGCTAGTGTCCATTCCTTTAAGGCAGAATGACGAGAGACAGCGTGACACACAAATGAGTGTCCACTCATTTAAGGCAGTATGACACACACATTAGAGTCTATCTATTTAAGGCAGAATGACGTATTGTATGACACACACGCTACTTACTGTCCATTCATTTGAGTATAACACAGCCAATGTCCACGAGGTTTCATTGAGGTTTTCATTGAAGCATACTTTATAAGCATACATAACACACACACACACACACACACACACACACACACACACACACACACACACACACACACACACACACACACACACACACACACACACACACACACACACACACGATACACGTGATGCACCGGTCTGATTGGCCAAGCAGCTATGGTCACAATCAGATGGCGGTTGTCACGGTGACCTTCTCTCGATGATTCATTACTATCAAACCTTCATATCTCTCTCTCTCTCTCTCTCTCTCTCTCTCTCTCTCTCTCTCTCTCTCTCTCTCTCTCTCTCCACAATCAACTCAATAGTATACCAATCAAATGGTGATTGATTTACTTCCAATCTTTCTCTCTCTCTCTCTCTCTCTCTCTCTCTCTCTCTCTCTCTCTCTCTCTCTCTCGCTCTCTCTCTTTCCATCATTATCTCCCCATATGTGTCTCCACGTAAGAGCAATGATGAGTGAGTTACTACTATACTGTACAGTCTCGTATTGCTCCCTCTTGCTTAACCCCTAACGGTACGTTTTAACAGCGGGTGACTCTCGGGCGATCGCCGGGCGACATCGTCCAAAAGATAAAGAAAATCCATCTTTCATCGCCCCCCCGCCCACTTCGCCCGATCGCCAGTAGTTGCCGGCTCTCATAGACTTTCTTTATCTTTTGGACGATGTCGCCCGCGATCGCCCGAGAGTCGCCCGCTGTTAAAACGTACGGTTAGGGTGGGCAGCTTTGATGATGGAGAGGGCCACTATATTTCCACACTCACTCCAGAGGGCCACATTGCATATACTGTCGAGCAGACACCACTTAGCCTATCTTCATATTTTAACTTTTTTCGTAAATTAATGCCGTACTTCGCCATTCTATGTCACACAAAAGTAGCAAAAATAGCCGATCTACAAGCGCGTCGCACCGCGGCGCGTTTTGAGCTTGTAGATCTGCTATTTTTGAATTGTAATCCAGATTTTTTTGTTTTTGCTTTTTTTTATTGGAATAAATTGCGTTTTTATTTAATTTCAAATGCATTTAGTTATACTTATGTTAACACTTAGTTAATACTAGTCATTAAGCTACTATAGACTGAAGTAATTAAAGCGGGTCATGTTTGGAATTGTAACACCTGAAATAAATAATATATCAGTATTCTGATATTAACCTGCGGGCCGCATTAAGTGAAGGTGGGGGCCGCATGTGGCCCCCGGGCCGCCACTTGCCCATGTATGCCTTTGGCCCTATTTTTTTAAATGTCTGTGTTGTGAGCTTGTACATATGAACTTTGTGAGCTTGTGTCTGTTGTTGTATGTTTTTTGCTTTTTGAAGAATTCATTCTAAATGTTCCAACATTTTCACCTATACTGACATGCCCAAAACAGGGAGGTCAGGGTTAAAGTAGGCTGCACCAACGCTCCTGATTTCGTGTATAGAGGGCGGGTGTATAGAGCCGCAGAGAGATTGCGGCTGCATCCCATTGGTTCACCGATCTGTCCGTCAACCCCCGCCCCGTTAACACAACATTACGAGCGACGCCCACTGCACTCTGGTTGGTTGGGGAAATGAACACTTCCTCATACCGGGTACACCGACGCGTTCCTCCAGGCTTTTATTTTTTAGCAAAGCTAAGCAATAAAAGCCTGGAGATCGAGGCTAGGGTTAAAGTGGTTAACTTATGCATCACATGACACATTGCGAGTCAACACATGAATGAATGGGCAGATACATTTCTGGGCATACGTAACTGGGCATCGCTGTCTACCTGTAGCCTGGGACCAGACGAATCTGCGAGTGCAAAAAAAAATTGCACTCTGCGATTTGGGTCTGGCACCGCTCCATAGAGAATCCATTTCCTGCTCCAGAAGACGGGGATAACCAATCAGGGCCCAGTATTCGAATATGGGAGACTGTAATTGGTAGCTGGTTTGTAGGTCTAACCAATTGCGTCGAGAGTCATTGTTTTGATCCTGCCCCCTTGGAAAAAAAACGTCCTCATAGAAGCACCAGACTCATATACACGCAGTGATATAGTCTGTCTACGCCAGGCTAGTCTACCTGGACATTGGTGATGGTGACGATGCCACTGACAGTTGCTATGCAGGATAGCATTCACTTGTCCATTGAAGAGAGCCCAGGGTATCACTCATGAGCTGGTCCATTGAATCACTTAAACCCTATACACTTTGTTGACTGGAGTCCGCCAGTGGTCTAGGCCCCCCCTCCCCTTTTTCCCTCTACACCAAATACTTTGGTGTAGAGAGAAAAATAGCCGATCTAAAAACTCACAACGCAATACCAGTGGTGGAAAGTAAGTAGTATGTAGTAAGTAAGTGTGTACCTACTCAAGTACTGTACTTAAGCAATTTTTTTAGGTATTTGTACTTTACTTGAGTATTTCCAATTTTCAATACTTTTACTTCTACTCCACTACATCTCAGAGCCAAATATTGTACTTTTACTCCACTACAATTATTTGAAAACTTTATTTACTTTGTAGATTTTGATTATTATTACAAAACATACATGAAACACTTCAGCCCTATATACATTTCGGCCAATAGCCGATCTACAAGCTCACAATGTGTCGCATAACAACGCATTGTGAGCTTGTAGATTTTCTATTTTCAAAAGATTGTTATACATTTGAAAACTTAAAATGGGACATTCTGCATAATGATTACTTTCTACTTTTGGTACTATTTTTTACTTGTAACAGAGTATTTCTAAATTGCAATATTGATACTTTTACTTAAGTAAAACATTTGAGTACTTTTTCCACCACCACTCCCTCTGTATGTTTTATGTTTGATATGCCACTACTAAGGCTAACAAATAATATTGTTTATCCTTTGCTACTATACAGTAACCTTAGCCTGGTAAAGCCCCTCCCTCCGGAAAATCTAATTTCCATTTGATTTCAGGAAGGAGTCTGGCCTGAAGGCTTGTCTGGGCGTTTCTAGCCCGTCCACCAAATGGACGAGCTATCAGCGTCGTCGCTCATCGTTCTGTGATTGACAGCGACAGTTGGCCAATCAGGTGGCGAGTTCGAGTGAGCCCGAAGGGACCCGGGTGCAGCCGACAAAAATGGAACGAGCCGCCATTGTTTTCTGTGGGCAGTTAAACCTTTTATTTTCGGTTTTAAAACGCTCTCAAACGTATTTTTTGAGGCACGGAATTTACTTTTAAGATATCGTTTGGATAGAATTTTGTTGTTTAACTTCATGTGGTCAATTAATCATGACAGAGCCTATTTAAAAATAAACATTTAGAGAACCGGCAGGGGCGGGCAGTGACACGCATGTATCCGAATAAGGCAACCTATTTTGGGCATGGCCGTCTCAAAAGTCCCGTTGCGTCACATTAGTCTGGAAGTGGTAAAAATGCACTGCTGATTGGCTGAAGTGGGACACTGCTGATTGGCTGAAGGGGTTGTCAGTCAACGGTATTACTCCCGCCCAACTCCAGCCCACAGCCAAAATTGCAGAATGGGATCATGCCAGACTCACTCCTGAAATAAATTACAAAGGAGATTTCCGGAGGGAGGGTTTACCCGGCTACAGTAACCTACCTCCTCTGCTAATGTTTTGATTTCACAATATAAGTTATATTTGCGCCCCCTCAGTGTTTTCTTAGCCATTGTCTTTCCCATTAATATGTGAAATATATGAAATGTATCTGCGATCCATAGTTTCCTTTCGAGGCTAAGTATACAGATGAGGGTTGCTGGTCCTCTCGCCAGTCTTTTCCCTCTGGGACTGCTCCCATATAGCCTTTTGTCCTTCCAGACTTACCCACAAGGTAGTGGGGTCAGTGGTTGGTCAGATACCCAGATATCAGTGCGCGTCCGTTACACGTGAGCTCGTGCATGCGTCCGCTGGGGACCGCTGCAGATCTGAGGTGACTAACAAAGGCCAGTACCGCAATCAATGGGACCAGTTTGTTTGTCCGTGGCTACAGTGGAGTCAGTACTGCTGTACAGGGCTGAGACATGAACACTCACAGTGGAGCAGGAAAAGGCCGTGGCGGGTGTCAACACGAGAATGCTATGACTGGCACTATAGGTGTCACATGGGCAGACCACGTCAGAAATGTGGACCTCCACGAGGGCCTCCCACACGTCACAGACAAGGTCAGAGAGAGAAGGAAGGACGAGGCTGGCTGGGCACTGTGTCAGGCACCCGGAACTGGCAAAATGACACTGTGGGAGCCAACCCAAGGCACAGCTAAGAGGGGAAATAGGCACACCACCTAAGTAGGTATACACTGCGGCGCGACAGCAGAGCTAGAATAGAATAGTCCCCAAACTCCTTGGGGGTGTTTTTTTTTGTATTTGTATATTTGCACATACGTGAAATTTGTCCTCTACATTTACCCTTCCTATAATTACTAGGAGCACTGAGTACGGCACTCAGAGATCAATTAGGCGTTAAGAGTCTTGCTCATGGGGACACACATCGACACATTGCTGGCCTGGAATCGAACCTGGGACAACCAGGGCCTCTGGCTTACCCAGGCGGCCACTAACCAGCTATGGCTGCCGCTCACTGCGAGCTCAAGATCCTGACGCTAGACAGGAGGTGTGCTGTTCCTGCCAAAGTGTATGCTGAACTTCAGCTCAACAGCGAGCTAAACTCCACTTCCCATAGAAATAATGACAGAATCGTGACGTAAGATTTGTTCTTTTACTGAAGATCCTTCATCTTTACAGGTCATGGAGTAAAAACTGAAATAAAACATAACATACAATGTGACATGAGATGTTGTCCTGTTCTCTTTACAGTGGCTTGTAAATACAGTCATTTCACAATAACCATTAATTGCCGTTTTTAACATTAACTTATTATCTTAATTATGCATACATGAAATTGTCACTACATCATGAAATTACAGCTTCCAAATTAATTATAGCTTACAGCATTGCCTCCTGGTGAAGGTATGTAGAAGGTAGTTTGAAAAGCATCAGAAAAGGACACAGAAACTAGAAAAAGTGCTCCTCGGAGCACAGGTCTCCGCCGGGTCAGGTAGGTTAATGTGGCCTCCTGGTGGCGCTATAATAGGCCAATGTTTAAAGGGTGCCATTTGTTCTTAGGCCTTGCACGGCAATCAGACACTGCATTCATGGTTTGAGGCATTTTGTGCAAAAAAAAATGTTTTGCTAAATTAGACCTGCTGGTGGTGCTATAACAGGCCAATGTTAAAAGGGTGGCATTTGTTCCTCAACATAGTGTGAATGTGCGTGCAAAGTTTGACCGCAATCGGACGGTGTGTTCATGATTTGCAGAATTTTGTTAAAAACAAGCCACTAGTGCAAACTTTGTCAATCTTAGCCAATGAGGATGGAATATGAAAAATCTAACACATCCGTCTTGGTCACATGACTATGGAGATCATGCGTACCGATTTGCGTGAAATTTGGATAAAATTGGAAGGAGTAATATAAAAGAATGTGTTTTACATAAGTCGGCCTCCTGGTGGCGCTATAAAAGGCAAATGTAAAAAATGCAGGGCAAAGGTTTTTCCTTGACCTCTAGGGAGTGCGCATACAAAGTTTTACACAGATCGGTGCAGTTATAGGTAAAAACATGAATCTGCCTGTTATAGAGCCACCATGAGGCTGATTTGAAAATGTTCAAGTGGAATTTCTTCCTCGGCATAGTGGAAATAAGCGTGCAAAATTTCACGGAAATTGCATGCTGTGTTCATGATTTGAGGCATTTTGTTGAAAACGGAGCACTCCCTGCAAACTTTGGAAGAAATTTTTAGCCAATCAGGATGAAATATGAAAAATCTGAAAGACCCGTTTTGTTTAATGTATAGATACTGTGTACCGATTTGCGAGATTTTTGGACAAAATCTGTAGGAGTACTGTCAAAAAATATGTTTTGCACAAATTGGCCTCCTGGTGGCGCTATAAAAGACCCATGTGAAAAATTTGCAGCAAAAGTTCGGAATTGACATCCAGGGAGTGTGTGTGCACAGTTTTGCTGCGATCAAGCCAATGGTGGCGGAGATTTGCTGGTCACAGACGGACACACACACACACACAGACACACACACACACACACACACACACACACACACACACACACACACACACACGGACGGACGGACGGAGGGTAAAACATACTCTCTCGCCATGCCTTTCGGCCTGGCGGAGACAATGAAGAGCATGCACTCTCTGCTGCTACTGACATAAAATGCTGTTTGCACTGCAGGCTCACACAGCTGTTCTGTATCCAATGCAATTAGCTAAACTCACACACCTACATTTGGTGCTAATAAGGAACTAAAGGAAAAAAAAAACTCGCCAAAAGGGGGGGCTCCTTGCGGTGAAATTCAACCCTATGTAAGCTACGCCACTGGTTCCAGTTCCACACTGATTTCTCTGCCATGCCATGATTTATGATGAAAAACAGGTGTACATGTATGAATTTTCATACAGTACATTTGACTTACATACAGTATGGTTGAAATGCAGAACAATGTGTATGAATACATTTTGTGTGGGTGCTGACGGGTCGCTCCTACCAGGTGAAGCTGGGAGGGTCTGTGTCAGAACCACACAGGCTCACTACTGGGGTTCCCCAAGGCTCGGTTCTGGGTCCTCTTCTCTTCTCTCTCTACACTACATCTCTTGGTGCTGTCATCCGCTCCCATGGCTTTTCCTACCACTGCTATGCCGATGACACCCAGCTGATCCTCTCATTCCCCCCCTCTGACACACACGTGGAGGCACGCATTGCTGCTTGTCTGGCTGACATCTCGGAGTGGATGTCGACGAACCACCTGAAGCTCAACCTGGACAAGACCGAGCTGATGTTCATCCCGGGGAAGGGCTGTCCTCACCGAGACATGGCCATCACCATTGAGAACGCTGTGGTGACGTCAACTCGGACTGCGAAGAATCTGGGTGTGACCCTGGACGATCAACTGTCGTTCTCGGCTAACATCGCATCAGTGACACGGTCCTGCAGATTCCTCCTCTACAACATCAGGAGAATTCGGCCCTTCCTCACGGAGAAGGCAGCCCAGGTGCTCATCCAGGCTCTTGTCATCTCCCGCCTGGACTACTGCAACTCCCTCCTGGCTGGCGCTCCGGCATCTGCCATCAGACCCCTGGAGCTTGTTCAGAAAGCTGCGGCTCGTCTGGTGTTCAACCGCCCCAAGTTCTCTCACACAACTATCCTTCTCCGTTCCCTGCACTGGCTCCCCGTAGCGGCTCGCATTCAGTTTAAAACCCTGGTGCTAGCCTATAGGGCAGCGAAAGGAACAGCTCCCTCTTACCTCCGGGTATTGGTCAATGCCCACAACCCTTCCCGACCACTCCGGTCGGCCACCAAGGGGCGACTGACTCCCCCGCCACTCAACGGTCCTTCTGGTCGATCGACACGGTCACGACTTTTTTCTGTTCTGGCCCCACAGTGGTGGAATGAACTTCCCACTGATGTCAGGACAGCAGAGTCACTGCCCATCTTTCGCCGCAGGCTGAAAACCCACCTCTTCAGGAAACACTACCCTTCCTCTTTGCCTGGCCTACTTGTTGTTAACTAGTTGTACGAAGGCTTGTTTTATTGTTGAATTGTTTATTGGATCTTGTTTAGTCAATACAATTATTTGTTTTTAGCTCCTGCTCATTTGACTACTTTGTCTCATCTGTTTAAGGAAATAGGTAGCTGATATATTGCACTTTTACCTTAGCGCTAGGTATGCTCTTGGTTGCTTGTTATTGCAGAAAATGCACTTATAACCTCTGGTGATTAGTAGCTTTCGTTCCCTACCTTTGTTGATTGCACTTATTGTAAGTCGCTTTGGATAAAAGCGTCTGCTAAATGACTGTAATGTAATGTAATGTAATGTTGCGCAATCATTCCTGGGGTACGGTATCTGTGCATGTATGGTCTGCTGTTCGGCTACTGGACATGAGCCGTCATCATCGAAATTGAATCTAAGTCAGATTTTGGTGAAGCTGCCTCTTCTAGATATGCCTTGTTGGGTACTAACAGGAAAACAAAAGTAAACCATGATGACAGTTCATAAACTTTTAATTATTCCACCTAAAACTGTCCAGAAATATGTTCTGGAAAGATTGGTGAGAAGTGAGAGATAGGCTAGCTGAATCTTAAGTTATGTTTGATGTGCAACACCGAGGCTATTTTGATAGTTTGATCTGACAGGTGAGTCACAGGAAAAGCATGGCAGCCATGTTATGTAGTTGCTATGGGAAGCAGAGTTTTGCCCCTGCTCTTTTTCACACACAACCTGCATTAAAATCTTTGCATTTGTATTCATACCACCTAGGTTAGGTGTTAACTGATTGTTCCCCACCTGACAACATCTGAGTTGACAACACACACACACGCACGCACACATGCACGCACGCACGCACGCACACATGCACGCACGCACGCACACGCACACACTTCTTGCTCTTGTCAGTATGAACTAAGTAAGAGGGTTGGGTGAAGGATAGATGGAAAGGAGCAGGAGGGATTGCATTATTATTATCACCAGCATGCAGCAGGAGCCATGTTGAGTGGCATACTAATTGGAGGTTCAGAACCACCACAGAGATGCCAACAAGGCAAGAAGGGGCATCCTTAAATAAAAATTGCATAGATAACAGAGGGGTCAGGAAGAGAGAGCGATGAATGTGTTGTCTACTAGTCTAGAAGAACTAGTACAAAGTACCGACTAACTATGCTTCAATCTTGAAAGTTCCACCCTCCATGTATAAATGGTACAAGTTTCAAGGGCTTCAGGGTTGCAAAACTTTCTGAGGACACAGAGGACCCTGATGGCTTGCCATATTGGAATATATCTTTTTTTTTTTTATAACATTAGTATATGTATTTGTTTTTGTTTGTTTTCTTCTCTGTCAAGGATTGCTACAGTTGTACGAGTGTGAAGGTCTTTTCCAGTGGTGGAAAAAGTAATCAAATGTTTTACTTAAATAAAAGTATCAATAATGCAATGTAGAAGTACTTTGTTCTAATTAAAAGTCCAGAATTCAAATTGTACTTGAGTAAACGTACACAAGTATTGGTATCAAAATGGACTTAAAGTACCAAAAGTAAAAGTACTAAAATGTTTGAAAATAGCAGATCTACAAGCTCACAACGCGTCGCATCGCGACGCGGCGTCGCATCGCGACGCGTTGTGAGCTTGTAGATCGGCTATTTTCAAATAGCCTAGGAATAAAATAGGGCTAAAGTGGTTAATGTATGTTTTGTACTGTAATGTAGTAATTCATAGTAACTGGTAACTAAAGTTTTCAAATAATTGTAGTTCCTTCCTCTTTGCCTGGCCTACTTGTTGTTAACTAGTTGTACGAACGCTTGTTTTATTGTTGTATTGTTTTATTGGATCTTGTTTAGTCGATACACTTATTTGTTTTAGCTCCTGCTCATATGATTTAGCTATTTTGTCTCATCTGTTTAAGGAAATAGGTAGCTGATATATTGCACTTTTACCTTAGTGCTAGGTATACTCTTGGTTGCTTGTTTTTGCAGAAGATGCACTTAAGACTTCTGGTGATTAGTAGTTTTCGTTCCCTACCCATGTTGAATGTACTTATTGTAAGTCGCTTTGGATAAAAGCGTCTGCTAAATGACTGTAATGTAATGTAATCTAGTGGAGTAAAAGTACAATATTTGCCTCTGAGATGTAGTGGAGTAGAAGTAAAAGTATAGACAATTGGAAATACTCCAGTAAAGTAAAAGTACCTCAACATTGTACTTAAGTACAGTACTTGAGTAAATGTACTTAGTTACTTTACACCACTGGTCTTTTCCGCAACAACAACTTCCTTGTTTTGATTATTAGAACGACCCACAACTTCCTTGTTGTCATGACAGTCGTATTAGTCCTACTCCCATTCCTCTGCTACTGCCCACGACAATCTGCTGTTTAGACTGAAAATTACATAATAAATGAATAATACATACACAAGACAGCAAGGGGCAAAAGTGAGAGATTTGTCTTGAATTTGCATACTGTATACATGTCAAGCCTGGACTCTCCCTGTGGCAAGGCTACTGGGAAAGTTGTGTTTGTGTGTTTAAAATTGTGTGTGTGTGTGTGTGTGTGTGTGTGTGTGTGTGTGTGTGTGTGTGTGTGTGTGTGTGTGTGTGTGTGTGTGTGTGTGTGTGTGTGTGTGTGTGTGTGTGTGTGTGTGTGTGTGCTTAAAGTACAGAGAGTAAAAGTACTCAACTTTAGAGAATAGACGATCTACAATGCGACGCATTGTAAGCCTGTAGATCTGCTATTTTCAAAAGGCTGAAATACTGTATATCATGGCTGAAGTGGTTAGTGTGTTTTGTAATAATAATCCAAATCTACAAAGTAACTCCTAACTAAAGTTTTCTAATAATTGTAGTGGAGTAAAAAGTACAATATTTTCCTCTGAGATGTAGTGTAGTAGAATTAAAAGTATTGAACATAGGAAATACTCACTCTCTTAGTCTTATAGTCATCTTAGTCTAGTCACGCATAAGGGGCATTTCTATAAGCACCGCCTGTAGCCCACCCACTACAAAACAGGGGCATGACGAATAAACAGTAAAAGAAATTAAATACTCATTCGCGAATAGTTTCCATCAAAACTATTCATAATTGTTTCCTCATCCATACAGGTCAATGCCTTTATTCATGGTGCGGTAGCTCAGACAAATCGTCCTTGTTCTGCATAAATATTATATTGCTTTAAAAACAACGACAATACAGCTAGAAGGTCCTGGGTTCGATTTCTGCCAGGGACGCTGTGGGCGCTGGGGGCATGTCTCCTCCTCCACGTCATCAGCGCCCATACCCTAGGTGGGGTTGGTGAAAGGGCCTACTCTGTGTGGAGTTTGCATGTTCTCCCCGTGTCTCCTAGGGTAGGTACCCTCACAAAAACATGTAGTAATCCTGGTCGTTATACCGCCTCCCCTATGACAGCTGGGGCGCCTGATGGAGGGGAAGGGAACTGGTTGGAATAACGTGTTCCTTCCACGCGGAAACACTCCCCTGTCGGGTGACAAGAAGGTCAGTTGGCTCTCATGCATTGAAGGAGGCATGAGCTCGGCCCTGACCTCACCAGGCTGTGGGGGACTGGTGTAGCGCTGGTGTAGCGCTGGTGTAGGGCTGGTGTAGCGCCCAGGATCACTTAGGAAATTGGCACCGGGTGAAAAAAATGGGTTACAAAAATCGCGGGATAAAAATGTAATAGAAAAAAAACAACGACAATAAAACAAGTCTTGAATCTTGTTCTGTGTGAATGTATTGACACATAAAAACATTATAATAACAAACATTATAATATATATATATATATATATATATATATATATATATATATATATATATATATATATATATATATATATATATATATATATATATATATATATATATATATTTCAATACCTTTCCATCCCTCCTTCCTCCACCTTTCATTTTGTTTTGACAGGAACCTGCTGTGTTGTCAGTATCAATGATACATGTCCCGTTGTTAGACCTGGCACTTGGCCAAACACACGCAGATGCAAAGACCCCACAAGTACATAAACATACAGTAATGCACATATACACGTTGCAGAAATGTGCCCGCACACCTACTGTACACACACACACACACACACACACACACACACACACACACACACACACACACACACACACACACACACACACACACACACACACACACACACACACACACACACACACACATCTGCCCCAGAAGCACCAAAAATAGAAAATGAAATAATGAGTTGTTGTTTCAAGAAAGTGGAAGGTAGAGAATGTGCAATGCTGCTCTCAGTTTGTATTGGGATGAACAGCAGCCCCAAATATGACCAGGCTGTCATATTCACATCAGTGACGTGCAAAAGCCATGCAATTCAATTGCATGGATTGCAAAGGCTAGAAATATTACACAGGCTAATATTTCACACACAGGCTAATACATCTACCAATTCTAGTTAGCTCTTATTTGAGAGAGAACTGACCTTATGCCAGCTCTTATTACGTATTGTCTGTCAAAACTGATGAGATATGTAATCAACTGAAAATACCACACCTGAGCTCCTGTTCACATTTCACAAGTTGTATTTGTCTAGAAGATGAAAAGATGAAGAGACTGAACACAAATACAGTATGTGCACCTGATCTCAAGGCCGTTCAGGCTACCTTAAGGGCAGATGAATGCAAAGTGTCATACTAAAATAAGCTATACAATTATTATTAATAATTAATTAATTCATTAAATGATTGATTAATTACTTAATTCATTCATTCATTAATAGTATTAACTTCCATACAGTGCTGGTCAGACTAGATACTGGCTTGTTTTCTGGGAAGCAGAAGTGATTCAAAAAATAAAATTGATACAAAGAAGTCAATGCATATAATGTACATAGTGCAGAGAATATGCAAAAAAAAGTGAATAAGCTATGCAGTGGAAGAGTCTGCATCTCACCTAGATTAACAGAACACCTATGCATGCTGTGAGGACAAGTCCACAGCCATTACTGTACATGGTTATACAAATAGTCTATGACAACTGGAAATATATGGTTCAGATGTGTGTAACCTTCCCGGTGGAGTACTCAAGGTGTGTGTGCTGGACTATTTCTTCACTAACAACCTTTCCCCGCTCCACTCTTCAGGCTCTGCAGGTTTCAAAAAGGCCACCGTCATCGTCCCGGTCCCTAAGAAAACAAATGCTTTCTGCCTGAACGACTAGACTCATTTACCAGGCATCGTGAAGTGCTTTGAGAGGCTAGGCAAACCCCATATTACCTCCTCAATGCCTGACAGTTTACCTACTGACAAAGACAGAGTGGGGCGAGGTCGATGCCATCACCCTCACCCTCCTCACTGCCCTCTCCCATCTGGAACCGAGGATATCACATGTACAGTAGCATAAGAATTCTGTTCACCGGCTAATAGTTTAGCATTCAACACTCCAAGCTCATCACCAGATTGGACTCCCTGTGCACGCCCTGTGCAGCTGGATCCTGTACTTTCTGATGGACAGACACAGACAGAACCCCAGGTGGTGTGAATTGGCACCACCAGGCGGTGTGGCCACACACGGCTCAAACACCATCATTAAAGCCTAGTTTATTCTTGTGTAAGACAAGCTATGGCTCATGTCTCATAGCTCTGGGCATTTATAGTATACTCAATGCATTGGCTCACTGTCAAAGCTGTGAGACATTAACGACACAGCGTGAGCCGTTGGAACTTTCAGGAGGTATAAGCCAAGTGGCTCACAGCCTTAAGAGACGTTCCAAATTGCATCTCACAGGCCCCCCAAAAATCTGGCTCACAGCGGTGGTCACACAGTATAAATTAGGCTTTTGTTGCTGACAACAGCACAGTAATTGGCCTGATCACACACACTGACGAGACGGCCTACAGAGAGGAAGCGAGAGCCCTGACATTGCGTTGTCACGATAACACCACCACAAAGTAAAAAGCGAGTAAGCTGTCTTGCTACATCACTGTAAGTGTAAGGTATAAAAGAAGGCATTCCACCCACAAACACAAGGCTCTACCAGAGGGTGGTTAAAGGACAACTTTGCTTTTATACAACCAAGGTTTATGTGTTAGCTTGTAATTAAAGCAAATAAAAGATGAGTGTTAAAAAAAAGTCTATATATATTTCTATAGTTTTAGCAATGAAATTGCTGTTCTTGATCTTTTTTACAGTGGGCGGGGGCATTCGGGCAGGTGGCTAAATATGTCTTTTTTACACAATAAAAAAGGTCCTGTGGTCTTTGATGGCCAGATGTGAGTTATTGGGGACTAGAAGAGCTACTGTAAATAATAATAAAGAAATTGCTGGGTTATTGTGTAAAAAAATACAATACCACCTGCCCGAATGCCCCCGCCCACTGTAAAAAAGGGTCGCGAAAAAAATCTAAAACTATAGAAAGCAGTAAATGAAATTGTTTTAACACTGATCTTTTATTTACTTGTCCTATTGATATCGCAGCACATCACCAGGACTGAGTTGCCAGCCATGCAGGACCTCTACATTCAGAGGAGAAAGGTAAAGGCCAAGATGATGTGAGGATCAAACAGAATCAGAGCACTGGTTCCCGATCTAGTAGACCGGGAGTTCACAAACCTTACCTTTTCAACTCGAGACACAATAGAGAAATTGTGTGTCTATGCTTCACTAGACTTATGAAAGGCAAAAGTACACAGACAGTCCTTCAGTCTACGTATCTGCAGTGGTGGAAATGGCGTTGCACGCATGGGAACGGCGTTCCCATAGCAAACGTTGCGGGGGGACGCTGTGAACACATGTGGGAACGCTCTTCCTCAGTGTCCAACTTTTTCTTTTTTTTTTAAATAATCGCTTATGAGGTTTAGCACGACTTATTTGCCGTCTCTTCTCTGTGTGAGTACCGTGTCAGTCAGTGTTGCCAAGTATAGTGAGAGAAATGAGCCAGCCGACCTACAAAAACAAGCCAATAACAAGCCAAAAACAAGCCAAATTTTGTTCCAGGGAAGTTGCGGGAAATAAGCAGACTTGGCAACGCTGGCTATGGGTCCATAGCGTGTGCCCAGCGCCCAGCGCTGTCTGATAAAAAATAGAAAAGTGATTGACCCCCGCCACGACTCAAACTAACGACCACGTTGTGAATAATTATAAACAAACAACCTCCTGGTGCTTCCAAGTTGGGGGGTAGTTTCACCAAAACCGAAGGTATTGAAGAGGAGAATGTTATGGTCATCAAAGATCAGAGGATTTAGCAGCTGCCATTCTGATAATGTTAGGAGCATTGGACCAGGCAACAGTGACACTACGAGCAGGTAGGGTCCAACCAAGTGTTTCTAAATGGACTGCAGTCTGCACAGAACCCTATCCATCAGATCCAAAGTATTATTATCATACTCCTATTACAGAGAAGATTTCATACCCCCCACTTTTTGCAAAAAAAAAAGTTTTAATTGTGTTTAATTTTTTTGATAATAAATCGGTAAAATCAGGCAAAAATAAGAATTAAATAACATAACCCTAACCTAACCCGAATCCTAACCCTAAAACCGAAATAAAGTAACCAAAAACTGGGAAAAAAATGAACCCAATCCGCAATAGCCGATCTACAAGCTCAAGTGATGCAACGCGTGTTGATTAGCCATGGACCCCCATCTGAAAATGTTTTGTGCCAGAGACCCCCAGAGAACATTTGTCTTAAAAATTAAAAAGTATAAAAATAATATTCAAATA
Source organism: Gymnoscopelus microlampas (assembly GCF_963454915.1). NCBI lineage: Eukaryota > Metazoa > Chordata > Actinopteri > Myctophiformes > Myctophidae > Gymnoscopelus > Gymnoscopelus microlampas. Next base: position 52,531,600 of record NC_139945.1, read on the forward strand.
CTGCACAAAAATAGCAGCTTGCATCATGGGTGAACTGGTTTTAGAGTATTAGGTATTTATTGTACAATATGGTCAAATTGGACAATATACTGTATATAGCTCTGTTTTCATCTTGTGTATCATGGGTACAGCCATGGGTGGGCCATGGCCCACCTACATAGAAAGCTGTCCCACCCTATTGATTTTGCAAAAAAAAAAAATATATATATTTTAAATTAATTTAAATGTTTTGATAATAAATCGGTAAAATCAGGCAAAAATAAGAATTAAATAACATAACCCTAACCTAACCCAAACCCTAGCCCTAAAACCGAAATAAAGTTGACAAAAACAGAAATCAAAATCCACCCAAAACCGCAAAATTTTCACCCAAAACCCGCCCAAAACCGCAAAATTTCACACGCGCGCGCGCACACGGGACTCAAGTCCCAAAGTAGGGTTCCCAAAGCAAATCCAGGCCATTTCCACCACTGCGTATCTGCTGTCTACTCACTGTTTTATACACAATGCAAGTACCTCAACTGTGATTCCCATACCCCATATAACCCAGAATGTCTCTGTCTGTCTCGGCCCCTTCCTATACAAACCAATTGTGACTTCAAACTCCATTTTAATCATGATAGATTCATCGAAAACAGTTTGGGAGCGTTGTCCCGGGTGTTTCAGGGACGGTTCAGACAGCTTCCCTGTGTCAGCTGATCTGAGTGAGCGGGGGGGGGGGGGGGGGGGTTGAAGGGTTGGATCAGGCTTTAAAGGTGGGGGTGCCATGTGCCTTCGGTTGCTTTGTAGGCCAACATCAGTGTTTTGTACTCGGTGTGGGCAGCAACATGGGAGCCAATGGAGGGAGCGGAGATGGGGGGAGACTTGTGAACATTTTGGCTGGTTGAAGACCAAGCATGCTGCGGCATTCTGGATCATTTGGAGGGATATAATACACAAGAATAGAATACATAAGCTGGGAGGCCAGTATAAGGAGTTACAGTAGTCAAGTTTTGATATGACTGAGGCCTGGAGCTGGAGCTGGGCAGACTCCTGGTTAGATCTGTTCTTGTCGGCAAGTGAAACCATCATGCAATGGGAGTTTAGGCTATTTAGTATTTATATATATATATACATATTTTTTTTTATTATTGAATGTGAAAACCCTATAAACTCAAAAAGTAACTAATTCAAAATATTGGGAAATTTTGTGACGTCTATTTTTGGAGATTAACAATCTAAACTAAATTCATTTGTGTTTCCCCTTTAAGCAGGCTGAATATACTGACTTATCCTAACAGAGAAAATATGACGCTAGTTCTACAGCTGGTCACAGTGTTCAAGCCCAGACGTGAGACGTCATTCTAAAAGTCAGACTGCTGTGGTTACGTCAGCCTCATATCGAAGCTATTTGGCAGGAAAACTCCACAGTTAGAGTAAAATCCCTTTGTGCTCTTAATGGTCTTGGATAGCTCAATTTACTGATTTCTCTGATTACATTCAAAGTTGCACTTTCTTTTGCTTTTCTATTGATGCGCAATTTCAAACTCTCTCTCTCTCTCTCTCTCTCTCTCTCTCTCTCTCTCTAAGAGAGGAAGGGTATTAGACTGAGAGGGGGAAGGGGCAGAGCTTGCCTTTCCAGCAAATGGGTGCAAGCCTCATTGACTAACCCTAACCCATTATATATATATATATGTGTGTGTGCGTGTGCGTGTGCGTGCGTGTGTGTATAAAAAAAATCCTCGCCATGACTGATTGATTGATTGATTGAACATTTTATTAGGCAAAAGAATGTAAAACAACACAGTTACATTTATAATACTTTTGTCTAAAAGGTCCGACCAGAAAATACATTTTATAGACATATATACTGTAGTAGCAACCAAACAGTTAAAAAATCAACATAAAAAATACCACTATGTACAAAAAAAACATGAAAAAATATATACAAAAAAAAAGGTCTACATGGAAACTGGTACTAGCTCCTCTTTTGGCCTCCAGAAAGATGAGTTTTTAGGGCTGTTTTGAATGAGCCCAGCGAACTGCATTTTTTGAGGGATGGGGTTAGACTATTCCATACCTTGGTGGCTGTGCTGTAGAAGGAGAATTTGCCCATGTTTGTTTTATGGGTGTGTGGTACCAGATTGACCATTGACATGGACAGCATCCGTTGGCTGAGCTTCACATAACATTTGCGCCGCTTAGCAGCATAATTGGAACGATTTGCAAAAAGTTTATAATGTACGTGAAAACTGAAAAGTGTTGAGTGAAGGTACTTCAAGGTAGTTACAATCATACATATAATCATACTGATTAACAAGCATGTCATTTGCAGTGTTGGTACTAACGCAGGGTAAAATTTCAGGGTAGAATTTCAGGGCAGCCTGCACGCTGCCTGCATGCACGTTATCTCAAATATTCTAAAGAGCTAAAACAGCCATGGGAAATAGTCAGTCAATCTTCTTAACAGTATTCTTTTGATATATTTTATAAACATATAGGGGATCTTGATTGTTTGCAATGGGTGCCTGAAGCTCTCCATGTAGAGAGAGAACAGAGTGGGAGAAAGTTGGCAAGTGAGTGAGACGGGCAAAAGAGCGAAAGAAGGCTGGAACAAGGGGGGCGACAGATGGGGAGAGAGGCGTCGTCGGGCAGACAAAGTTGACTTGCCGAGAGCCGGCGGTGGCAGGTGAGAGCCGAGGGCTGGGTGCTGGTAATGACAGCTATTCAGGTGATTTGACTCTGAGAGGAAGGGGAATGTGTAGAATTAACGGTGTGTGACAAACACACAGGTGCAGCGAGGGCTGAAGAACTGTGACAGAGAAGGCGGAGGAGGGAGAGAGAGTGTGTGTGTGTGTGTGTGTGTGTGTGTGTGTGTGTGTGTGTGTGTGTGTGTGTGTGTGTGTGTGTGTGTGTGTGTGTGTGTGTGTGGTGAGACTGCCAACTGCTATTCAGAGGGAACACCTGTTTTGTCAATGCCTTCTTATCATCCCCTTTCTCCTGCTCCCTCCCCTTGTTTATTTTCATCTTGGACCTCCCTTTTTACACACGCACGCACGCATGCACACCCTTCCACCTATCCTCCTATCCTCCCCGCTCTCTCTCCATCCCCATACTCCTCTTTGCCACTCACTCTCTTTTGTTGCCTTCTCCTGTTTCAGTGTCTTGCACTCTCTCACTCTACCTCTTTTTTTCACCACCATGTCTCCCTCTGCTCGTTTGTTTGATAGACGAGGTAATTACCAGGAAGTACACCCAGTCACACCTAAAGAGCATTGTGTGTGTGTGTGTGTGTGTGTGTGTGTGTGTGTGTGAGAGTATAATTATAAGGGATTAAGATGTTTATCAAAGCACTGTTCTAAATCTTGCGAGCGAGCAAGCACACACACACACACACACACACACACACACACACACACACACACACACACACACACACACACACACACACACACACACACACACACACACACACACACACACAGCTTTCTTCTCAGTATTAACCAAGTAAGGAAAGGATAATGGCACAGAAATCTACATCAATCTACATCCTCAGCAATAGACCCGGGACTACGTTTCAACCACATTTTTGAAGGCTTCCGTTTGGTCCATTTCTCGTTAGAAGTAGCATTTGGAATGATGATTGCGTAAATTGTTTGAGAACACTGTGATCAGCATAACGGCGTTTAAATAAACGTTACCTAACGCCGTTATTTTTTCCAGTAACGAGTAATCTAATTAATTACACTTTCAATTTTGGCAACGCCGTTACCGTTACTGACATGAAATGTGCTCCGTTACTATGTCAAGCGTCCCCAAGCTTTCTGTTACCATGGGCCGGCTGACAGTGTGTGTGTCTGTGTGTGTGTGCGCGCGCAGCGCTACTACAGGCTGGGGCCGCTGCTGCAAAGATGACACGGTTTGAAAAAATACCAAGGATACGACAGTGATGTCTTTTACTTTTTGCTGTTACGCAACCAGGAAGTAACACGGAATCTACGCTGTTTAAGAAGTGACATGTGACATGACATCACTGACGAATCCTTGGTATTTATATCTTCGTGATTTTTTACACACAAAGCCAGCGCGGCGCACACACACAAACAAACTAACTTTTAACAACCAGACCAGTAAAGAGATGGCGAGTCACGAGCAATATGGAGCTCCGTGATTACAGATAGCCCCTCGGGTTAAAAATGCAAGAGAAGCAACACTTAGCTTTATAAAATAAATGTCCGTTTATAAGTTGTTGTGTCACTGTAGCAGCATGCTGAGTGATAATGACCCACAGCTGTTTGTTCTTCTTGCAGAGTCTCCGACGCAAGATCATTTTGTAATTAAAGAAAGCTTCTGCGCTGTATTAGCTACACAAACACACGCATCAACAACAACAACAACAACGTTGCTGGGATCGGGTGTACTGCTTGTGTTTAAAACAAAGTATTTTTCACAACTTTTCGCTATTGATGCCTTTTCTTTCTCTCTATGTTGTTGTTGCTGCTGCTGCTCTCTCTGAGCTAGAGCCTAATTTACACTTCGCAGCACGACAGTGTCCCGTGCTTAACATAGCAGATACAATCTCACAATGCGATGCAACTCATTGTGAGCTTGTAGGTCTGCTATTAAAACATTATGGCTACAAATGGCATAATCCTGGATTATATTCATATCAACGTTTATATGAAAATGAAGAACAACGTTTTTCAAGTCAAGGACCCCTTAGCTGAGAGAGAGACCCTTATTAATTTTTCTATATATATATATATATATATATATATATATATATATATATATATATATATATATATATATATATATATATATATATATATATATATATAGAGAGAGAGAGAGAGAGAGAGAGAGAGAGAGAGAGAGAGAGAGAGAGAGAGAGAGAGAGAGAGAGAAAAAAAGCGAAAAAGAACTGAACTAGTTCATTTTTTGAAACATGAACTTCTATGAACTATGAACTGAACTAGTTCATTTTAAAATGTGTGAACTGAACTTTGAACTAGTTCATATTTTAAGTGAACTTTCCCAACATTGTCTATGCACCTGGCTTGTGAAACCTGCTCCCAAAAACAATCTAAATTCTTTGACATATTACAACCTTTTCATGCAAATAGTTACTTTTCCTAGTAACTAGTTACTTTTACAATAGAGTAATTCAGTTACTAACTCCGTTACTTTTTTGGAGAAGTAACTAGTAACTATAACTAATTACTTTTTTAAAGTAACTTGCCCAACACTGACTGTGATATAATGGAAATTGTCTGACAGGCAGGCCTGTGTCCGTCATAGTTGTTTGGAACAAGTGTTTGAATTCCCTGTATATTGAGCTTGGTTGGGCGTGTTATCCATTCATGGCCACACTGACGACAGAAGCTCTCTCTCCATCCCAGCATCCTTGGGTCGGGGTGCTCCTTCCATTCCGACATCTCGCCACTCCGACTAGTGGCTTCCGCGTGCGGTTAGGGTTAGGGTTAGGTATAGGGTTCGTTAACGTCGGAAAAGCGACATGTCGGAAAGGCGAAATGCACCCCCTTGGGTCTGGTGTCTGGTGATGCCAACCTCCTGACTGGAAATGCCCATGGGCCCAAACACCAAACTTGTAGGGCATCTTCAGCTGCTGCCCCCTCCCTATCGACAATAACACTTCTCCAATATGAACACACTGTATACTTGGCTCAATATGAACAAACTCTTCAAAATGAAAAAAAAAGTATAGTATATAGTTTAGTATCTCTATTTTCTACCCAGATTCTCCATCAACTTCAAACAAATGCTACTCTCTCTCTTTTGTCCACTTGTCTCTTCTCTCTTCTCTGACCAGTCTCTCCCCTTCTCTTGAGACCCGTCCATCCGCCTGTCGGTCCGTCCGTCCGTCCGTCCGTCCGTCCGTCCGTCCGTCTGTATGTGCCTCTGCACAGCACTTGGGAACCACTGGTCTGAAATGTTCTACTCTGTAAATTATCTCAAGGTGTCAATTATCTGTTGCTTGCTCCCGCTTTTATAAAGGTTGTGCAAAAAAATATAATATTATATTATATTGATTATAGGTTGCAAGGGCAATGCATATGCTCTTCACATGGAGCTCCCTCACTCCACTTCCTACCTTCAAAATAGGCGATAATTTGACTCAGGAAATAAGCTCTTTTTAGCGGCGCTATATTAGCCCTCTATACCTGGCTTTTGCGTCAACGTTCTGATTGGTCAGGCTCGCCAAGGTTCTGATTGGTCAGGTCCGTCAACGTTCTGATTGGTCAGGCCCGCCAAGGTTCTGATTGGTCAGGTCCGTCAACGTTCTGATTGGTCAGGCCCGTCGAGGTTCTGATTGGTCAGGTCCGTCAACGTTCTGATTGGTCAGGCCCGTCGAGGTTCTGATTGGTCAGGTCCGTCAACGTTCTGATTGGTCAGGCCCGTCAAGGTTCTGATTGGTCAGGCCCGTCAACGTTCTGATTGGTCAGGCCCGTCAAGGTTCTGATTGGTCAGGCCCGTCAAGGTTCAGGTATATCATGAATACAAAATTAGATGGTTTATATAAACTGTAAAAGTCCGGAACATAAACACTCTGGGTACGGCTTATAAATTGTATAGATTATTTCATAACACATACATATCTTTCTGGTACCACTTGTATACACACGGACACACAAAGTTTATTTTTTAGGTACCCACTCTATCAGCTATGACGGATCAGTTTTTGCCACTTACCTTGGAATGCATTTGGTGATTCGCTTCCAATGGCACTATTTAGTGCCACTGGAAGCCTTGAAATACATTTACAGAGATTTAATATTGTTTCTCTAGTATTTCTCTGTGTGTACGTATGTCCGTGTCTATGTCCAGGTGTATGTCCATCCTTATGTTCGTCCTCTGTATTCTTATTAACTGGGGTATAAACTAATATTGATATTATATATTAGATATTAATATTGAAACACATATCTATGACAAGATGTATCAAAGGCGCCGCTACCTTCACACAGGTGTGATTTTTAAATTATGAGCCCCACGAAAGACTGTGTGCAGTACACAGAGGCAAGGAAGCCTCTTTTCTGAAGTTGTGGGCCCCGCTAATAGATTACTTCCCTGCCAAAATCTCTCGGATCCTTCTAAAAGGTCAATGCACTGTGGGCCTGAACCCTCCCCTTAGATAGGACTTTGATGAGTATGCCGATGCATCAATGTGACCATGAGCTATATGGAGTGTGGTGACTTGTCTTAAGTGCCTGGCTATGCTTTTTTTGTTTTTCTCTCTATTTGTTTCTATACTGATGGTGTTGATGAACAATGGAACTGGAGGACCCCCCCCCCCCCCCTACTTGTTTGACCGTGTTTGTCTTGTTTTGTTAAGAGTATGTCTACTGTATGTCAGTTGCTGTATGTGGAAAATTTAAAAAATGCAATAAAAATACAAAACTGATACATTATGAGCCCTTGAGTACTTCCTATTAAAATTATATACTGTAGAGTGTCCCTATTGTCTAAGTGAAGAACTGCCACAGGCAGGGTCAATTTCAATGAAATGGCAGTTTCACTGCTAGAACTAGAAAAAGTGCTCCTCAGAGCACAGGTCTCCGCCAGGTCAGGTAGGTTATTGTGGGCCAACAATGTTCGGAATTCGCCAATCAGGATGGAATATGAAATATCGGACAGAACCATCTTAATCACTTGACTATAGAGATAATGGGTACCGATTTGCATGATGATTGGCAACATTTGTAGGGGTAATAAAAAAAAGAAAAGTGTTGAAAAAATCGGCCTTCTGGTGGCGCTATAAAAGGCAAATGTGAAAAATGCAGGGCAGATGTTTTTCCTTGGCCACTAGGGAGTGTGAGTGCAAAGTTTCACGCAGATCGGTGCAGTTAGAGTTAAAAACACAAATCAGCCTTTTATAGCGCCACCATGAGGCTGATTTGAAAAATGTCAAGTGGCATTTCTTCCTCGGCCTAGTGGGAATGTGTTTGTGAAATTTCACGGAAATCGCAAGCTGCGTTCATCATTTGAGGCATTTTGTTCAAAACGGACCAATCCTGCACATTTTGGTGGCCAACCTTAGCCAATGAGGATGGAATATGGGAAATCGGACAGATCCGTGTTGATCACATGACTATAGAGATACTGTGTACCGATTTGCATGACGTTTAGATATAATCTGTAGGAGTAATATAAATGGGGTTTGCACAAATCGGCTTCCAGGTGGCGCTATAACAGGCCCATGTGAACAATTTGAGGCAGAGGTTCTGAATTGGTATCCAGGGAGTGTGTGTGCACAGTTTTGCAGCGACCGAGCCAACGGTGCTGGAGATTAGCTGCTAACACACGGACAGGACACACGGACACACACACACACACACACACACACACACACACACGGACACACACATGGACGGACGCACAGGGGGTAAAACATACTCTCTCGCCATGCCTTTCGGCCTGGCGGAGACAATGAATGTTTCACAAATGAAATACTGCACTGTAAATTTAAGAAAGACATACTGTAGCTCAGAGAGCCGGAAGCATTAAAGTCAGGACTTTGCACTGCATTGCTTTTGAATTATTCCCTGACAGTACAGTATCTGAATGTATCATCCAGTGTAGCCAATTTATGTGCACAGAAGAGAACTGAACTTACATGACACTGCTCCGCCCTCCAAAATGCATTCACCACTGCAACATAAGACTATATTTTCAGCAATTTACCCTCCGAGATAGCAACAGATTTACACGTACACAGTAGACAAAATGGAATACAGAAATGCAGATGTCCTACAGTAGCGGTTAAAGCTAATCTATACTATATTTGTGTAAATCAAATCATTGTAAGACTTGGTTAGATCACTGAAATACTGGATTATTTAGCCCCTAGTGGTTATTATTTTATTACTGTAATCCTATAGTACATCAAATATATCATGAACCAATATACTAACTCTGATTTCACTGTAAATCATCATGGATCCCCCTGACAAATGTGATATGAAATACAACTTTGCAGATGTGAATAGTGTCTAGTGAATATCAATTTAACAGTTCTGTAGCAGCCCACATCCATGTCTGCATTTGTTATGTTCATAGTGACAGCTTCATGCCGTAACGTGCCACAAAGAATTTTGTGCAAATGTTGAAGCCATAAAAACTGAATATTGAGTGAGGCCGTGGAATAGATCCATGACTGAAACCAAGACACCAACATTTGAGGTATGTGTTAGTAACTGACAAGTAGAGATAAAGAATCGACACACTACTGTAGGCTATGTGGCATCACCTCATGTCCAGTCAAAATGTATTACTAATAGTCTATTAGACTCAATCGGAAATTTGATATTGGTTTGTATATTGTAGTTTACCTAAGAATGCTTAACCACTTTTACCCTGGTGTCCTGTCTTGGCATGTCATTATGTGAGCAGAAGCTCCCTCCACATTTCCAAAACGTTTTTTTTTTTTTTGAATATGGCTTAACGGTAGACATTACAGAGTTACAGGGTGAATAGGGTTTATCATTGGCTGCCAAACCTGCTCTGCCTGACAGCCTCTAATTGGGCAACACTGTATACAGTATTATAATGATCTCGTAATTATGGACTTCACATGTACTTCCCACAAACTGCTTAGCACCCGACTCAAAATTAGACCTGCATGGCCTAAAATACATCTGACTGTATCATCTCAGGTTTTTACCAATATGCTTTCAATAAGAACACACACATCAACATAACCAGGGGTGACCAGGGTTGACTGGTGATGTAGCTAATTACGAAGTGAGTCCTGCAATGACTCAATTTTAAATCCGACTCCCATCACTTTTCGAAGCCCCCATCCAAAAAATGTTATAAAAATCAACCGGAAAAAGATTATCGACCAGAAAAGGGAGACATGTACTATGATGATATTTAATAATCTGAAATGCATGGTTTACAACATAAGCCCTGAGTCATTTCACAGACATTTCACAGAGTAATTTCACAGACAAACACACCCAGATACTGTAAGCACAGAAACATGTGTGCACCTACAGTAAAAACACACAAAGAGATAATTAGACCATAGCAAACATCTTTGACATTCTTTGTGAATTAAAATGACTAGAAGTGCTGTGCGGGGCCGAACCCCTAGCGCCCGTGCCCGCGCCGCGCCGCGCCCTGATATGCGCTGCCACTTGCCAGCGCATATCAGTGGTGTAGCCAGTGGGGCCATGGCTCGGTCAGTAAAGACCCTGTAGCGCGTCTGATATGTGGCATAGAAGGGCGGCTTTTAAATCTTGAGAGAAAACATCCGTGGGCTACCATTGGTTCAGCGATCTGTGCGCCCGCCCTGCGCCCCTCCTCCTCCCCCAATGTGCAGTATTGAGAGCCCTGACGTCACAACATTTGGAGTGATGGCCACTGCACTCTGGTTGGTTGGAATACACCTAGGTCCCAGGTAGAACCCACTTATAGGCCACATGGGCATCCCAGTTAAGACCCACCTCTGCCCCACATAGAATTGCCTAGGTGGGGTCCACCTAAGGCCCGTTTCGGTGGTCACAAACGGTGCTAGGGTAACCTCCTCATTTGGTAGCATGCAGGGGCCTTAAGCAGCAGTAATGTAACACAAACTTAACACAGTAGAACCGAAATTAGCAGAAATGACTACATTTCCCATGATGCCCTGTGATGGTGCAGCAACGCGTAGCTGCCGTTACATTGTGTCCCAAAAACCCACAAAATACACTAAAATGAAACTCTTCAACGGGCTAATTAGGTAGCATTGATGACATTTACCAGACTAATGTTCATACAGGTTGTTGGTAAGATGTGTAACATAGCCGTTTCAGTCACGACAACAGCGTTAGCATTAGCCGGATGCTAACGCTACTCGTTCGTTAGCTTAGCTACACGCTAACGGCTTGTTATAGGCAGCGCTTGGCTAATAGTCATGTAACCCAACTAACGGCAACACAGTAATGGACATAAACATTCACATACATGCTTTAGACAGTATTAGCAGGCTGCATTAACAACCAGCAGCAACAGAATCCAAGTTGCAGGCCACGTTAGCAGCTAATGCTGTGTGTGTACGATGAGGGTTGGCAGGTCTGTTTGTCGTATAAGTGATTTTGGGCTTATGTGGGCGCACCATCTACAATGGACTAACTGAGCAGGAATAGTAACATTCCCCACACTAACTGTCATTGTTGACAACGTGATTTCACAGCTGCGCCAGCCACGACAACCACGTTAGCGTTAGCTACATGCTACGGTAAAAGTGCGTTAGCGTTAGCCGCATGCTAACAGCTCATGTTAAGCACCCCTGGCCACTAATCATTCAAATACAACGAACGCTATCACAGTAGTGGACATAAATATTCGTTACATTAGTAGCAGGCTGCAGTGACCTAAAAGTGTTAGGAATACAGTGTTAGGTTACAATAGGAATGACAGGGCGATTTATTGAAATGACGGTGATTGTGCTGTCCCGCTCAGCTCGCACAACTATCACGGAGCCCTGCCGTTACTGCGTCTGTGATGTTGGCAGGGAGCTATGTGTCTGAGCGAGTATTGGATGCTGCTATCTGGAAACTGCCCTCAGCATGACACGACCAATGAGAGGTAGCACTTTCGTTGTTGCTAAGATACGGTCTGTGGCACATAGCGTCTCTGCCCCATAGCCTGTAGATCTCTCGAACATGATTGGCGTAGCCTGCGTTGCCAGGTCTGCCTTTTGTATAAGTGATGTTGGGCTTATTTGGGTGCGCTTTTGGGGCTAGTTTGCATAGACCACGACAGCGCTTGTTTCTTGCCCGTTTCACGGATGTGGCAACGAAGGTGCTCAGTTTTTGTCGCAGATGATGATGATTGGCTGTCAAAAGAACCATCCGGAAGTAGATTGCGAGCTGGTGAAGTGATTTGCTTAAGTATTGGGGCATATTCCTATTAATTGTACATCCTGCAAGTACAGTAACGGAATGGGAAGCAGGTGTGGACACAGGCAGAATATTGATATAATAATTTCTAATTTTAATGGAAAGTTTGGAGTTATTTGGGCCATGTGTCTGCTTGGAGAGCCTCAACATGCAATCATGTGCAACTCCATCACTCCATGAGTGGGCTCGTCAATTATGGTAGCAGGATTCAGTCTCGCAGAAGAACAACACTAGTAATGTGTACTTTGCTTGATTGAGCTAAAATATACACAATATTTTAGAAAATGCCACAGTTTTATGTGTAGCATTATGCTTGTTGCCCGTGGTACTCTAATTATAGATGAAGAGAAGTGCTTATGTAAATAATATGCTATAGCCTTGTGACCTTTTCCGCAGAGCCTTATGGCACCAAACGTTGATATATTTGCATTTACAGAGAGAAGCATTTGTCAGCATAATAATGCATGTATAGATCATATTACATTTTATATATATGTGTGTGTGTGTGTGTGTGTGTGTGTGTGTGTGTGTGTGTGTGTGTGTGTGTGTGTGTGTGTGTGTGTGTGTGTGTTCACAGGAATGTCAGTAGCAAGAGCAGCATTACAGAACAATAAAAGCCAGTACACACTAATGCACATGCTGTACATGTGTGTGTGTGTGTGTGTGTGTGTGTGTGTGTGTGTGTGTGTGTGCGCACACATACGTACTGTACATCTCGCCACCTATTCATTCCTACGAACATAGACACACCTGAATCTGAATCTGTGATTATATTCAGCTTAGCTGCTTGTTAGCAGCATGTTCTCATACTGTACTGTACTACGAAGAAAGGAAGGAAGGAACAAAAGAAAACAACAAAAGAGACGGTATGTGAACAAATGTTCTCAACCACCCAAACCTTCACCATTATTATAAAATCAATGGTCACACTAGCCCATACCTTTCTGTCTGCCTGTCTGTGTCTAGCCTTACCACATTCACTCCTATTTGTCTGCATCTCTCTCTCTCTCTCTCTCTCTCTCTCTCTCTCTCTCTCTGCCTGTGTTTCATATTGATCAGGGTCACTGCAGTGTCATGCATTTCAGACACTTCAGACCATGCCAAGCATTTCAGACTCTGCCAGGCATTTCAGAGTCTGGCAAAGCTCTCTGTCTGGCCCTCATTTACACTTAAATGCAGGAGTTACCTGTTGAAGTGAGGAACAAAATGAAAGTGTGGAGATATAGCAATGGACATGGAGAAGGACCAAGCAAGCGAAGCAGCATGTAAAGGAGGTCATAGTGCCAGACAGAGATAAGAGAGAGCATCTTGTACAGTAGATGGGGAAAACTTGATCCATCCTCTAATGTGTTCTATCGACCAACAGCCTTGAAGGAAAACTAGACAATTTTAACTCCGTAGCCACCTGTAGACAGGGGGTGCACAGGACCACAGGCGCACAGGCACATGCATTGCCGTTATGATTAATGTTAGGCGCTACTCAAATTGCTATTATGAATGTAGCAATAGATATTACGGTGTGTTTGTTGTGGGTTACTGTAACAATGCCCATGTTTCTAAAGTGATGGATGACCTGCACTCTCTCCATAATGAAAACACATACAGTACATTCAATTCAATACACTTGTGATATTTTACTTTGAAGTTGGCTCATGACCATTTGCTATACCTATATCGTTGTGGCTCTACAGTATATTCACTTTCTGCTGTAAAAGTATACTGTCATTAATGAGGGCTGGCCTAGCTGGAGCTAATGCTATATAGGCGATACTAAATAGAAAGTTTTCTGTAAAGCTAATGTTAGATGTTAGCCATAACGTGATGGATGACCTCGTGTCCTCACTTAATGAAAACACAGACATGCTGCAGTAATCACATCTATGAATACAAGTGAAAATCCATAGTGCTTTGCTCTCACACCAGAACAATCAATGTCCAGCTCAACTCCTGTGTTCTGTGGTGTGGCTGAAGACGCTCTGGTTGTTGCAGGTGTGGCCCAATGACAGCAGGACACAGAATGTTAGAACGTGAGGGACAGCAGAGAACGGCAGCTGTCAAGAGGCAAAAATGAAAGAATAAAGGAGAGTGATGATGAGATGATGAGAAGAGAGAACAAGAGGAAAATGCATGTAGATGAGGAGGAGGAGGAGGAGGAGGAGGAGGAGGAGGAGGAGGAGGACGAGGACGAGGGCATCTTAACCAATTTAATCCCGGTGTCCCAATTTTGGGAAAAATAAATCTCAAATTGTTTTTGAAAAATAGCATATCTACAAACTCTCATCGCGTGGTCAATCAATCTTTTGTGGTTGATTGTTTAAAGAGAGACTGACAGATGTTACTAAAAACAGGAAGCAGGAGTGACAGGATGACCGCGTGGTATGAAAGGACAGAAAAAGATTAACCCAAAAAGTAATAAGACAAGCATGAATAGAGAAAGGTGTGAAGAAAAGAACAGCATGGAGATGATAATAGAGAAACGGGGGGGGTGGGTGATTAAATGTTGCCAGTGACGAGATGGGGAGAACCGTTTTAAAGGCCAAGCCATCAGTCAGCATTGTGACAGGATCAGAGCCCTTTAAAACATGTAAAGACTACCTTTGTGTTATCTGTACGTTATCCAATCATATACACTTTTGGGAGTGCCAGACAAATGTGGTGGAGAGAGAAAGGAAAGATGGATGACAAGGACTGTGCGTTTTCACCATACAAGCCTAACTGTGCGTGCCTTTGGCCCATTCAAGCAACTAAGATTCCCCAATGATAAATAGTGCATTTATATAGCGCCTTTATCCAAAGTGTTTTACATTGTGCATCCATTCTCACACACTTTTACACACTGATGGCGGAGGACACCATGTAAGGTACCAACCGAAGGGGGAGCTGGGGATCGAACCGGGAACCTTCCGTTTCTCAGACGGCCACTCTACCTCGCTGAGCCACTGCTGCCGCCCCAATGATCTGAAAGAGCTCATAGTATTGTGAATATGATCAATATGGCGTTCAGCGGACCAGGCCATCACAACCAATTTCATTCCACACTTAAGATTTGATGTCCTAGAAAACCTGTTTAACTAAGCAAAGTGTCTAAAACATGCACATTCTGTTATTCATTTCCTTTCTTATGTATTAGGTTTACTTAAAACTTCTTACTGTTCTAAAAGCATGCCCGTGCAGAGCGGGCCGAAGAACTGCTTATACAATTGACTTCACTCTGGACACTGCACGTCTATGGGTCCTCAGCAATACACCGGCAGTTGAAGTCGATCGGCAGAACGATTCTCAAGACTATGAGAATGACAGAAGACAGACAGACGGATAGATTCCCAGAGTTTATACTTTAGAAACTAGCAATGCCCAAAACTAGCATTTGCCCAATGGGCATTGCTAGTGCAATGCCCATTAGGAGTGGGCCAGTTCTGGTGAACTCGACACTCGACACTGCATTTCCTTTGGTGCTCAGCAATACAATACGCCCGCGTATTGGTTGATCGAATGAATGGTTCTAAATATGTCAAGGACAGGCAGACAGACATAGAAACATACAAAGGTTCCTGGAATTTATAGGTAGACTAGGCAGGGCCATTGCCATGGGCACCATGAAAAGATATGATTCCAAGCCCCTTAAAACATTCTGATGATGACATTAATACTGTGGCCCCAATGTAGCCCCGGGCTGCATGAATCATTTTTCACTTTTGCCTGCTTTATGACGGCCTATAGGGTTCCTCTGTGGCAAGGAAAATAATGAGCTGAACCTGAACTGTGGAACACACTTATGCTCAATGTATGCAATGCTTGACAGTGTGGCTCGCCGAAAATAGCTGATATACAAGTGCACAACACGTTGCATCCGCAACGCGTTATGGGCTTGTAGATCAACTCGTTTTGGCATGTGGCACCATCATACGATAAAGTATGAATCGGGTTTAAGGATCTACGACTTTTCTGTAGAGCGCGCAATTTCCGCTTGAAACCAGGGATCCCTCCTGAGTTGGGTGATGTCACTGTAACAGGGATTAGAATCACTCTTGTGGTGAGCTAATGTCCAAATATGCTGACAATGTTGTCCTTATTTGACATTACCTCAAAATGCTGCCGGTGTCTTTAATACTTAAATCCTGGCATAGCCACAGAATTCTAAATTTATACACACACACACAAGGCGTGGACTACTTCAACAATGAGACACAGGAGGATGGATGTTCCACTGAATAACATTTCAACTCGCTGTGGGCAAGCATAATAATAACTTCATGCACAGCTTACACTAAAACCACTGAGGTCCTGCTTTTCTGCATGTGTGCAAGTCTTTGTGTGCATCAGACTGTGCTTGTGCTCGCGTATGCTTTTGTCTGTGTTTACACTGTGTGTGTGTGTGTCTGTGTTTACACTGTGTGTGTGTGTGTGTGTCTGTGTTTACACTGTGTGTGTGTGTGTGTCTGTGTTTACACTCTGTGTGTGTGTGTGTGTGTGTGTGTGTGTGTGTGTGTGTGTGTGTGTGTGTGTGTGTGTGTGTGTGTGTGTGTGTGCGTGCGTGCGTGCGTGCGTGCGTGTAAACTGCTAAACTGACAGATCCTCGGGCTGGCACGATACTTCCAAAAGAATGTTATTTGGGGGATTAGAGTGAGTGTTAAAGGACACAACAGTAGTAGAGTAGGATACCACTTGGACTTTCAGTACCAAATCCTACCGCTAGGGGGGAATGGTGGCGCTGTTGTGCACATTCCTGGAAGTTCGGAAATTCCTGACATTCTTGACATTCTTGACATTCTTGACATTCCATAATTCATAATTCATAATCCATAATCCATAATAAATAATTTTAGATTAATCATTTAATTAATCCATTAATTAATTAAAATTGGTGATGTTACAATAAGACCCATTTATCATTCTAATTCCCTCTGTCTCTCTGTGCTGTGCTGTGCTGTGTGACTCTGGAGTGGTGATCTCGTGCAGGACATTATTACTTTACGACCTACACCTGGTGTTTTGTCAATGTATTTTGAGCTCAACTGGTGTTAGTGAAGGCAGAAAATAGTTTTTATGGTCCCCAGGTGCATGTAGTTCCCTCGAGAACCAGCATATCTCTGCTGTCCAGCGCGAAACTGCTAACTCCAAAACGCTCATTGTTCAGGAAACGAAAAAACTAAATATACGTTTTTCAGAAAATGAAGAAAACCTTATATTTTAAAACAAAGCAATACTACCTCATCAAAGTTGGTATAGTGACTGTATATATTGTGAGATACTTGCATGTGTCATTATATTATCAACACTTTACCCAAATCGCGGGTAAATCAACACTTTACCCAGCGCGATTGGAGTTAGTATTTTCAGACGAGCAGAAATCAAGCTGAAATGGAGTTAGGTGTCCAAACAACAGTAGCTCCACTCGCTGCTGAGAGAGAGGTTTCAAAAGGGTACAGATTCCCAAAAGCTAACAATGGATCTCCAAGCTCACAATGCATCACAACAACGTGTGAATTAATGCCCTGATGCTTCATGACACTTATTATATAGGCCTACAACAATAAACAGGACTTTAAATATTACAATAACTTCTGCAAAGAGGTAGTAGAACACTAGCGCGACAGAAATGCTATGAACATCTTTCTTCTCACAATGCTCTCCTCATTAAACACTTCATAGATTTTAGAAATATAATTACTTGTTTTCATAACATTAGCGTCAGTGCTAAGTTTGATAAACAGGTACACTGCATAGTTTTAACAGACTACGGGGAGTCTGTTTACGTGTTCCTCCTCCTCGTTCACTGTGCAACGTGCACTGCTAATGCTGTGATAGCAGCACTGTGTAGAGGAGAGGGGGGAGTTGTTTGTTTTTGACGGACAGTTTGAGGATCCAATGGAGTTGGGAGTTTTTGTCTGAGGCGCTTTTTAATACTTTTCATTGGTTCAAATGTTTAGATTTTTTACACAGATGTGAAGGGTGTTCAATAGCGTCGATTTATGAAAAAAAAAAAAAAAAGATGAAAATGGAGTTAGCTGGTTCGTCCTGGACACCGACGATATACATGTTATATGCTGGTTCTCGAGGGAACTACATGCACCTGGAACCCTAAAAATAGCCTGTCTCTCTGAAGTAACCAAATGGTGTTTGACTGTCCTCCAGTCAAAAATTGTCACAAAATGAGGGGTATTCATTGTGGGTTTGGTCTATTATGTACAGGGGAGATGGCGGAGTATATGGATATATATAGGAGCAAGTTGGGTATGTTTCTAGTATCTGTCTGACCCTCATTTGTGCGAATCATGGCTTCTAAGGATGTTGAAGGTACATCTGATACCAATCTTCATGCTAATGTTAATGATGTAATGCTCGAGGGAAATGTTTGTCATGCTCAAAAAGAAGAATGGTGGAATCCTTAGACGTACTAGGAGTAATGATCCTGAAGTACATATAGTGTACGATGGTGAAGATAGGTGCGTATATGATTGCTATTATAGATATATGATTATAGAGTGTATTCTAATGTCTGAGGGAGGGTTAGAGAGGACTCTAGAGCATACGCATCCTGATATGTATAAAAATAGAATCCTATTTGTTATACAGCGGTGTGACTGGGAGGGTATGCAAGGAGTGTTCGATCAGATTGATGAACCAATCCATGGAGGATGTTTCAGTTACGAATACGAATGCCTCAGGAGAAAGATTCTTTATGGAGTTAGTTCGTCTAGCTACTATGATACTCTGCATACCGATTCTTTGCTGCCTGAGTCAAGGATCAACAGAAGACTCGATTTCTGATGAATCTCTATAACGGTAAATAGCGGGTACTTTATTCATTATTTATTTTTGTATTTGATTATACATATCATTGGCTGTTAATTCTATATCTGGTTTCCAATTCCTATCTAGGACGATGCACTCCTGAGTTGTGTGAACCTACAGACAACGCAGTGGATTATACTGACTCTGATTTCGAGGACGATACAGTCAGCACATGGATAAAGGAGTATGGACAGACCCACGCACTGTGGGTTCAATATTGTGTACATTCTCAATGGGATTAAATGTATGCATATTAGTATGACGGATCACACTAGCATGGACACATTCACCCTCATCGTCAATTACAATGGGTTCCATATTGTTATTAGCCATTTTTCTTTTTTCAGAGTTACTATCCTACCTAAAAGGAATTAAACTCCATCTGTTTGGCATTAGGTGGGGCGAACATGAATCATCTATCTCATTTGCATCGGAAGGTGTATACACAGTAAAAAGAAAAGAAAAGAAAAGAAAATAAATATTGGGAGGTGACACAGCAAGAATAACAAAATGACCTCCCTATTCGCATGAGTGGCTATCGGGTACTCACAGTTGGCAGGTTCCTTGATTCAGGAATAGATACGATGTGTTCGATGTGTTCGATCGAAAAACAGCTATTTTAGCAGAAAGTTTGAGGATCCAATGGAGGCGGTGGCACACAGAGAACAGGTAATATAAAGAGTGAGGGAGGGGTATGCGTGCGTGCGTGCGTGCGTGCGTGCGTGCGTGCGTGCGTGCATGCGTGCGTGCGCATTTGTGCATTTGTGCACATGCGTGCGTGCGTGCGTGCGTGCGTGCGTGTGTGTGTGTGTGTGCCTGTGTGGGTGTGTGTGTCTGTGTGAACAGCTGTGCCTTTGTAGGAGCAGCAGTTCTTGTTTAGAATAACATCACAGTTTTACGATACTTTGATCGGCTAAATGGAAATGATGATAATACTTTGTATTTTTGATTCAGTTATACGTTATGAATGCAACACGTATAGGCTCATACATACATTTAGTTCATATCTCATTACATTTGCATAGGATAAGTCAGCATACCACTTGCTTACTTACTTATATGATTCTTCAACCCTTCCAATGAAAACAACTGCAGGGTCATAAAGTTTACATCCATAATCTCTTTGTGGTGTTTATGGACAGTATGTGGCCTTGTCTATTGAGGCAACTAGAAGCTCGCCCCCGCTATGCGGGGGCTCGCGTCTAGCCCGCGGCCACGCCCACGTAGCGCCCGCGGCCACTTGGCAGCTCATATAAGTGGCGTAGCGTCATGAGGGCCAGTGGGGCCGTGGCTCGGTCAGTGAAGACCCTGTAGTGCGGATGATATGTGGCATAGAGGGGCAGATTGTAAATCCCCAGAGGAAACATCCGTGGGCTAGGGCATTAACAGAATAATCGAATATTCGAATATTCGACTATCAAACCGACTATTCGACTATCAAACCACTATTCGATTATTCGATTAAAAAAAAAAAAAAAAAAAAAGTTTTTTTTTTTTTTTTTTTTTAGATTTTTTTTTTTTGAGTGGCTTTTCTGCAGCAGACACGCAGCTGTGAGCTCTGGTGTGACGTCAACTCGCATTCCTTGAGTCCAGTCATCAATGTCATTGAAAAAAAAAAAAAAAAAAACAACTTTTTATTTTTTTTATTTTTTATTTTTTTATTATTTTATTTTTTATAATCAAATCGATTAATCGAATATTCGAATACTTATAGGTCGAATAATTCGAATACTAAAAATCACTATTCGTGAATGCCCTACCGTGGGCTACCATTGGTTCAGCGATGTGTGCGGTCGCCCTGCGGCCCCTCCTCCTCCACCAATGTGCAGTATTGAGAGCCCTGACGTCACAACAATTGGAGCGATGGGCACTGCACTCTGGTTGGTTAGGGTACACCTAAGGCCCAGGTAGAACCCAGTTAAAGCCTGCATGGGCAAACCCAGTTAGGACCCGCCTTGGTCCCACATAAACATGGCTAGTTGGGGCCCACCTAAGGGCCAGGTAGAAGCTATACTTATAGCCTGCATGGGCATCGCAGTTGGGACTGAAGTGGATGCCGCTGACATTGCTGACATGGGGTCCATATGGTTTAGCCTACCTTGAAAGCATATGGGAACTACGCTGGCATGCTGGCTGGAATGCAAACGCTGCATCATACCTGTAGTGTGTAGTTTGATGTTGTGTGTGTTGCAGATATACCTGCAGTGTGTAGATCAATGTCCATATGAAAGTCAATGCCCTGCAGTGTTTTTTTTTTCTCCAGCAGAGTTTCTAGTGTCTCTGTCTCTCTCTGGAAGAGGTTGCACATGAACTCTGCAGCCGCACTGAGGCGCTCCAACACAAACACTCTGACATTAAGCTGCTTCACACAACAAACATCAGCACCACGCTGCTGTTTGTCCAAAAGAGACAATATCTCCTCTCCCACCGACGTCATGTGTTCATTTATCGACAGCCGTACAGACTCCTTTTGACACATTTTACCTCGTTTATCCAGCTCTCACTAACTCTCCACATCGGGCTGTTATAGCGCCACCATGAGGCTGATTAGAGAAATCTCAAGTGGAATTGCTTCCTCGGCATAGTGGGAATGTGGGTGCAAAGTTGCACGGAAAGTGCATGCTGTGTTCATAATGTGAGGCATTTTGGTCCAAACGGAGCAGTCCTGCAGACTTTGGAAGGCATTTTAGCCAATCAGGATGGAATATGGAAAATCTGAAAGAGACGTTTTTTTTAATGACTGTGGAGATACTGTGTACCGATTTGCGTGATGTTTGGGCAAAATATGTAGGAGTACTGTGAGAAAATGTGTTTATCAAAAAGCGGCCTCCTGGTGGCACTGTAACAGGGCCATGTGAAAGAAATAGGGCAGAGGTTCTGAATTGGCATCCAGGGAGTGTGTGTGCACAGTTTCGCTGCGATCAAGTCAACGATGTGAGAGATTAGCTATCACAGACGGACGGACAGGGGGTGAAACATAGTCTTGCGCCATGCCTTTCGGCCTGGCGGAGACAATAAAAAAACGAAAGTAATGGAAGTGACCATTTCTGCAACAAAAGTAGTCAACAAACTATACTATAAAAACATTGGCCACATTGTCAAATAATCTAAGAAAGAGGCAATCATGTAGAAGATAGCCGATCTACAAGACCATTTCTGCAACAAAAGTAGTCAACAAACTATACTATAAAAACATTGGCCACATTGTCAAATAATCTAAGAAAGAGGCAATCATGTAGAAGATAGCCGATCTACAAGCTTACAAAGCCTCTCAACGTGAGGCGTTTCGGACTAGCAGCAATATTGACATTCAGCACACGAACGTGCATTGTTGACAAAGTG
This sequence comes from Gymnoscopelus microlampas, assembly GCF_963454915.1. Taxonomy (NCBI): domain Eukaryota; kingdom Metazoa; phylum Chordata; class Actinopteri; order Myctophiformes; family Myctophidae; genus Gymnoscopelus; species Gymnoscopelus microlampas. The sequence goes on from NC_139945.1 coordinate 52,553,625, forward strand.
ATTGCACAGCCGCTGCAGGCATGACAACCACGTTAGCGTTAGCGACATGGCAGCTATCACAGCGCCCTGTCCGTCGTCGCTGCGACTGACTGTGATGGCTCCAGCAAGCTCTCTGCGATGCCATTGTCTGGAAACTGCTCGTGACACGACCAATGAGAGTGAGCGCTGTAGTTGTTGCTAAGATACGGTGGCGTCTCTGCCCCATAGCTTGGAGATCTCTCACGCATGATTGGCGTAGGCTGCGTTGCCAGGTCTGACTGTTTGTATAAGCGATTTTGGGCTTATTTGGGTGCACTTTTGGGCTCGTTTCCATAGACCACGGCAGTGCTTATTTCTTTCCCGTGACCGATGTGGCAAAAGAAGGTGCAAAACGAACCATCCGGAAGTACATTGCGAGATGAAATATATAGCACTTTTTGATATTAGAGAAGGAGACACATGTGAAGGTGGGAAATTAAATGTAGGAGATTATATAGTTTTTCATGAGCGATTTTTGTAGCAAGTTGTGAGAGAATTGGGCTACTCCTGTGGGCGGGGGGCTCAATAGAACCATTGGGGTTTGAAAGGAGACGCTCTCTGTTTGAGTGGTAGGATGATCTTAGTATGCGTGCCATCTGAGAGAGACAATTGCAGGGTATCTAGACAACGTTTCAATTGGTGCAGCTTGTTTTGAATTATGATACAGCATGAGTGGTGGGAAACTAACACATCTGCGAATGCACTTTTAAAAGAAACACTTCGATAAACTTTCCACTGAATAAAAATGTTGCAATTGTGTGCATGTGTGTGTATTTCCGTGTATGTGTGATGACATACTTTCACCCATTGATACCTGGAACACATCTGTGTCACTTTAGATGTATTTGGCTATTCAAAAATAGCAGATATACAAGCTAATAGCACGGCACCGAGTGCCGCGCTATGAGCTTTTAGATCTGCTATTTTTGAAAAATCTTGAAAACATTTTTTTTTTTTTTTTCAAAAACTGTTAAGATTTAGATTTTTTTAAAGAATCGCCTCAGGTCTTAATGGGTTAATAATAGAAAGCCCCACCTTTCAGCATCATCATCATCATCATCATCATTCGAGTGCCCTCGAGATCTGCAACACAAGCTGCTTCCACTGGTCTCTGTTGCTCATTGCCACCCCAAGTTCATTCACAAGTCCACAATGACTTGTGAATTTGCCTGCTTTATGACGGCCCATAGGGTTCCTCTGTGGCAAGGAAAATAATGAGCTGAACCTGAACTGTGGAACACACTTATGCTCAATGTATGCAATGCATGACAGTGTGGCTCGCCGAAAATAGCTGATATACAAGTGCACAACGCGTTGCATCCGCAACGCGTCCGCAACTTGTGAAGTCCTGTGTCCCTACTCAACACATCTGGAAATCTGAGTGGTCTGGTTCCTCTTGATGGGCATGGTAGTCTCCACAGGAGAATATCCGAAATGACCTGGACTTTTACTCTTTGGCAATGTCCAGCAAAGCGGAATCTTCTTTGTGCCACAACAACTGAGATGGAAGGGATGCCACCATAAATCTGAGATTTAGTGGGATGGTTCCTCCATGAAAGGTTCTGGACACGCATGAGAAGACTTGTGTATGTTTCGTCCAGACGATCCCGTAGCTCCTTATGTAAGGTATACAAGTATTCTTACAAGCTTTTATTTTGAAAACTTGCATTGTCCTAAGAGGGCAGTGTTATGTGAGACTGACCTGTCAGATCGCTAGAAGAAAGAGGAAGAGGCGTATGCAGGAAGAGAAAGGGAGGAAGAGGAGGAGAGAAAAGAAAGAGAGGGAACCACCACGTTTTATCTGGGTGGCAGTAAGCTGTTAATGTGTTGCAGTGAGATACTTTAAAAAAAACGAGAGGTTAAGCTGCATAATGACAGACTGAGATGCGCTTTACTGACGAGCACGGGTGATTGAATAATAGCGCCGAACGTGCGTTTATTGGAGCGGGCTCGTATCCCGTCGGAGAGACAGCAAGAGACTGTTTTTGTAACTATTTGAAGCGGTGCGGCTGTATCGCGTGTTGAAGTAAGATTCCAGTCGGAAGACGTTTCGGGGATAGTATTCAGAACGTTATAGAGTACAGAAGTCCTGACGTCACTCGTTCATCCCCAGGTTCGTAAAGTAATTTCACTATGGAGAATAACATTGGGTCATCATAGAATCGTCTCATATAAGAATTGTGGTCCAAAAATAAACACACTGTCTCGGCGATAATGTCAGGGAGGAGGTTCTGTATCGTTTATGATAGTCAGTCACTTATATTTGATACAGTCTGTTTCTGGCGAAAATTTTAACTAATTTGGCGGAAGTAACATTAGCGTTTTCTCACCGTCAGTTGATGCTTCATATCCATAAGAGTAAAACCGCCGGGGTCATTTGTTTATTTTTGGAACACAGTTCTTATTTGACGCGATATTAAATACGTCTATGGGGATTCAGAATGGGGGTGGAAAACCGCGAACCAGGTAGACAAACCTAGGATGTGTAAATTACGTCAGACTTTGGTGCTCTATTGCGTCTGAGACAGAGACATTGGTCACATGAGGAGGTGAATGGCGTTCGTCGAGGACCAGGGAAGAGTTCTAGACAGTGAGGTCTTCACGTCAGGCGAGTATGACCGTGATTGACAGGCAGACAGCTGTCGTGAGGATTTAGCTGGGGAATTGAACAGATGTATTTCCCTGCCAACCAGACTACACTCTCCTTGTGACTCATCTCATCTACCCCTGCTCATCCCAGTAGACTGGTATTTATTTATTTTTTCTCAGATACAGAGGTATGTTAATTTGTTCTGCTGAACATGACAGTAGTGATTCAGTCCAAGCCCTCACTAAGTGGATAGTTGCTACTGTGCATACACACGTTCTGGACTAAAACTAAGATAAGATTCTACCGTTAAACTACGGTTGAAGTGTGTGTGTTCATTTTTCAATTCTATTTCTTTGGACTATTTTTGCACTCTATTTTTGTGGAAACTTTTGAAGGATTATTTTTTGACTAAATTTTTGAACTTTATTTCAGGACTCTAGCTTTTGGATCCGTGGATTAGGTAGAGACTGTCCTATTAACAGGAAGAAATAAGGGTCACCTTGATTAATGTGAATTGTTGAATATCCTCTTGTTGTGTCATAGAGTGAACTGTGAAGAAGGTGAATTACAATTATTACGGGGCCAGACCGTGCATACGCTTTTTACGAAACTCGGCCATACGATAGATGGTCTTGAAAAACTATCAAAAAATAAATCTCACAATCTTTCGTCTAAAGGTGGCGCTATGATGAACAACTTTCACACTCTGACTTTTGCCCTCTGACCTTTAGATCTCCCACCATTTTGAATTATACGAAAAACAGTTCAAATCTATCTCCTCCTGGGATTTTTGAGTAATCTGCCTGAAATGTTTTACACGTGAACTCTGGACCTACTGTATGCCGACAAAACGTTGGGGTCGGATTTTTTCTACATAAAAAAATGAAGCTTTAATGAGCCAATGAATATTGCAGTTTTATGACTATTATTCATCTGCCCCTAACATACATGCAGACTCACATTTCTTTGAAAATTTGCAGTAATGTAGAGGGTCATTCCAAATATCACTGAAACCAATCTTACTCCAATTGGTCAAACGGGGCGCTATAGCAATTTTTTGAAAATGCAAACTGTAAACAGGCAAAAGTCATGCCTCGTTTGGCCGACAGCCATTAAACCTGCTTGCACATGTGCCTTGACTCATGAGGAACACATCTATCACGTTGACCAGTAAGCTCCGCCCTTAGATTGCCCGCAATTTTGAGCAGTTTGAAAAACACTTAAACACTTAAATCCAGCTATTTGCGTGAAACTGTATCATCTGTGTGATCTCCTTTTTCACAGGCCCTAGGCCTAGACTGTTGATCCTATGGCTTCTCGCTATCTATAGTTGCGGATTTCATTAAAGTTGCATTGCACACAACATGATTGTGTCAATTAATACATGTGCAATTGTTAAAGATAACCTGAAATGATTATTTGAGAGTATGTTTTTTCAATGTATGACATACTTCATTCTGAAAATAGCCGATCTACAATCTCAAAACTTTTCAGATAGCAACGTGTTCCTGAGGAGACGTACATTTTCTCCATTAGTAAATGGCTTGTGAACGAGTGATCTTAGTGTTAGTGAAACAAGGGCTTGGTTCGTGACAGAAGGCAAGAGTTTATGATCTTCAACAGACAACATCAGCCTGGACAAAGCTATAGCATTATAGGTAGTGTTGCACCCTGTCAGTCCGAAGGTTGAAAGTTTGATTCCTGTTAATGGCATTAGGTTGAGATGTCCAATCAATCCATTCTGTTTCCATGTCTCTCTCTCTCTTCAATCTATTTCGTTTCCATGTCTCTCTCTCTCTTCAATCTATTTCGTTTCCATGTCTCTCTCTCTCTTCAATCTATTTCGTTTCCATGTATCTCTCTCTCTTCAATCTATTTCGTTTCCATGTCTCTCTCTCTCTTCAATCTATTTCGTTTCCATGTCTCTCTCTCTCTTCAATCTATTTCGTTTCCATCTATTTCGTCTCTCTCTCTCTCTCTCTCTCTCTCTCTCTCTCTCTCTCTCTCTCTCTCTCTCTCTCTCTCTCTCTCTCTCTCTCTCTCTCTCTCTCTCTCTCTCTCTCTCTCTCTCTCTCTGGCCCCGTATTATCGCTGCTTGCAGCTATATTTAATTTTGTTATTGTATTTTTGGAGTTGGACATTACGCTCTGGGTTTATTGGAATAGTAGTGCAGGCAAATTTAAAATTGTTTATTTTTGTTTTATTTTTATTCACTTTTGAGAAACTATTTACATTTGATTTGTGAGTTAAAACACTTAAAAGAGGAGTGATCAGAGTTTACTTTCAAGTAGTCTGGGAGGCATTGCGTCGGAGCTTGGACAGCAGGGGCGCGGCCACTGCATTGTGATTCAAATCAACAGCCAATGAAAAAAAGGGGGCGGGATCCACATGCAGTGGGTGTTGCATGTAAATAGGAGCGACGGGAAGCAATTTCCCCTTGAGAAATTGCGTCCGCCATTGTTGTGTACTGCTGTTTGCCTCTCGTCTGACTTTTTAGACGAGTTGCACAGCTCTCAGACCGGTAAGAGGCGTGTCCGCTCAGATTCTGAGCGTAAGTTACATCCCGCCCACAAATACCAGGGCTCTTTGAGTTAAGAGGCTAAGTGCACAGATACACACTCCAGGTAGCGACCGTGACAGTGAAAGGCTCTGGAGCCGACCTTACTGTCATCATTATTGACAACACTGCATCCACGGATAGGTATTAAACATATCTACATACGTAGGTAACAAGATCAATTGTATTGGGGTGGGGACTTAGATCTTTCCATTCTCAAAACATTCAAAGTAAGTGGTACCCCTACAAAGTGGCGGCTTATTTCCCCTGCTACACTTATTCATTGTCCATGTTTCGGCACCATACAGAAGGATACTTTCCACACAGGCTTTGAACAGGTTGAGCAATTTGGCCTACATTGAAGCAATGCTATGAATATTTACTGCACTATAAATATTGCATAGCATGGTGATTGTTGAATATTAACTATGGACATGCATGCGAATTACTATATTGCAATGCATTGACTATAATACAGGCAAAATTACAACTGCATATTGAAATGTAGAAAAGGTCTGTGCTGCAATATTGTCAATGCCGTGCAAGGTCAGTCACAAAATCTATTCCATCTAAATTATATATTTTAATAAGCTGTTGTCAAGCAGCCGTGACACTAACCCAGGGGGAGCTGGGGATCGAGCTGGGAACTTTCTGTTTCCCAACTCTACCTTCTGAGCTACTGCCGCCCCAACAAGCACACATACAGGCTACATAAGGCATAAAAATACATTTGAAGAGAATTAACCGCTTAAAACCTATATACCAAAAATATCAAGCTACGTTTGCAACGTGACTCGGTGTGAGCTTGTAGATCTGCTATTTTTGCAGAATGTCTACCTCTGTTTCAGAATATTCACATGGTATGAATAGTGACACTATGTTGTTAAGAATAGAAAAAATAAAACGGGATGTAGCACTGAGTTTACATGCTGGTAGCAGGTATTGTTTAAGGGGGTGGGCTGCACCATTGCATGATGTCTGCCTGGACCACCAACATCAACTGTGTTGCCCTGCGCTAGTTTGACAGAAGCTGGAAAATTGCATGGAGCTGGAAATTGTATGTTTTTCTTAGGAATGTCAGGTTACCTGACAGATCAGTAGTCAAGGTGAAGCAAGTGGATTTTTACATTCCAGAAGTCCACTAATGAGGTGTCACTCCTGCAGATGACACACATACCTCTTACGTGTCTCACACACTCGCACACACAAACACGCACGCACGAGCACACACACACACACACACACGCACACGCACACGCACACGCACACGCACACGCACACGCACACACACACACACACACAGCTTTAGCTTGCAGGAGCAACGTTCTGTACGCTCGAGCGTGTGTGTGTGTGTGTGTGTGTGTGTGTGTGTGTGTGTGTGTGTGTGTGTGTGTGTGTGTGTGTGTGTGTGTGTGTGTGTGTGTGTGTGTGTGTGTGTGTGTGCGCGTGTGGGCTTGTGTTCATTTTGCTCCTGCCAGCTAAAGCAGTCATGTAAGCAGGGTGTTTGGCTGTTCTTCAAGCCTGTCAGGATTTGGCTGAAGAATAGAGACCTTCTCTGTTTTTCTTTGTCTGCCTGTCTCACTCTCTTTGTCTGTCTGTCCCTCTCTCAGCTAATCATTCCCTTCGTCGATTAATCTCTGTTCCTGGGTATAATCTGTTGACGTTGACCTACATTATATCCTGTTTATTATAGTCTCTAATCTTCTCTATAATTATCAGGATAATTATCGGTTTGGGTACACAGTATGAATTAACAGATTATAGCAACACCATCCAAACTGGTGCAAGCAAACATTACTGAATTTACCAAGATGGGATCACACTAGAATGCTGTTGCAAGTGGCCAAATCCTGCAAGTTGTGTTGTACCTGTCCTTTCACCATTTGTTAGCATTTGCACATACCAACTGTAATATAAAAGGTCTACTAGCGTGATCTATACGCAAGCATCAGGAAACAAAACCTACTGAAATGGAATCTGACTTTTCCATATACTGCGAAAAGTACCAGTGCCTCTATCAAAATGGTTGCTCGAAAGTCGAAAGTGTGCCTAATGCGTGTGTTTGTGATGTCATTAGTGTTCATCATTGTGGTGTGTGTGTGTGTGTGTGTGTGTGTGTGTGTGTGTGTGTGTGTGTGTGTGTGTGTGTGTGTGTGTGTGTGTGTGTGTGTGTGTGTGTGTGTGTGTGTGGACAGTCCAAGGCAGTGAAGCGTATAATTGGCAAGGGTGCTTCATTAGAAGATCATTAACTGAGAGACATATACCTCTGCTCTCTGTCATTCTCTTTAACATTCCCTACCAACCTCCCTTGATTTTTCTGTCTGTCCACCATCTTCCCACTCCGATAGCCTCCTCTTCTGTCATTATTACTCTCAGTCATTCCTCATCAGATCTCATCAGGCCTTTCATAGCAGCTAGAGGAAAGGCCATGAGGTCTGGAGCTAGAGCTAGTGTGTATACAGAACAAGATGCTTCCCCAATTCTGACCCTAATAACAATTGAAAAGTTTTGTTCAGTTTTTTCGTGTTTTGTTTTGTTTTGTTTTGTGAGAGCTTTTTAATCCTAAGGATGCCCAGTGTCAGCCGGCTCAAACCGCTTTTGTCTGTCTGGTTGGGTATTAGGAGCAGTACAGCCTTAGACTCTTCCACCCTATTTGGGGGAAACAGGCTAATTGTATGCCAACAGAGTTTAGCAATTTCCCAGAGTGGAAGGGCTTAGTACCCGTGGTGAGAGTGGTTCAATTAGGGTGAATATATTGTCAGATGAAGTCATTTATACCAATAAAATGATCCCTTTTCATTACCTTTAAGATGATTAGTGGTCATGGAAGAAAAGCCTCGGAAACATAATTTATCTCTGATTTCCTTGTGTGCTATGGATTTTACAACACCTTAGAGCAGATGAAGTAAAATTATCTTGGGAGGAAATAACTAATGCAGTTAATATGTCTGGCACTAGACTAATAAGAAGCGTTTCTCAGTTACACCCAGTTGTTAAGATCTAGGCAGAAGTCTGCTCAGGGAACGCTAAACAGAGATTCGCCTAGGTGGTCTGCACAGCAATCCTTTCATGTGTCCATATTATGTCAGGTCTGTGACCTATTTGAGCGGAATGTTGCCTGTAAAATGGGTCTGGTATGCTCCGTGTATGCTTCCAGTACAATGGACTATAAAACGGGTCCATTTGGTTCCATTTGTACACTCTCAGAGTTACACACCTTTTAAGGGGCCATTTGGAACCCCCTCAAGGAACCATGAGGGCCTGGACCACACTTTGAGACCCACTGGTGTGGCAGAGTGTTTCCAGTGAGACAAAATGCACAATATCAGCACCCTGCCTCTGTTTGACCAGAATGGAACAGAGCCTTCATTAGTGTCATTGGTAACACCTGTGAAGGGAGTAAGACAAGGCCCAATTTCTCTCCAAAATGGCTGCTGTGCATAGAGCCTATTGGAGTTTGGCTTCTGTCTCTGTGTCTCACTCCCCTCCAGCCACTCACCACATTCCAGCAACCTCACCTCAGTCCATCAACGCACCTGTTCCCACTCCCTTCATCAGCCTTGCAGTTCCCAGCCATATACTGTACTCACCTGTTCCTACCATTGTAAATGTTGGCAGCTAATTTTGATTTAGTCTCGTCTTTTGGATGAAAATGCTTATTATTTTTAGTCATTGCTATCCTTGCCATATTAGCCTAGTTTCTGTCGACAAAAACTCAAAAGCTTCTTGTACAGTTTTACATTTAAGTGCTTTAAATGGTTTAAATGCATTTAAACCAATTAAATAGGCCAATGCAGGTATTGAATTTAATAATTTAAAATATGTCACATTTTGAAGATTCAACTTATGGGATACAACTAGCCTATTATATAAGCACATCATTATGTGTTACAACATCATTTTCACAAAATACTGTTCAGAATATTGAACAGCCTACTAATGAACAAACAAAACACAACAAAATGACTTCTTAATAGAGTATTAACCACATGACTGGTACCCTGTATTTTTAGCCTTCTGATCTTTCTTTCTAATAAATGACCAAAATTATAATATACTGTACTGTGTTTTGTTATATAGACACAAACACAGGCAAGGATTTCCTCGTGACATACTGTCAAGAAGACATAGTGGAAGACATAGACGTACCGCACACAGCAAACAACCCAACAACACAGTCCGTACGTCACTGGCGTAGAAAAGCTCTATGACAGCAACAGGTCTGAAAAGCAAAATTTCCCCCATTTGTATCACTCAAAACATGAAAGTATGTCCATATATGTACTGTTTCCTCTTTTCTGACCACCAAACCCTTCAGTTGATGTTTGTTGACGCTCCCTCCATAGTCCATCACCTGTGTGTGTGTGTGACCAGTGTCCACCCATCTACAGTACCACCTACCACCGGTGTGCATGCCTGGTGGTACAGGATGCAGCTGATATTTTGCCAAATAACAGGAGCTATGTTTAGCATTAGTACAACACTACTGTATGACAGCAAAGAGCAACAGCCTCAATCACATTAGTACACAGCATTACAACACAATATGACAGCAATTGAAGTACATGTATACACAGCATACAACACAAGCAGCAGCTCAGCAAATAAATAACTCGCAACCTTCAACATCAGCCACAACACAACAGACACACTGTAAAACACACAGAGGATAATTTAAGTGACCGATATCCGCATATATACTGTTCCCTGTTACAACTCGCTACCTTCAACGGCAGACACAACACAACATACTGTGATGACCGAGGGTCTGGTCACATGAAGAAAGCGCCATGACAACGGCTGTTATAGGAACTCACTCTTTATTACAGTAACGGCATGTAATATAGCCACACCAACACACTCTGTTTCTGCTCTCTGCTTAGCATCACAACAAGGCTGAAGTGCCCGCTTGCAGACCACACAGAACTGTATTTCCCCCTGGCGCATGCGCGGCGTCCCCACATACAGCCCGCTCTTAAAGGCACACACACAGTCCCATACCATAACCCCGCAATGCCATCCCATATTCAACCAAAAACACACACATAACAGTAACACAGTTCTTGATGCCCCACTCTAGCCGCCCCGGGAATCTACAATACAAACTGTAGATTCACATCAGTATTCAATTCCAGAGCCAGAAACAGTCATTGGGTCCCACAACGACAGCAATAGTATAACAGCTTGAATCACATTAGTATACATACAGCATAGAACACAAGCAGCAATAGAAAAGAAAACAAGGTTCCTACCTTGAGCTGTCTTCGACTTGACTTCATAAGTTGAAAGTGTAAGCAAACTTTGGAACCCATGGATAGAGAGATAAAGCTCTCTAGTTTATCTTTGGATGAGCTCTCCATCGGTGTCTCCAGTCATCTCGATCCTCCATACATCTGAGCAGCCTCATTCTCCCGGCTGCCATCTTCTCACTCACCCTGCACACAGTATGTTTGCCTTCACAGGAAGTAATTGAGATAGGCCTTTTAGGGACTTTTCATATAAAAATACACACGAATGTACATCTATTGTCATAGCCGCGGGAAGATGTTTTAGGGTGCGGGTGATGTATGCGCACGCATGCACGCGCTAGGCACGCAGACAGACGTTTTTTCCCCGTTTTTCTTTACATTTTTTTTTTTTGTTACTTTAATTCGGTTGATTCGGTTCCAGAACACATATTGCACTAAACCCCCCCCCCCCAAATAACGACCAACAACAAACAAAAATGTTTTTATTAATTGTATTTATTTATTATTATTATTAAAGATTTGAAATGATTATTATTATTATTTTTCATACATTATTTTCAGGGGGTGCAGCAGCCCCCCCAGCACCCCTACTTCCCGGCTCTATCTTGGGTTGACTTTTTTCCCCTGTATTTCGCGAGACATCCTATTTTCAACACGATCTAACAAATGAAGGGACAATTCCGGTTATATATTTATTTCTCTCGACGACAAACAGTGACCCCCTTTGTGTTTACCAACGGTCTGACAAGCGATCATAATGTATATAAATGTTCTGTGGCCAGTTGGGCAGGTGGGAAAGAAGACGTGTATATTTTTACGGTATATGCTGTTTTCAGCGTGCCTGCGACATGGAAAGTTACCTCGCGGGTGAAAATGTTTTCCTCTGGGGTTCGGCCATGGATACTGTAACTCCCTCCAAGCACAGACAGACACAAGTGGTTTCCTTGCTACTGATTTATTGAAGGTAACTTCAATCCCTCCAATCCACCGTGAAAACTATAAACAATAAACATAAAATAAGCATGTTACATAACATAAGTGACAACCATGCACAGCATGTAAAATAGACACATTTTACCAAAGTAAAATACAGACAATTCAAACAAACAAACAAACAAATACCTTGTTGGCTGCATGCTACACATAAAGGGAATGTACTCTTCAGTCTTCAGGTTATAACCCTTTCTTATGACTAGACAGTAACCTTTCCTATAACTTTAGACAGTCTCCTGTGACCAACACAAACAGAGCCTCTGCACTTTGCTGCTTGTTGCTTGCTGCTTCTTAATTGCTTAATGCAAAAGTCCTGTGTGAACCCCATTTCACGTGAGAGCAGACCAAACGAGACACAGAATAGGACTTTGACACTTCAAAATAAAAGTACTACCACAACTTGACAAATGACCATGAAATAATGCATACATAAATGTGACTTGAATAACTTCTTAATTATGAACTTACACTTAGAGAAATAACAAATTATATGAACTTATAGTAGCAACAGTTACAGATACTGTTTGTCTACACACACGGTACGACAATGGATCATAATGGATCAAAATGTTCCTTGAAAAGGTTAAAAAACACGAAAACGCTGGCAGTGGGTGAGTTTATTAGTGTATGCTCTAGCAGTGAAAGAGTTAGTATACTGCACGTCCTATGTGCAGCAGAGTGGCCATGCAGGGACTTCTGTAAGGCAGGCTTTGTGGTCCAGCATTCACAGCTGTATGGGAGAACAAACTCCACAGGCTGAGCTTGATATGGTGAGGGAGGAAGGATTTCCACACAATGGCCAAGCCATTCAGAGCCCTCCATGCAAGTGATTTTCTCACTTTAATGTCACATTGACCCATGCGCCCAGGTATTTAAAGTTAATTACTTCTTTCAGTACATTGCATCCTGTTGTCTAGGGACTGCATAGTCTATGACTATAATGAAGAGGAAGGGGGCGAAGCCGTCCCTGTGCAACACTGCTGCCAGGATGTCAAACTCCTGCTGTCTGTGAGTCATCAGAAAGAAAGAAAGAAAGAAAGATTGAAGTGACCAAGAGCCGCATACTGCCACTCCCTCCATCAGCTTTGCAGTTACACACCTGGGGCCAGGCAGTTGCACCACCTCACACTAAGTTCAAACTTAGCCTAGTTATAACTTAAATGGCTTTTAAAAAAGCCATTTAACCTATTTAGCCGGGAAAGTATCTGTGTCATTTTTTGGATTTCTTTGGATATTCAAAAATAGCAGATATACAAGCTCATAGCGCGGCACCGAGAGCCACGCTATGAGCTTATAGATCTGCTATTTTTGTGTTTTATGTGAAAATGTCTTTAAATATATATATATATTTTTAAAATATATGTTCAAAGATTTGCACTGATTTTCACGATAAAAAAAAAAAAAGCAGATCTACAAGCTCATGGCGCGGCACTCGGTGCCGCGCCATGAGCTTGTATATCTGCTATTTTTGAATAGCCAAAGAAATCTAAAATGACAGAGATACTTTCCCGGATTGAATGTGTTTAAGCTATAACTAGGCTAAGTTTGAACTTAGTGTGAGGTGGTGTAACTGGCCCCTGTTCCCACAGCCATGCAGATCCCAGCCTACTCATCTGTAGCCACTGTATGTTACCATGTGCTTTCTGTCTTGGCTCCCTATAGTCATAATCTCAGGTTCTGTTCTGCCTGTCTCCAGTGTTTTCTGACCCCTTTTGCCGGTCATTGGACTTTTGGATTCTTGCATGCACCATTGGACTTGTTTGCCTATTCAGACTGCGTTCCTGTGGCTGACCCCTGCCTCCTATAACACAAAAAGCCTTCTAACTCCTGCTATGTATTTAATACATTCATTGTTAGAACTTTCTCTGGATGTACTGAATTTAACTCAAGCTGTTATGGGTATCTAAGCTAAGTATGGTAATGTTACCCTCCACAAAATGTAGCCATGAAAGAACGGCCATTGAATGGTCCATTTGCTACTGTACTTGAATTGAGGGGAAAAAAGGATTAGAATGGAGGGCAGAACCCGTCAAATTGATATACATTTTAAGAGTTTCATTCCAAAATGAGAGACCCAATTAATTGGGTGTATGATTCATATAATCACTGACATTCATGATGGGAGAATATCAAACTATTTGTAGCCCATTTCACTTAACTTTCTTGTCTTAAGTACATTTAGTAAGTTTCATTATTCACATTTTGTCTCAATTCTTTCTTTCTTTCTTTCTTTCTTTCTTTCTTTCTTTCTTTCTTTCTTTCTTTCTTTCTTTCTTTCTTTCTTTCTTTCTTTCTTTTCTTTCTTGTCTTCCTAGCTTTCTCTCCCTCCCTTTCATTTCTCCCTGATTGCCTATAGGCTTCAGAATGTGAAACTACCCCATGCTCCTCAGATGCCATAACTTTTTTAACAATAACAATTTCTCTTCCCTAATCTCCTCTGTCCACACTCATTCTCTATCTGCCCTCTATCTACCCTGATCTCTCCCTCCTGGCGCTCTCTCTCTCTCTAACTTAGCAAGTGACCATTATCTGTAACTTTACTCGTTTGATGTTCCTTCTCATCTAAATGTCTGTCTGCTCTATTTTCATCTCAGAGTGCCCTCTTTCAGGATGATCTGTGCACAGCAGATAAAGCTGTGTGATGAAAGTGTACAGCGAAATCGAGGACACAGTCATAATATCGAACATTATCAGTGATCCCACTGAGTCTTCTTATCTCTGCAAGAGTCAGGTTTTCAGCCACTGAGCAGCATTCGGATGACATTTTTGTAATTACACACTTTATTCTGAATGTGTTTCATGGCCACGCAGATTATGAGGCCTGCTCAGCCCATAAATGGTCGATAGTTTGAAATGACGCAGTGGTGTTGGAATGGGTCTTTCAAATGGCCTTCAGGCTGTGGAACCACTTTTGTTCATAAAGAAAGAACTACGTCCTTATTCCACAGTAGCTTCATTTTTATAAAATCATCCTTCTAGCTAAAATCACACTTTTAGCTATTAAGTCCACGTTTAGGGACATTTAACACTACCTGAATGGACCACAGTATGCTCTATTAAGATGAGTTTGAGCCCCATAGTATGAAGATCAAAATGAGTATAATGTGCTGTAATAAAGTGACCTATAAGGAAAATCCATGCATCTCATACATATACATAAGATGAGGTATTCTGAAGCGTGTTAGAGTACATGAATAGTGATTCATAATCCTCTAATTTCAAAGAGGAGATTGTGTGCACATCTTGTACCTGTATTTAGGCCAGGTACTGAAGATGAAGGCAAGGATCGGAGAGAAGGTTAAAACATCCTCACACTGGTTTAAAGCTCCCAAACTATTTTATTAATGGCGCAACGTTTCGACATTATAGATCTATATCAGCAAAACAATCTGTAAGTTGCCGATGGATCTCTATGGCCCTCTTTTGTGTTGTGTTGTGTTTTTTGATTGATTGATTGAATAATTTTTTTACAATTTTGAAAAAGTACAGTTGTACGATTATAGGTTGATGCTAAAAGGATAACACAAAAAGGCCTGAGGGCTTGTTTCCATTGTGGTCCTATGAATTCAATTAATCAAGAAACATCTGTTCCCTGACCGGGAATTGAACCCATGCAGTGTTGTGTTGTGTTGTGTTGTGTTGTGTTGTGTTGTGTTGTGTTGTGTTGTGTATACAGTAGGGTTTAAGTGGTTGCTTAAAACAATAATGTGCTAATTGTCTAAGCAACCAGTTCCTCAGTATGATCAAATTGTTAATTTGGTTGAACATATATTTGTGATGATCCTTGCAATGCAGTCTGCTGAACTGTGGTGACTTTGTGATATGGCACCGACAGGGTGCACATATTAATACTCTAAGCCGAACATCCAGTTCCATGTTCAACGGTGCTTCGCAATGGTGAAACTACTAACGTTTTAGCAAGTATTAGGTCTGGCTTAAAGGTAGGGTAAGGCCTATTTTTTGGTTGAAACAAAATGTTTTTTTGTTAACACATTGTGTGCCAAAAATGGTGGAGTGCCATAAGCGGTCCGGACCGTTTTAGCCAATTTATGTTTTTTATATATTTTTTCCACACGGGGCGCCCTAACGCAACTTTGGGATCAAGCACTACAGTCTCTACAATGGAAAGGCCGGATGTGGATCCATGCCAAAAAAAACGTCCTCTCGTCCTCTCCCATTATAACTCCTTGAGAAAAAGCTTCATATCTCCATTTCTTTTTAACGTTGTAGAAACGAGCCGTTTTTGATGGGCGATCACTCTGCAATGGCAGCTCGCGTTAGAAATATTATTGTTCCAGGCGATAGACGGGACCCTCCACCGCCGTGCACGCAGCCTTAGTTTACATCCGCGTCCTCGTCGTGGCTTCTACAGCACGCAACATATCAGTGTACATGGTAAGAAGCGCTGGCACTAGATGTACCCTGTTTTAATAAGCACTATATTCTGATAGTAATCATTGCTATAGAGATTTTTTTCAGTAACAGGAGTCCTCCTGTCTCTCCAGCTCTTTAATAAACAGAAAATAAATGTTCAGGTAGGTGACAACATTTCAGCAAATCAGGAGTGAGTACCAATTTATCAGTTTTTACAGTGTTCCAGTTCCAAGTTTGTCTGATAATTTCCTGTCATAACTTCCAATTTCAATTGTTTAATATGTATCCTGACTGAGTTCTCTATCCTTATTGGATAAAATTGGTATCCCGACCTCAAAATGCTGTTTAATAAAGAGCTGGAGAGACATGGAGACTCCTGTCACTGAACAAACACTCTATGGCATTATCAGAATAGTGCTATTTAACACTTTAATATTTTAACAAAAGAAAATTACCCCTTTAACCACTTGAACCCTATCGTACCTAGTTGGGGTTCGGGGGAGCTAGTTGGGGCCCCCATGGCTCTATACCTGGCCGGCTAGCCCCCTCTTTTTTCCTCTCTAGAGGATTCTAAAAATGTTTTTTGAAAAAAAAAATCTAAAAAATATTTTTTTCACAATTTTTCAAAAATAGCAGATATACAAGATCATAGCGCGGCACTCGGTGCCGCGCTATGAGCTTGTATACAATCTGTATCTGCTATTTTTGAATAGCCAAAGAAATCTTAAAATGACACACAGATGCGTTCCCGGTCTTAATGTCTTAAATCCTGAATGTGTCAATGACTATGTCATGTGATTATAACAGCAGCTTATGTTCAGATAAAAATCATCCACAAATTCTATTATGTGTACGCATACATTTGAGCATGCATATGTGTGTTTAACAGAATGTGAATTAATACATACAGTATGGTTGTGAAAGACTATGCAGTATGTATGAATCCTTTGAGGTTAGTGTGCGGTCATTAGACATATTGGTTGGTAGAGAGGGAGAGGACAGTCATTCAAGCACACACAAAAGGAGGGAGACGCACGCACGCACGCACACACACACAGAATCTACGCGTACCACTTATTGTTCTCAGCCACTCTCATGACCTCCCAGTGGACCTTGTCAAAAAGCCAGGGGGTGAATATGAAGAGAAAAGCCCAATACTTTTTCACATGACGGTGTCACGCGTCGGAAATAGCAGACCTACAAGTTCACAACGCGTTGCCTCCGCAATGCGTTGTGAGCTTTTACAGCTTTTGCTGTTTTTTTTCAACGGACCATCAATTTGGCTCAAAACTCACTTAAGAGAGGACTTCCTTCAGGGACGACTGACAGATTTAGCTCAGCTGAGGCTTACATCTAGGATGGAAGGAATATCCACCCACGGGCATTTTGTTGATGTGGCATGAAAACCTTCATCATCACTCAAAGTTGTGTTGCTCTTTATTGCTGGGTAAGTAAGTGTGTGCGCGCGACACAAGTTAAGAGGACATCATAAATCCCTACGGGTCAGTGGGGAAGATCAACCACAAGTGATCTGTTTGTTACTGTATGAAAGGGTTTACAGCTGACAGCAGTGATAAGAGTAGTGACTTGTCCCTTGTGTTGCGGAGCTCCTTTTGTACCAGCCGTACTTTAAGTTTTAAGCCAAAGCTTCTGGCAATGTTAGT
>NC_139945.1:52576069-52793569 GCF_963454915.1 Gymnoscopelus microlampas
TATATATATATATATATATATATATATATATATATATATATATATATATATATATATATATATATATATATATATATATAGGATCTCAGGGTCTTTGGAACATTGTGGCTCCAATGTACTCTTTGTTATATTATAACAATAATAAATAACAATATTTATATTATTAAAAAAATCTACATGAAAATATCAGTGTCAATGTGCCCCCCAGCCCAGACTATAGTGGTCTATTGCAGTGGTTTTCAACCTTTTTCATGCCAAGGACCCCTAAATTGTTATACATTTGGCTGCGGACCACCACTTGAAAATGTTTTGTGCCAGGGACCGCCAAAAGCAAAGATATCAGTTCATTTTTGCTTTAAAAAATATAAATATTCAAAGATATGCACACCTTTTCAAGCTCAAAGCGCGGCACAGAGTGCCGCGCTATGAGCTTGTAGATCTGCTATTTTTGAATACCCAAAGCTAAGTGGTTAAAAATTATTGTGACGCTATGTTAACTAATTTCGCTGGGGACCCCCTGGTACTTCCTCAAGGACCACTGGTGGTCCCCGGTGATGCCTGCATGGTCTAATGAGGAGCTATATTACATTTCAACTTCATCAGAGACACAAAATTCCACCACAGCAAAGCCAGATATATACTGTATATATATATATATATATATATATGGATCTCAGGGTCTTTGGAACATTGTGGCTCCAATGTACTCTTTGTTATATTTTAACAATAATAAATAACAATATTTATATTATTCAAAAAATCTTTTCAACACATGAAAATATCAGTGTCAATGTGCCCCCCAGCCCAGACTATAGTGGTCTATTGAATTTGCCACTGAACAACTGCAAGTTGAGGACATCACATTCTGAAATGTACAGTAAATGTAAATACATCCAATGAGCACACACACACCACAGTATGTTAGTGAAGAGATAGTACCAGTCAAAAGTTAGGAAAGTAAGAATTTCATCAATAAAACTACCGGTAATCCAAAATCTCTTGGATTAAGTGTTTGTGACAGTTGTGATGGTGGAGTACTGTATACACATTCAGATACAATAATCAAAAACACCCAGACACTATCCTCACTTGATCAGTAAAGAAAATGTCTGCTACTAATAGCGAAAGTGACGTTAACACACAACTAGTAAACACCACTTAGTGCAGCAGTAATCAGATCCAGTCAGTAGCCATTAGAGAGAGAGAAAGAGCAGGTAATTCATTTTGTGGTTTTATAGATTGTGTTTTTTCATGTAATGTGTTTCCATTGTTGACCTGTATCCTTCTTTTCTTCATTTTACAAGACAGCACAGAAACACCAGTAATCTGGTAGGTAAATGCTTGTATGCATGTAGCCACATCATACTCATTAAACTCCCTGGATGCACATAGTGCATGCTACCAGGGTTGCCGGATCTGCTCATTATAATTCCCCCGCAAGATTTTATTTGAAAATAGCCGATCTACAAGCTCACAGCGCGTCGCGTCGCGACGCGTTGTGAGCTTTTCAAATAGCTGATGTATATGTTAAAGTGCACATGTGGCCCATAGTCGCTTCTTTTGGGTTGGTTTTCCTACGCCTGGTTGCTTGTTTCTCTCACAGAATCTGGCAACACTGCATGCTACTGCCTCTGGTCCAGTACTAGGGGTGGCCTACGGCCCCATGATCACTAAGTCCACCACTGTACATTTTGTAGATGAAATTCCTCAACACAGCATGAAATGTGGAAACATTACTGGTCACAAACATAATGACTTCAATATGTTTGTATTATGCATTTGTCCATTTTGGGAGCTTAAGCCAGACTCTGAATGCATCATTAATGCCCCACCTGTATTCTTTTTTTATTTATTTTTTTTGCTTTACTATAACTACACCACAGGTAGGCTATATAAAGTATTAGTAGGCTTTAAATAGAGCTGTACATCATCTGTACAGCTATGAAATGTATGTGCCAGCATATTGGCTTGTGTATACAGTACATTTTGCAACACTGGCGCTGCACATCATCATCATCATCATCATCATCACATAAATCATTCCTGACAATGCGACCCAAATATCTTGCTTTGTTTACCACATTTAGCACTTCGTCTGCCATAAAGAATGAAGGAAAATGTTGCTTCTGATCCATTTCAGTTTTAGCAATCACAATGAAACTCTTTTTTTTATAGAACTAACTTTCTTGTCTGTGTTTGTTAGACTCACAAAGGCCGTATCTTGACATTAAGGGTAACATCAGTTTGTAACGTTTTCATTTCACTGGTCGCTCTGAGGTACGACCCAGGTGAACCCCTGATGCTCCATACGCACACACAGAAATGCTAATAATGTTCATTACAAATGCATCAGCGACTCTTCCTCTTTCCCCCTCTGTCTCTTTCCGTGTCACACGCTGACCTCCTGCTGGTTCCAACTATGTCTACCAAATTAACAGTTTTCTTGCTCTGCAGTGAAGAGAGGCAGGACACATTCTATTAATACTGCTTGCATAGGGGCGGGGAGGCAAAGTGTCAAGGAACATAATAATGGAAGGGAAATAAGAGAGGACTGGAAAGCGTGGGAGGAAAGGAGAAAGGGAAGCATGTGATGGGGAGAAAGAGGAGTCTAAAGAGGAGGCGATAAAATGACGGGACGAGAGCAGAAGCAGACAAAAGTGAGGAAACGAAGATGAGACGAGACTGAAGATAGCGGTCAAAAGATCAATTTTCGCACTCTAATCAGTTCCTTCTCCCATTGCCCTGTAAACAATTGATCCACAGGCAAGGGTATGCCACGTGCCAAAACGAGGGTTGAAAACCACTTTCCCACAGAAAAAAGGAGCTGGCCATGGCCCAGTGAAGGGGTAAAAACAGCCAACACTGTGATAACATCAAACCCAGGCTTCTCTGTTGTAAAAGAGTTGCCTGACTGAAATACTTACTTGAGATAACTGAGATATTGACAGGCTCCCCCTGTCAGTCACGTATACACTCACTTCAGCCAGACAAGGACAAGGGCACCTTGAAGGCACTGCTACAGAGGTGTCACTCAGTCTACAGAGGGGCTTGTCTACTTTGTCTTAGGTCTTCATTTACGCTACATAACCAAACTAAGTTGATTTACATCAAACCTAGGGGGTACAAATTCAAGTTCATGCACAGTAGGCTACTCTATACGTTATGTTAAACATATGAACCTTAGCGTCCGTATAATGGGGGTGATTTGGCTGTGTTTGTCAATAAAACCACTGATGGTGAATTGCATTCTCCTGCCTTCTCACTGTGATAACTCCAGACGTTGTACCGGTCAATCTTAACCCATTGCGTGCCAATCTAAATAATTGCGCAGCGTGCCAGTCGCGTAGATCTATGCAAATGATTCTTTGCAATTGTTCTCAAGATATCCTTTTTTTCTCTCTCTCTTGAAGAATAGTTCAAATACAGTAGAGCTTTAAAAGGCAAACCGGCATGTGATATGGCCTGTGGATAAAGTTGATGAGCTATAATGGGTGGCCAATATAGAATCTGCTTTTGATCACAGCTAACACAACACATACATTGTTTAATGTTTCTTGGGTGTTTGGGACTTTGTAGACTGTAGAGCATATTGTGCTGTAAACCTGGAATGGTGATTATGCTGCTGCCTGAGGTGTCAGTAAGACTGTTTTATGTTTTATGAGTTTCCACACCATACAATGGAGATTGTTTTTTAAACATTTATTTGTATCTTACGTTTTAACTATCTTCCTATAGCCTACTGTCAGGAGACTCCTGTTTCCTTAGCTTGAGGCGGCTTGATGTATTGTACAAGTACGCCCCCTTGACATGCCGCTATGCTAGTGTGTTGCTGGGATTTACGACTTACCCCTTATCCAACCCTTGGTTAAAGATAATCTCATGATTCATAATGTGAATAAGAATTACAGTTTAGCATTTTTTTAAGGTTAACTACGGCCCATATTGTTGCTGGACACCGCTAACATAGCAGTCTTTAAATAAACATTAGCCAAAATAAAAAGGATCAAAGTAGCTTCCAGACCTATTTAATACTATTTAATATGCTGGAGCATCTGTTACCTTGTTTTTGTGAGGATTGCATGAGGGACCAATAATCAACAAAGTTACTGTATGGTTAAAACTACAAGGCTACTATGGTAAGATCTCCCCTTGAAGGCGAATAGCCTGTTTTTTTGTTTGCCGTGCAGCGATTTTGTTTTATATCTGTTTGTTAATCCTTACTGCAGGCACCACCGTCATTATCATTGGGCAAGGTTCTCTTCTCTTGAAAAACCATCAAGGTTATTTATCTAATTAGAATTACTTTAAATAATTAAATAATAAATAATGTAAGGTGTGTGTGTGTGTGTGTGTGTGTGTGTGTGTGTGTGTGTGTGTGTGTGTGTGTGTGTGTGTGTGTGTGTGTGCGCGCGCGTGCGTGCGTGCGCAAGACACATTGATGAATATGGTAATTAGTAACAACTGGATTTGTGTCTGTACTATGTGTGAGTTTGCGTGTTTGAGTACACATTTTGTTTGTAAACCTGCATGTGTGCGTTCTGTGATGTGCACATTGTGTAACTAAGTAAGTGTACTGTATACTGTACTTGCATGTGTATGAGTGTTAGGGCATGTGTGCGAGCGTGCATCTGTGCGTGTGTTAGTCTGATTATTCATGTGCAAATTAGATGAGTCACTTGCCAACTTGTTCCTCTCCACCCCTTGCACAAACTCACTGCTGGAAGTGATGAGTGACATTTAACACCATTTCACGTCCACACTAACCTCCATTGCTGACAAGAATATGTCAATATAAAGGCTTTCATCTCTTCTTTTGCCTCCTGTTAACCTCAAGTCATATTTTTGTCCATAGTGGTGGTGCCTCATGCCTGATTTATAGGCTATTTTGTAGCACAATGGTATAGCATCCCAATCTACAAGCAAGGCGATACATTTTCTGAGCTTGTAGATCTGCTATTGTTGGCACATGAATGGTGCCTATGTGAAAATAGCTGATCTACAAGCTAAAAGATGAAAAGCCACTTATTTTCCAATCTCTCTCATTAGATGCTAACATTGCCAATCTCCATTGCCTCATAAAGCCGTCCATTTGCTATCACCTGCAGAAGAATTATCTGGAAACTCATTTACTCAAAGAACCTAAACCTACAGTGTAACTTCTATGATGATACCACAGGATACCATCATGCACATCCCACTTTTGTCATGCCAAATTGCTGCAGTACCTAAAAGGGAAAAGTTAGTGGAGAGATTTAAACAAAATGAAGTAGCTTAGCAGGGGAGTTCTCTGCTTTGATTATTATATAAGAGGAACTGTGATAATTTAAAATTGAAGAGCCATACTTGGTTATAAGTCCTGAACTGAACATAGTAATGAAGAAGAAATGAAAATAGATCTTTTGCTGATATTACGGCAAGACACAACAAGTGCAGCACAATTGAACTGCAGTGCAATATCTTCACACATCACTGGTGAGTGACCCACTGAGACATACCAATTACCTCTCTTCCCAGGTACATCGATAGTATATCGGTGGATAACATTCAAGAATTGTCTTCATCGTGAATGGTTGACAGTGCATTATACTGTATGAATATCGTTGCTGTCAGGCAGAAACCTTGTATCTCCTTATTTAAACTTTTTTGTAATGCCCTACTTCTGTTGTGCAAAAGTTGGGAAAATAGTCGCATCACAACACGTTGTGGGCATGGGTTATTCTTTTACATTTCCTGAAAAGTAATGGTTTTGGACTTCCACCAAAGCGACGTTATGCTAGTGACCTGGGAACTTCGTTAGAGGCAATTTGACACAAACGAGTTATGACAATGTGCCATGTCCCATTATATTTCCATTCCTGCTTGAGACAAATTAGACTAGTTCCAATTCTGTATTGAACACAACATACTGTATCTCAGCATATGGGATTTTGTGGCTGTTTCCATCCATAAAATATCCTACATCTTACAGATTCATATTATTATTTCCAAACATACTATCACACTTTTCACATATTTTCATACCTCCTCTCCTTTTATTGCTCCATATTTTCCTCTGCATTGTCACAGGGCTGATTAAGGCAGATTAAACACATGTTTCTGAATATGCAGTACATGAGGTGGTCACTGGTCATTGTCTCCGCCAGGCCGAAGGCATGGCGAGAGAGTATGTTTTACCCTCAGTCCATCCGTGTGTGTGTCCGTGTGTCCGTCCGTCCTGTCCGTGTGTTACCAGATAATCTCCGGCACCGTTGGCCCGGTCGCTGCGAAACTGTGCACACACACTCCCTGGATGCCAATTCAGAACCTCTGCCTCATTTTCACATGGGCCTGTTATAGCGCCACCAGGAGGCCGATTTGTACAACACCCATTTTTTCACATTACTCCTACAGTTTTTAACCAAACGTCATGCAAATCGGTACACAGTATCTCTATAATCATGTGATCAACCCTGACCTGTCCGATTTCCCATATTCCATCCTCATTGGTTAAGGTTGCCATCCAAAGTTTGCAGGATTGGTCCGTTTTGAACAAACTGCCTCAAACCATGAACGCAGCTTGTGATTTCCGTGAAATTTCACACACACATTCCCACTAGGCCGAGGAAGAAATGCCACCCTTTTCACATTGGCCTGTTATAGCGCCACCAGCAGGTCTAATTTAGCAAAACACATTTTTGGAACAAAATGCCTCAAATCATGAATGCAGTGTCTGATTGCCGTGAACGACCTAAGAATAAATGGCACCCATTTCACATTGGCCTATTATAGCGCCACCAGGAGGCCAGAATAACTTACCTGACCTGGCGGAGACCTGTGCTCCGAGGAGCACCTTTTCTAGTTTTGATTGATTTACCAATCCCCTCATGACCATCTACAGTTATACAGTAGCCCCTATGTCTAACCTTCTTCCTCACCTCTGTGCTTCTCTCCTCACCTGTCTGTCTGTCTGTCTGTCTGTCTGTCTGTCTGTCTGTCTGTCTGTCTGTCTGTCTGTCTGTCTGTCTGTCATCCCCATATTTATCTTTCTCCCACCATCCCTCTTCTCTCTTCCTAATAATAGTAACTAGAGGTTTGGGCCGCTTCGCTGCCCTAACCTCTAGTTCCAACCTCCCAACCTCACGACCCACCTGCTGTCAAATAGTCTAGAAAGCCTTTCTTCTCAGTGGTGGGACCGCCATTGGGCCGCCTGTACTGTGGGTAACCATGGCCATCATGAGGCAGTCAAGTGTTGTCACAGAAGTCTTTAGGGCTGTCCCACAGGGTCCATGTAGTATGGATTGACGCACCAATGCAGTTCCGGCTCCTTCTGTGGGTCAGGTATGTCTGCTCGAATTATTTGATCAATGTCATCCACAGTCAAGATCTTGTGTAGAATCAGTAGGATGTGGCCATGTTTGAGTCCTCTCATTTGTCCCTCAACGGTGTGTACTCTAGCCTTTATCTTCCCAAAGACACTCCACAGGAGCTTGATGTCGTAGAGAAGTTCATCGAGACTTCTTTTGAAAACTTTGTTGACAATGTCTGGTCTGTCACTGGGCTGCTGTCCTTGAAATATGTTCATTAGTACACCATCACTCTTTGAGTTTGCCGTAATCGTGATAAAGAGGTCAAACTTCCTGTATCTGGTTGCTATGGCAACCTGCCAGATCAGGTTGAGGGTCTGATAGGCAAATCAGAGAATCAATCAAGCCGAGTCTGATCACTGATCGAGGTGGGGTAAGATGCCTAAAAAATAGCCAGAGCTCTGATCAACAGTCTGTGGCAGGTCTTGGAGGCATGTGGAGTGATCCTGTGCTTGCAAATCCCGGACGAACTTCGGAGCTTTTGTCAATTATAGAAGTAATAAGATTAGACCCATTTCAAGTTTGGGGTTAAGTGTCTTGTTCAGGGACACCTCGACACGTTGTCAGGGACCTTCTGCTTCCCAGACAGGCTCTCTACCCATTCAGCTATGGCCTGCCCCGCCTGTCTGACGGGTGATCTACATTTATTTTCATCCATCCTGCCAGATGTATACTTCGTTGTACGACCTTGTCACAGTGTTGCACCCCAAGTGACGCATTGACACGTGATCGGACAGAGTGTGACTTAACCACTTTCAAATCATTATTTTCTGTGCGCGACACCATCAAAATGACAAATAAATAGGGCTTAAGTGGTTAGGTATACAGTATATCTGTGTCCTTCCCTCCTCTCTGTGTATCCTGCCGTGTGGGTTCCATAGTCTAAATGTCTTTGCTTCTGGTTTTATATATATAGGTGGTCCAATCTGATCTCACAGAGTGTTAATGTATTGCCATTATCTTGATGTTCATATTGTGAACATCCATATTTTGTGTGATTCCCACCACTACATATTTCAGTCTTGAGCTCCCCAATACATTTTGCTGCTGTTAATCTCTCTTGCCTCTATATATTATTACTTTGACGTTTGTTGGGAGCCATTTTAGGCTTGTTATAAATAAATGCATGTTTTATTTATTTCTGAATTGACAGAGCCATTACACTCCTGTAGCATACGCCTCTCTCTGTTAGTGAGAGATCGATCACCAAGGTGCACCCTTGTCTTCTCTCTCTCTCTCTCTCTCTCTCTCTCTCTCTCTCTCTCTCTCTCTCTCTCTCTCTCTCTCTCTCACACGACACATGCACAACACACACACACACACACACACACACACACACACACACACACACACACACACACACACACACACACACACACACACACACACACACACACACACACACACACACATTAAAGCTGTCATACAGTATAATTGAAAGTTTGATTATATATCTTTACAGGAAAAAATATATTTTCTTTTTTCTTATTTGCCTTTCTTCTTGATGGGAAAATAGTTGTGTTGACACTGACAGCATAGTCAATATGTGTTTTTTGACCTCATTTATAATGTGTCACGGTTTGAGTCAGGAGAGAATGTAGGACCCAAATGCAGGATGAAGCAGAGGCAGAGCAGGTTGGTTAAAAGTGTTTATGCATACACAAAGACTAACTAGACACAGGTGAGCTCCACTGGACAATCAACACTGGATAGGCTGGGGGACTAAGAGGACACAGGTGGAAACACTGGCAAATCACATGGTTAGACAAGACAGGTACAGATCAGCAACAGAGGACACCAGGAGACTAGATACTACAAAATAAAAGGTAAACAAGTGGAAAGTAAAACTCTAACTGCAACTAAGAAACAAGGAATACGTAATACTTCAAAAAGAAAGGAACACAACAGAAGAGTAAAACTAGGAACACGGAATACTAGAAAACACAACGGCTTTAGTCCTGATACATTTACCACTGGTGTAAAGTAACTAAGTACTAGAAAACACAACAATGGCTTTGGTCCTGATACATTTACCAGTGGTGTAAAGTAACTAAGTACTAGAAAACACAACAATGGCTTTAGTCCTGATACATTTACCAGTGGTGTAAAGTAACTAAGTACATTTACTCGAGTACACTCAAGTGCAATTTTGAGGTACTTTTTACTGAAGTATTCCAAATGTTCGATACTTTTACTTCTGTGTTGTAGATCAGCTATTTTCAAAAGATTTTGAAAACGTGAATGGGACATTCTGCATAATGAGTACTTTTACTTTTACGTTTTTTATGTCAACACTTTTGTACTTTTACTCAAAAACATTTTGAATTCCAGACTTGTACTTGTAATGGAGTGTTTCTACATTGTTGTATTGATACTTTTAAACAAAAATGTGTACTTTTTCCACCACTGACATTTACCACACTGCTGCACCTTCTCACTGGGCTTGAACTCTGTCTGATTGGACCTGTGTTTAGGCCTTCAAAACACATGATAAATCTCCTTTACCATAACAGTATAGTCACACATCTTGATGTGTTTCAAATTCATTCAGAACATGTCTTCAATTTAATCCTCTGGCTCCGCACTAGACAAGATGTGCCAGAAGCTCAAAGTCTTAGGCGGGGATGAAAATCACCAACACAGATTTAGCCAAGAGAATTGATTCACGGAAGAGCAAAATAGAGTCAAAAGTTTTACACTTTTTATTTTTTCCAGTAGAAATATCTCTGACTATGTTTTTCAACAGACAGCTTAAAGGATTGCTCCCAAAGGATTGTTTTGGGTAAGTTTTACAATGCTGAACTGATCAGTTAAAGTATTTGTATTTGGTTTGATTTTGAACATTGATTCAAATTTAGATTTACCAAAGTCAGATTGTCATAAATTGTCCGTTTAGAGATTTAGCTGCAGGAACAACAATGACAACGACTCAACAACTAATTTTTCAAGGTTTTAAAGAAAATTGCTTAAAAAAATTCTTAGGTGCTGTTCAGAATGGATGAACATTGGATAACATGGGTAAACTTTGATGTCTCAGCCTGGCTACTAAACTCAACATCTGTCTAATGAGTTACTTAGATACATTTTTCATAGTTTTATTCAGCTCTTACATTTGCCATTTGTGTGAAGTTATATTTTTTAGTGACATTAACCAATGGGTTAATGACACACACACACACGCGCGCGCGCGCGCACACACACGCACACGCACACGCACACGCACACGCACACGCACACGCACACACACACACACACACACACACACACACAGCAGTCCAGTGTTGTGTGTGTGTGTGTGTATGTCACAACACTGTGTATGTTCAACACAGCACAAAGATATCCCAGGAACAGATAATGACAAAGTATATTCAAAGTGGTAAATAATTGCAGAATTTGCCGTGCTGTCCTTTCGTGTTTTTGCTTGCAACATGTTATGTTCTTGCGTGATACAGGAAAAGATTAGATGAAAAAAGGGTGCTTAGCCTACAGTACATTTCTTCATTTTAATATATGGACAGCAAAAATTGTATAGTCAATTGAAGCTATACTGGCAGTGTGATAAAAGATCCTCAGAGTGAGCAAGTTGCTAGGAAACCTGACAAACATCAGAGAATCTTAAGTGTATCCTCATAAACTGACGATCAAAAAAAAAATATGTCTGAAGTTATGCTGCGTTCACACAAGCAGGTACAAAGTGACAGGCTTTACAAGCCAGTTTCAATTGAACCCAGCAACACGAAGATACAAACTGATGCACTAAACTTGTTGCTGCATGATTAGCAAAAAAAAATCACCATCTTCACTCCCCTTCTCTCTCCCCACAATTCCTGCCTATATAATGGGGGAAAATAGCATGCGCACACTCACTCACTCATGTTATGAGTCCAAGTCATCATACAGTATGTGTAATAACATTGATAATGTGTGTGTGTGTGTGTGTGTGTGTGTGTGTGTGTGTGTGTGTGTGTGTGTGTGTGTGTGTGTGTGTGTGTGTGTGTGTGTGTGTGTGTGTGTGTGTGTGTGTGTGAGAGAGAGAGAGAGAGAGTTGGAGAGAACATGCGTATATGTCAGGTGTAAGAAGGGCGGCTCAAGGATAAACGTTTGGGAACATGAGCGGATTGAGGACTTTTAGACCAATCGTGTTGCAAGGCTAGCAGATTGTTGGCAGACACATCTTTAGCCAGCATTTTGCTGTGAATGGAGGTTATCTTGCTCAGGGTCACTTTGATAGGTTTGGTCACTGGCTTTTTGAACAACGAAGGGTA
Source organism: Gymnoscopelus microlampas (assembly GCF_963454915.1). Classification (NCBI taxonomy): domain Eukaryota; kingdom Metazoa; phylum Chordata; class Actinopteri; order Myctophiformes; family Myctophidae; genus Gymnoscopelus; species Gymnoscopelus microlampas. The sequence continues at coordinate 52,587,678 of NC_139945.1, forward strand.
ACTCAGTGATCTTAGTGTTTTGTACTTTGACAAAAAGGCAATATCAATGGCCCTGAATTAGCCATATTTTTTTATAGATCTGCTATTTAGCCATGCAACACAGCATACGATAGGTAAGGTGCATAGGTTATAGGAGCGTGTAATAGAGAGACAAGATATATCCATATATAGGCATGAAAGGGACAAGGATAGACAGGCAGACCGACCTCAGGTCGTAAACACACGCACGCACGCACGCACACACGCACGCACGCACGCACGCACGCACGCACGCACGCACGCACATTCATCAATTAGAACTTGCGTTTAATAAGAAATGGGTCAAATAAGAAGTAACAAGCGGATTGTAGCCAAATGATTTGAAAACAATTATTGTCTCCGCCAGGCCGAAAGGCATGGCGAGAGAGTATGTTTTACGCCCTGTCTGTCCGTCCGTCCGTCCGTCCGTGTGTCCGTCCGTGTGTCCTGTCTGTGTGCGACCAGCTAATCTCTGGCACCGTTGGCCCGGTCGCTGCAAAACTGTGCACACACACTCCGTCGATGCCAATTCAGAACCTCTGCCCCAAATTTTTCACATGGGCCTGTTATAGCGCCACCAGGAGGCCGATTTGTGCAAAACCCATTTTTTTATATTACTCCTACAGATTTTATCTAAACGTCATGCAAATCGGTACACAGTATCTATAGTCATGTGATCAACACAGATCTGTCAGATTTCCCATATTCCATCCTCATTGGCTAAGGTTGGCTTCCAAAGTTTGCAGGATTGGTCCGTTTTGAACAAAATGCCTCAAACTATGCCCACAGCTTGCGATTACCGTGAAATTTCACACAATTGCACATTCCCACTAGGCTGAGGAAGAAATGCCACCCTTTTCACATTGGCCTATTATAGCGCCACCAGCAGGTCTAATTTAGCAAAACACATTTTTGGAACAAAATGCATCAAATCATGAATGCAGTGTTCGGTTGCCGTGAAAGGCCTAAGAATAAATGGCACCCTTTTCACATTGGCGTATTATAGCGCCACCAGGAGGCCACAATAACGTACCTGACCTGGCGGAGACCTGTGCTCCGAGGAGCACTTTTTCTAGTTTGTACTCCTTTGGCCCAAATGTAAAGTTGAGTAAAATGTGAAAAGTATGTTGCAGTAAAACTACTCTTAGTACAATTTATTGAAAGAGTTACTTAAGTAAATGTAACTAATTACTACCCGCCTCTGACGGTGATGCGGGTTGTATCTTTAGAAAGTCATAATTACATGATACCCACTGGACAGGGAAAACGGGAGCATGAGAGAACAGGACATTCATACAAGGTCAGGAGCCACTTTTACACCCATGGATGTCACATGATATCGTGTCCCCATTCCCCTGAGCCACCAGGAAGATACCCCAGGTAGAGATTGTGTGTAATTATATAACAGGGAAATAATGCCCCCGTTACGCTTGAGTGATTCTTCTAAAAGTAGCAGGCCACACAGCGACCCTGATCATAATAATATGACTCAAAACCCACCTCCACTACATCGCTGTGACCTGTAACTTTTCATTAAAATCATCATATTTCATAGACAGATTGAATTGTATGTATTATTAATTCATGGCCAAATTAAATTACTTTTTCTTTATTGGTACGGGTCCGGGCCTGAGCAGAATAATAAGTTATGATAAAATATTGATGCTCAAGGCAAATGTTCGCTTCAAAGAACATTCAAGTGGAATAAGTGTCTGAAGGCCAGACAGAGAAATATTACAATATGTTTTACATTCACTCATCAGGAGAAATGAACACGATTATCAACATGTGGTCTTTGTCTCCTGCAGCTCCTGTAGAGTCCTGGAGGAAACTTTTGTAACACTTTACTTAAAGGTTGCGTCTATAATGCAATATAATCACATTTATAACGCATTATAATGCACTTATAAGGCACTTTAATACTAGTTATACATGTTTATAGTTATGTATGACAACTAATTACAACGTTTATAATGTATTATAAGTGCTGGTCATAATGCATTATAAGCTCAGTGGAACAGCACATTATAGCTACCTTAACTTAGTTATTTATAAAGTGTCTTTGTTAGAAGTTGTTATGCATAATTATAAACATTTATAACGAGTGTTATGAAGCATTTTAAGTGTGATTATAATGCATTATAGATAAGACCTTTAAGTAAAGTGGTACCTGGTAGTTATAATGTGCTGTTCCACTGAGTTTATAATGCATTATGACCAGCATTTGTAAATTATTATAAGTTATACTACTTCATAACCCTTGTTTTAAGTTGTTATGCATAATTATAAACATTTATAACATAGTGTTATGATGCCTTATAAGTGCATTATAATGTGTTATAAATGTGATTATAATGCATTATAACGCGACCTTTAGGTAAAGTGTTACCGAAACGTTCAATCTGCAATTGAACTTTTTGTATGGCGCTGCTCTGTAAAAGACTGGCCGTTGAGACGGTCTGTGTGTGTTGTAAGTTCAACTTACTCCCACCCTGGAGAATCTGATTTCAGGGAGCATTTTTATTTTTGCTACTGATGGAGACATGCATTATTCATTTTTCTGGGGGTACGTGTATCTCTATAGGGGTAAGTGGATGTACTACAGACGGTATGTGAGAGAAAGTAGAAAATGGAAGAATCAATTTTATTATGTTTAATGATAAAATATTGACAAACTTTGTGTGAACCTGCTGAGCAGTAGCTGTTAAAAAAGAAAAAAATGTAACTAGTACAACTGTTATTGAATAGAAAGCATTACCTATTTGCATTATTTGCACATAATGCTATCAAAACTGAAATGTTTTGGCCAAGTTTAAAATAAATGTGTTCAGGAGTCATAACGCCATTTCTTATTTGTACGGTTATATTCTTCAAAAGGCGGGGTTATCATTCACACAAACTGAACTTTATTTTATTTAACGACTTAAGCCCTTCAATAGGAGGCCTACCACAGTATCAAGGGCAACACCACCAGGTTCATGAACAGCTTCCTCCCGGCTACCATTAGACTGCTGAACTCGAAAAAGTGCTCCTCGGAGCACAGGTCTCCGCCAGGTCATACTGTAGATAGGTTAGTGTGGGCCAGCAATGTTGGGAATTGGCCAATCAGGCTGGAATGTGAAAAATCGAACGGATCGGACAGATCCGTCTTGGTCACTTGATCAAATATATAATTTGTACTGATTTGCCTGATGTTAGCACAACATGCAAAGTTTCACCGCAATCGGACGCTGATATTAAACCTCTTTCAACCAAGCAACCCTGTTTTCGGCATGCCATTTTGGGTGAAAAATGGGGGAGCTTATAGAATGGCTATTTTTGAAAAGATCAAATACAATATATTTCAGTTCATGTGTTTGTTTTTGTATCTATCAAACGTTATTCGCGTTTCTCAAATGGGGGTACGTGTATCCCTATAGGGGTACGCAGATGTACTACAACGACGGTATGTGAGAGAAAGTATAAGTTTATATTATCTGTTACGATTACCTCTCTGTTGCTAGGAGACGTCTCTTGTTGGGCTGTTTTTTGGTCCTCAAGGTCTCCAGTGGGCAGACATTTCTTTGTGTGTGTGTGTGTGTGCGTGTGCGTGTGCGTGTGCGTGTGCGTGTGCGTGTGCGTGCGTGTGTGTGTGTGTGTGTGTGTGTGTAGTCGTGACTAGGAGTTGAGTGAAAACACCTTGGTCTGCTGAGCATTGCTTCGAGAACACAATGACTTCTTGCACTCTCTCTCTCTCCGTCTCACTCTCTCTGACTCTTTATCCTCCAGTCCACTCCATCCTGTCTGTGTCTCTCTTTACATTCATTTGTGTTAACCTTAAGCACCAATATTATTTTCTTGCCGTCTCCCTCTCTCTCTCTCTGTCCCTCGGTCCTCTCACACACCATTTTACAATCTACCCTCTCTCTCTCTCTCTCTCTCTCTCTCTCTCTCTCTCTCTCTGTCTCGGAGTAGAAAGGAGTAGATCTACTGTGTAAATCCAATGCAACAGTGTTTTACTGCTGGAGACTTACTGTATGTCTCTACTGTAAGTGTGATTATACATCGAATAGTTCCAGCCAAGCATTTAGATTTGAAGCATTTAGGTTTGAAATAGGCTTTCCAGCTCAGGATGAAGCACACTCATCTGTGCTCAAATGAAAATGTGCCTCTTCACTGTAATCAGGTTTGATTTGCTGGGGGGATGAAGGGAGAGCTATGCCTCTGCTTTTTACTCTATAGCCTATCCCCCCGGGTCATTAACTTTATCGCCAGTGGGGATATGTTTTTACCTAGCTTCTAGTCAGACTGAATTAATGCATTTCCTTTTGAGACTTGAGAGATTAGACTTTCTGATGTTTGATATTGATGATTGATAATGTCAACTGTTTATAGGGTTGAATATGGATGTGAAAACCAACTCGTTCAGGAAGCTGTGCATCCTGAAACAACACCCCCGCCCCAACTGACACGCCCTTCAAAATCTCTAAAATGAAGTTATGGTAATAGCATTACAGGTCACTTTTACAAGAACACACCACTCCCTTGTTGGATATCGTTTACAATTCAACGGTGAGTTTACTAACACCACAGTGACATAAGAACGCACTTTGACTATTATGTACAACCTGGCTGCGCCCTGTCACGTTTCTCACCCAGGATGTTCACTGACCCCGATCTGGACCCCAGATAAATCTTTTCTGCAGGTGCCACTGACCTGCTGCTATTGCTGCAAATTGAATTTTACAGACTGTTTACTTAATGTTCCCAGCTCATGGACCGACTTCTAGGCATGCAGACCTTGTGATGAGGTACACATAAAGCCAATGGCTGCTGTCTCTTCACTATTGCCTGTTCTCCTGAATCTCTCTCTGACAATCAGACAAGGAAAGATTTATGGCTAATTGGGGCAGTCATACGCCCAATACGCCTATATTTGCGCGCCGAAAATATAGGCGATATACAGTATAAGCTCACAGTGCGTCGTATCCACGAGTATAAATCATTAGCCTCATCCACAGCCACCCCAGCAATCTCCTCTCGAGTGCAGACACTCGCCGCTTCATCTACTATGCAGACGATCTTGGCATAGGTGCACAAGCCACTGATTTCAAAGTTGTGGGAGACAGACTCTCCAATGCTCCGGCAGAGCTAACACCTTACTATGAAGAGAACCACCGACGACCAAACCCATCTAAGACACAGGTGTGTGCCTTCCACCTGAGAAACTGTGAAGCCAAGCTCCAACTGAAGGTCAGCTGGTCAGGAACCTCCCTTGAACACTGTGAGCACCCACTTCTACCAGGGGTAACCCTGGACAGATGCCTCTCTTTTAAGACCCACACTGAGAACACAATAGGCTCTATTCACAGCAGCCATATGATGAAGACATTCACAGGTGTTACCAATGATACTAATGAAGGCTCTGTTCCATTCTGGTCAGACGGAGTCAGGGTGCTGATATTGTGCATGTTGGCTCACTGGAAACACTCCCAAATGGCCCTTTACGGGTGTGTAACTCTGAGAGTGTACAAATGGAACCAATGGACCCTTACGGGTCCATTTGGTTCCATTTGTACACTCTCAGAGTTATGGCGGTCGTGGAAATCTGAAATTCCAAAATGAGAACCACTGTGCTACACTAAATGGACCAGAGCCTTCATTAGTATCATTGGTAACACCTGTGAATGTCTTACAATATGGCTGCTGTGCATAGAGCCTATTAAGTGCAACGTGAGTGCGAGGAACGACATCATCCGCAAGCTCACGGGCACAACCTGGGGTGCTAACCCACAGAACTCTGAAAATACATCCACACACTGATGAGGCTAGTCACCGCTTATTAGGTATATTTCATATGATTAAGAGCAGAACGAATAATAGTATGCATGCCCACGTTATTAACCACTGAAGCCCTATTTTAAAGTTTGTATTACTACGGTGTTATGAAAATAAAACTAGCGGCTCTTCACGTTTATTTTTATTTTATTTTTATTCAAGTTTTGTATTCAAGGCACATCAAGTTGACATCACGTCACATCACAAAGAGTTTTGAGCTTGTATGTCGCTTGGTATTCATAGCAACACAGCCTTACCATCCCTACCCAATTCTACCCCTTTGACAGATATGAACATAAATATGACATTTCCATGGTAACAGAGATCTGTCTATTTCTGTGTGTAAAGAACTAGTACCTTACGAACTTGCTGGTTTTGACTTTTAGATTTTGTAACAGGAAAAACAGTAACTTTTTCGTCAATAACCAATGTATAATCACAATATATTACACCGAAAGTGTTCTTGGCTGTTATTATTGCCAATTTAGTGTTTAAGGTTTTCTCAATGATAAGACTATTGTCTATCTATATAGTGAAAACATGCTCCCTGGAATTGCAGTATCGAAAATACTTGCTACTTTACATTATACTTACACCATGTAACATTCCTTTCCCTGGTCAATATATTCTGTCACAATAAATACAACATACATTTATTTATAACAAGCCTAAAAGGGCCACCAACAAACTTCAAACTAATACTATATAAAGGCAAGAGAGATAACAGCAGCTAAATGTATTGGGGAGCTCAAGACTAAAAATATTTAGTGGTGGGAATCACACAAAATCTAACACACGCACACACGCACACACACACACACACACACACACACACACACACACACACACACACACACACACACACACACACACACACACACACACACACACACACACACACACATACACACACACACACACACACACACACACACAAATGACTTCTCATCAAAACATATTGATGTCCAACATACATGGCAAATTGAGGTACTGTTCTTTAATGTTTCAATGTAAATATATCTCACCCAAAAAAATTAAATATCATCGGGGGGCTCTATTAATAATAAGACCTGTTTTTCAGATTTTTCACAAAATCTGTGAATATTTTGGGAATTGTTAACAAATTCTTTGGTCCACCCATTCCTGGGACATGTGAACCTTGTCCAGTGAAGGCACAGTCTCCCTACATGACTGACAACTGTGGGAGAGGCCACCCGATTTTTTTTTTAACTCTCTATCACTAACGTCATCACCCAAAAATCACCCAATCACCCAAAAAACAGGGATGGGGGCAGGGAAACAAGCCTACCTTTGATGATGTCACTGAGCAGCCTGAAGGCACCCAAGGACCCACCCACCTCAGACATCAGCAACACAACGAAAATCACAGAACCATAATAGGCTCTATGCACAGCAGCCATATTGGACAGAAATTGGGCCCCTTCCTCGCTTCCTTCACAGGTGTTACCAATGACACTAATGAAGGCTCTGTTCCATTTAGTGTAGCACAGGTTCTCAAACTTTATAATTTCAAGGACCCCCATAACTCTCAGAGTTACACCCTCTCAAGGAACCATGAGGGTCCCAGGACCACACTTTGAGACCCACTAGTATTTTTAGTGAGCCAACATGCACAATATCAGCACCCTGACTCTGTTTGACCAGAATGGAACAGAGCCTTCATTAGTATCATTGGTAACACCTGTGAATGAAGTAAGAAGAGGCCCAATTTTTCTCCAAAATGGCTGCTGTGCATAGAGCCTATTGTGTGGGTTCTAGGGTTAATCTCTACCCTAATTTCTCCACCCATATCGGATGCTGTCAATGCACTGAATGGGACATTATCACGTTTAATCAGACTATTGATTGGTCTAAGTAGGTGAGATACTGACCTACCTACGGGGCTCAGTAGGTGTTACTGTATGTATAAAGTATAGTTTTGGACCGCGACGGAGGCACGCTGCGCCGAACGTTGCAAAGTTTGCTTGAGCCGACTCAGCGGCGTCCGAGTTTATGTACCAGAATCGTAAATCATGTTTTGGGGTGAGTGTTGGCCCCAACTTTCATCAACCCACAGAGTAAGTCAAAACACCTACTTAGCCCTGTCGGTAGGTCAGGATCTCACCTACTTAGACCAATCAATAGTCTGATTAACCCTTTAAGACCGGGAACGCATCTGTGTTATTTTAAGATTTCTTTGGCTCTATAAAAATAGCAGATCTACAAGCTCATAGTGCGGCACCGAGTGCCGCGCTATGAGCTTGTAGATCTGCATTTTTTTTTAATTGTGAAAATGTGTGCAAATCTTTAGTTTGAATATACTTTTTTAAAGCGAAAGTTTTTAACTCGAATCTTTGCTTCTGGGGATTTTACAAATGTCTTCTAACAGTTTTTTTTTTTTTTTTTTTTACTTATGTTGCTACATTTTCAATGGTTTTCAAACTTTTTTCATGTCAAGGACCCCCAAAATAATATGTATTATTCCATGTTTCTGCTTCCTGTTCTCTCTCTTTGTCCATTTCCCCCCGCCATATGTATTGTAAAAGTAACCATAACACCCACATACTGTGGACATTTCTTGTTATGCGCTCCAACAAATAATGAAGGTGTTGTTTTCCCTGTTTCCTTGTTTTGTGGTAATAGAGAAATTGTAAAAAAAAAATGTGTGTGTGTGATCATGCTGGAGAACACATAAATGGATTATTGTCCTACAAGCGACAGTAACAAAGTTTTCAGCCGTGAGAAGTGGCTGAAAATTTACATTTTCCGCCCATATCCAGTTCCTGTTTACTTTCCATAGGGGTCTTCTACAGTACATAATGGCAGAGCCATCCATCATTATGCCCCAATATATTAAACACGTTTTAACATCCCCTATGCTCACAACAGCAATGAATTCATGCACACATGTACAGTATCATTCTATAACTAAGTCACAAACATGATTTTATGCAGAGAGGTTTGATCATTGTTTTTGATTGATTGATTGAATACTTTATTAACATGATTATGATGATTATTAACCCATTAAGACCTGGAACTGTGTCATTTTTAGATTTGAGCTAAAAAGCATTATTTTACACTTTGGGCTATTCAAAAATAGCAGATATACAAGCTCATAGCACGGCACCGAGTGCCGCGCTATGAGCTTGTATATCTGCTATTTTTGAAAAATCGTGAAAATGTGTGCACGTCTTTAACTCAAATCTTTGCTTCTGGGGGTCCCTGGAACAACATATTTTGATGGGGGTCCGCGGCCAAATACATATAATTTTGGAGCTCCTTGACATGAAAAAGATTAGGTACCACTGATATAGAAACATACGTTTTTGAGAATACTGTTGAGATTTAGGAGACATCGGCTTCAGGTCTCAATTGGTTAACAGTACAGGTTATTCTAAAAGGATAACACAAAAAGCCCCAGGGGCTTGTTTAAATTGGCCATACATTTTTTTATATACAGTACTGTACAAAGACAGTCTAGTTATGGTTGTGTTAAGGTCAAACAGTCAGCTGTGCTACTGTGCATGTTGCTAGTACTGTCTGGAAAAGCGCTACTACATTACTACATACATGGAACACAGCCTTAATGAGTATCATTGGTAACACCTATATTGGATCGGGGCGGTGCACCTGATCTGGCGCAGCGCTCAGGTCCTGGACCTGGTGAGACGAAGGAGGAGCCCGGCCAGGAGACAACCCACAGTGCCTAGTCCCTCCACGTGCCAGAGCCTCCCCGAGTCCCGGCAGAGTACTTCCGGAGAAGCGGACTGAGTGGCCCTGTCTTTCCCTATAGGACTGACCGTGGGTGCTACTGGGACGTAAGTCGGGGCTTGATCAACCCTGGCTGGGTCACCTGGGCGAGGGTGTATGTTGTATGTTGTATGTTGCGAGACCCGAAACACCCTATGACCCCAGGCTACAACACTGATGTATTTCTTTATTATATATATTACATCAATTTACTGTACTGTATATCAATATGGCTGCTGTGATTAATAACAAATTAGATAAAACATTGAAAATGTAAATTGTGTTATAAACTAATGAACTACTTGACTCTTAACCCCTAATGAGTGGCTATAGTGCAAAAACTCCAAACGATATAAATTATATATGAGATATGAGAATTGTTCTGAAATAATGCAAAAGATAAAACGTATTACATTGCCTATTCAACAGTCAGTTGAATAGGCAATGTGCTGCAGAATACTGATTGGTTTATTAATGGGGGGAAATTTCCTTCAATGACAATGAATCCCAGTGGGTAACACCCACTGCGATCCTGATCTGCAACCAATGTTGGGCCCCTGTAGAGCTCATAAATTAGTAATCAAGAGACACCGAGGTAAGGCACACCAGGGGCTAATTAAACACTGCATTAGATCAAAGGGAACATACACAAAAATAGCACTAATCAACATCTATAATTTGTGCTCCTCTTCTCTCCTTCATATCACCCCCCTCTCTCTCTCTCTCTCTCTCTCTCTCTCTCTCTCTCTCTCTCTCTCTCTCTCTCTCTCTCTCTCTCTCTCCATCCTCCAGCCCTCCTGCAATGACATATCCAGTCTGCTTGATTGCACACTTTTGATTTATCTCTCCTAAGGTGGTATCTGTCAAAGAGAGAGAGAGAGAGAGGGGGGGGGGGGGGTCAGTGTTTGTGTGTATGTTCTTGTGTGCATGTGTTTGTGTAGAAAAGATCCTCACTAGGGGGCTCTGCCGAGAAAGTCAAAACAACTCAACTTCTGCTTCACAATGGTCTTGACACATAACAGATCTTGGGTGCCCGTGCATGCGCACACACAAGGGATATATTTCACACATGGGCATTCTGCTACCAAGAGCTAGTGGGACTCCGGGATCTGCAACCTATGAGCCTGCTAATCTCAATGTCAAATCAACCCATAAGTCAGCCAAAGGGAAATACTCCCTGGTAAAGGGAAATAACCATTAATATCCTAATGGGGAGTTGCATCGTGATCCAAGGAATCAAGATTTTGATTGTATGAACTACGGTTCAGATTTCAGACGGTTAGGAGCGAAAATGTATCCACCGTCCGGCCATGCGCGGAGACAGTTTTCACTATATGTATATAATCATTCCAGGTGGTAGCAGTGGTTGCTACCCTAAGTCAGTGGTTCCAAAACTTTTCAATGTCAAGGATGTCCAAATAGCTCTAGCCTCTGGCTGCCCCCGTCTGGCAATATTCACTGGCAAAGGGAGATATACTCACTAATATTCTTTAGGCTTAGAAAATAAAGAAATAAATACATTTTTCACTATATTGATATAGTTATTCCAGGATGTAGCAGTGGTTGCTTAGGTCAGAGGTTCCTCAACTTCTCTTTGTCAACGACTACCAAATAGCTCTGGCTTCCCCCTCACCCCAGAAGAAGAAGACTAAAATAACCAATCTGCTATTTTCGCTATTTTGGAAAATGTTGGATTTTGACATGCCCAAAATAGTGATGCCAGGTTGAATGTATTTAAACCAGGGGTCTTCAACAGGGGGTCAGGGACCCCTGGGGGGTCCACAGAGTTACTTCAGGGGGGGCGCCAAATCTTTGTGTGATATGGATTTCTTTTTTAACCACTTTAACACCCTAGAATCCCTATTCTGAGGGGAACATTAGCCGAAAATAGCAGATCTACAAGCTCGTAGATCGGCTATTTTCGGCAAAGAGGTTTGGTGTAGAGGGGAAAAAGAGCAGATCAGTACAGAGCCACTGGTCATGTTTACTAATTGAGGGTTTCAGTGGTTGAATGTCTGAAATAAACCAAAATACATTAATTCACACAACACTGATAGTATATGAAGCTATCTATGAAATCTATGAAAAGGTTTAATCTGCAACACAATTTTATACAATATGTAGTGGGGGCCCCTGCTTCATCTCTCAGCTAAGGGGTCCTTGGCATGAAAAACGTTGAAGATCCCTGGTTTAATTATTAAAGTAGCAATCACTGTACTGTACGGTATGTACTGTATGTACATACGTATGCATACTGTATACGTACATAGGCCTACATACATTTTTCCTCTCCTGTCTAAATGGCCCCCCTTGCGGACCCACTGGAGGCCGCGGCCCGCACTTTGAAAACCTGTGGCTTTAAGCAACAGAGCTAGTGTTAGTCATTATTATTTTACTTGGAACAAACTAATGGCGTTCAAGCACCAGTATGCACATGCATGCACACAAGAGAGAATTAATGGCATGTTAATGTAATTTAAAAGCCTTATCTTTGTATGTGTTCAGTGATTGGTCCTGGACATCCGTAGCTATCGTTTCTCCAGCCTGTTTCATCCATATATTCAATGTTCTACCTCAAGGCTTTTACACTATTCATTCATCATTTATTGTGATTAATGAGTACTCGTTATCAATTTACTGTCCCTGGATGTGGGACAGTGCTAATTTTTAGCCCTGTCTATGAATACTAAAGAGGCATTTAGATCTGAATATCCTCTCCACCTTCACCACAAATGTGTTCAACTATGCAATAATACCGCCCCCCCCCCCACGCACGCACGCACGCACGCACGCACGCACGCACGCACGCACGCACGCACGCACGCACGCACGCACGCACGCACGCACGCACGCACACACACACACACACACACACACACACACACACACACACACACAATGTGACAAACTGACTCGTCCCCTGGCAATTAGACAGCACAATGAGTGAACATCATTACTGTCAACTATCCCCAACTGCTGTCACTTGAACAGACCATCTGGATGGATTGGTCTTCAGCTCATACCTTCTGGTGACTTTAAAAGTAAATAAACTATAACTACTGTAACCACGATAACCCTACATTAGGATATGACACAGTAAATGGCTAACAGCTAAAGCAGCACTTCAACAATGCATCAACCTGGCCTTAATCACTCTACTCGTCTCCTTTGAGAGCGTTTTTACCATAATATTTTTGTAGTAAAATATTAGAGAAATCTAATTTGTCAGTTTAAAGTAAATTAAACATTACATTACATTACATTACATTACATTACATTACAGTCATTTAGCAGACGCTTTTATCCAGTCTCTAGTCACTAGTCACTAGTGATGTTCCCAGAGAAAACAGTCGTATTACATAAAATGACCTGCTTGTAACTATTCATTGCTACATGAACCACGTGACCGTTACAAGACCTGTATTTTATCTGACCCCGCAATGACGCAACTCTTTCTATCTCTATGGCTCTGGTTCAGGCAGATTACTGGGGTCACGTGTGTATCAGCTGGTCAACCCAGTTTACCCGCTCATTAGCTGATTACAATTTAGTAATTTAGCCGACACTCTTATCTAGAGCCAATTAAGTGCAAGGCATGAACCCTAGTCAACAAACAATAGTCACATAAGTGACATAAGGTCACATAAGTGCTAGGATAGCAGGTCAACATCAAAACCTAACATCTGTCTATACTCTATACAGACAGCCTATCACCTATTAAACACATGTGGGAGAAGGACTTGGGTGTGTGCCTGACCACAGCACAGTGAGGAGTTTTTTTCATCTTGACAATGTTTAACATTCTGGATGTGTGATCAAGGTAGACCATTTAACATTCAGCCCTTACACATTGCATCATTGCACTGGGATTGTTGTTAGTTAAAAGTATTGTGATGATGAACTGGAAAGTGCATTCATTAAATTGTTTCAGTATTGACATTTGGATGAGGGACTTGTTGGACTTGCTGGCAATGGAGCGGCAGTGTCAGTCTTCTCTGCATATGAAAATGGTGAGGATGAGGTATTTTATAAGATCAGGCTATATCATTATAATAACCCTGCTAGCTATACCTTGCATTAGAAGTCTCCAGTGGTATTGGTTAGCTAAGATCTCTGATCGTCTGGTGACCTGAGGCTAATGAGACGTTAACTCCCTTCAGACCCCCCGTGGAGCTGGGCCTGCTCCACTCTCTCCTTAAGTATTCCTTTTTTTCCGCTCACTATGCACCTTAGCACTCATCAAACAGATACATGCAGAAGACTGTTAGAATTATGAAGTTGCCCGACAGAGGGAGTGGAGAATTGAAAAGGAAGACGGGGTAAGAGAGGTTAAGGGCTGAGATGGGAAGAGTGACAGAGGAACAGAGAGTTGGAGGAATGAAATGGACTAGTGTGTCTCATTAGAAAGTAATCACCTAGAGAGAAGGTCAGATCGCGGTTACAGCTGCTATAAAACACACGGAGAGGAACAGAGAGAGATAGTTAAGAAGCTTCTTCAGCTGTACTGTAGATCACTGTCAGGAGAGAGAGGGACGTTACTCTGTGAGGAAAAAAAGACATCATGAGAGAAGAGAGAGCAATGGGTTGAAATGAAGGAAAGGAGTTGATGGTAGGAGAGAGAAAAGGACATTGGGCGGGGGGAGGTGATGATTGACAGACAGAATTGCTCAGTAGCACCCCTCTGCCCAAAAGGACGTTTTGGTATTGCAGCTGAAAAAGCTTGGAATGACAGACAGTCAGATTGTGAGAAAAAATATCTGGATGTTTGTTTAGGCTTACAACCTGTTTAATACGTATTAGGGGGCAATATTTATATATAATATTTTTTACATTCATGGTGTAGCCCCTTTAATGTTCATCATATCATATTATGTATGTGATGTACAGTAGCCTATATACTGTGTTTGTGTCTGTCAATGTTTGACCTGTGTGTGAAATGACAATACAACACAGGGAGGGGAAACATTGTGCATAATGGGAAACAAATAAATGAATAAATAAATGAATGAATGAATACATAAATAAACTAGAAAAAGTGCTCCTCGGAGCACAAGTCTCCGCCAGGTCAGCTAGGTTATTATGGCCTCCTGGTGGCGCTATAATAGGCCAATGTGAAAAGGGTGCCATTTCTTCTTAGGCCTTGCACGGCAATCGGACACTGCATTCATGAGTTGAGGCATTTTGTTCCAAAAATGTGGTTTGCTAAATTAGACCAGCTGGTGGCGCTATAACAAGCTAATGTGAAAAGGGTGGCATTTCTTCCTCGGCCTAGTGGGAATGTGTGTGCAAAATTTCACAGAAATCGCACACTGCGTTCATGATTTGAGGAATTTTGTTCAAAACGGACCTATCCTGCAAACTTTAGAAGCCAATGTTAGCCAAGTAGGATAGAATATGAAGTATCGGACACATCCATCTTGATCACATGACTATAGAGAGACTGTGTAACGATTTGCGTGATTTTTGAACAGAATCTGAAGGAGTAAGAGCAAAAAATGTGTTTTTCAAAACTCAGCCTCCTGGTGGCGCTCTAAAAGGCATATGTGAAAAATGCACGGCAAAGGTTTTTCCTTGGCCTCTAAGGAGTGTGCATGCAAAGTTGCACGCAGATCGGTGCAGTTATAGCTAAAAACGTGAATCGGCCTGTTATAGCGCCACCATGAGGCTGATTTGAAAGTTTTCAAGTGACATTTCTTCCTGGGCCAAGTGGGAATGTACGTGGAAAATTGCACGGAAAGTGCATGCTGCGTTCATGATTTGAGGCATTTTGTTCAAAATGAACCAATCCTGCTAACTTTGGAAGCCAATCTTAGCCAATCAGGATGGAATATGGAAAATCGGACAGATCCGTGTTGATCACATGGCTATAGAGATACTGTGTACCGATGTGTGTGTTATTTGGAGAAAATCTGTAGGAGTAACATTAAAAAATGTGTTTTGCAAAAGTCGGCCTCATGGTGGCGCTATGACAGGCTGATCTGAAAAATGTGGGGCAGAGGTTCTGCTGTGGCATCCAGGGAGTGTGTGTGAGCAGTTTCACAGCGACCGGGCCAACGGTGGCGGAGATTAGCTGGTCGCAGACAGAAGGACGGACACACGCACACACGGACGGACGGACGGACGGACGGACGGAGGGTAAAACATACTCTCTCGCCATGCCTATCGGCCTGGCGGAGACAAAAATAAGCAGTACCTCTGAGTGAGTGGCAGCAAAACATCTACCATGTACCTGTTTAATGTTTTTTTCACTCTCATCGAATCATACACAATACGATGACATCACTGACAATTTAGAGCACTTCCAATCAAATTAAAAATGTTGTTTTTTCTGTTGCTTACAGAACAGATGCTCATTGATCTCAGAATTACCTCTGCACTGGATAAATGCAACCAACCAATCTGCCTCCCCACAGATCCAGTTTCGGTGGACAAGACATTATTGAATGCTCGAAAGCATAATCGAATTTGCTTTCAAACAGTATGACTAAAGCTAATTATAACTTTTCCACAACATGTTCAACAATGTCCCCTGCCATGTCATCAATTCTTTGGCAATAGAACAGTTGTGGTATTTGTCATTTTCGTCCATCATTGTGGCTAGGATTGAAGCTGTGGGTGCCTCAAGCTCCTCGGGCTGGATACAGATTTATTGATTTAGCCACCACTAGGGCTATTTCATATGATGAAAACAGCGATACTTTTGTTACCTTTGTCAGGTTATCTTGACATGCCTGAAATTCTGACAGCTTTATGTGAAAAGGCTGCCATCTTCCCACACTGGAAAGACGTTTAGTGTGGGGATGGCGTTGTAGATGGGCCGGTTTCTTGGCGTTTGTTGGGAACAAAGACAGACTTACAACACTGTTGTTTTTCAAGGCCACAGCCACTTCAGCAGCACATGTTAGAACAGCAACAATCACTGCCGTGACATCTTTATTTACTGTACTGTGGCCTATCTATGAATTCCAGGAACGTATGTCTGTCTATATGTCTGTCTCTTGATATGGCCAAATATGTAGATCGTCAAAGTACGGACCTCATCGATGACGGACGCCATAGACTGGCCACCAAGTAATCTGTTAATGGGTACTGCCCTGCCCCAAATGAGTGCTGTGGCCCGCAAATGATACAGCATACTGATCTGTAGTGTCAATCAGACATGTCACACACCTCTTCAAGGAGAGCATACTTGTGTATTAATGTCTGTATGTGAATTATGCCTGTTGTCATGGAAGCCATTTGTGCCAACTAACCCTCGTCCTTCCAGGCTGGCTCTCCAGGAGGCTTTCACAGAGTGGTAGAAATCCTCAGAGTGGTGGAAATCAGCACACAGGCTGTTGGACGGAATGTAGTTATGCGTCGGTTCTTCACCCCGAGGTTCTGGGAAATGAAGGCCCAGATGTCACTGAACCAAGCGATCCAGGAGCTGATGAATGTTTCAGCCGTCGTCAGTGACACCAAAGGAAGCCGCAGACCATCTGATTGTTCTGCTTACCTAAGTGCATGTACCTGTGGGAGAGGAGAAAACGTCCCACCAGGTCCATGTTTGCATGATTGAACAGCCACTTTCAGGCACCTTGAACGGTTAAAGGAGAATTCCAGTAATTTTAGATGTTTGCTTTGATGTGTCGCTAATCACTCACCAACATACAAAGGGCCGTTGAATTTTTCCAGAGAATCCCCTGTTGTCCATTGTGGAGACCCCTTTCCCTGGCATAATGGAGTAATGTGTATAAATGAAAATTGCCTATTTTAGCACCTCTAAAGTTTGTTTTTTTCCCACTAATCCTCATTATGCAATGTACTGACACTCAAACATGCACTAAATGTCCCTTATGAGCTGCCGTTCATGCAGAACGACATGGAGCTGGTTGCTTGTTTCTCTCACAGAATCTGGCAACACCGAGGACAAGCTTCACGTCGTTCTGCATGAACGGCAGCTCATAATGGACATTCAGTGCCTGTTTGACTGTCAGTACACTGCAAAAGGAGGATTAGTGGAAAAAAACTGAACTTGTGCATGCTGGTAAGCCACACAGACAGCAGTCCGGTCCCGTCTGTGCCACACGAACTTCCCCGCAACTGGCTTCTGTGAGTGTTTTCTGCTTGGGTGTGACAGTTCATGGATTGAGTTGAACTCTTGCCTAACACATGCCTCCACCACTCCTCTGCCCCTTGTAAGCTATCTACAAGGGGAGGCAACACCTGCATTATTAACCTGGACATTGTGCTCATCTCATTGGGCTAGTGCTGTAAGCTGAATAAAGTGAGTGGCTGCTAGACACCGTCGACTAACTGCTCATGGATGGCTCCGACAGCAAAGTCAGAACCGTCGGCCTTGAGGGCTTCAGGAATTTGGTCTGCCAGCTTGGTTACATTTGCCAGGGCCCGCTTGCTGTCCACAAAAGACATCTGACCAACTGCTCACCTGCAAGGGTACCTTTTCTTTGAGGGCCTCCTGCAGGGGATGCATGAGTTCGGCTACACAGACATCCACAGGGGACATGCACGACTGCACGGAGGACAGAAATACATAGGCCTACATGAAGTACACTGTGTGTTTTGTTGTTATGTAATCAAATGTGATCATTTTATTTGGGGGGAAAATCTCATTATGATTGACTTTTAATTACCAAAAAAAGATAAATCATTTTTATTCAAAATTAGATTCTTCTCATTCTTAATTTGCATTGCATTTGCATTTACATTTTCACACCTGCTGTCCAAATATTTTTTTAATTAGGTTCTACAATTTCCCTGTGGCTCATTATGTTCACTGTGAAGCGATGAATTCTAATACTGTAGCCCATAGGCCTATATTATCTTTTTATTTTATTTTCCTGATTTCAGGAAAGGCACAAATACTTGCACTGTGTGCTTCTTTAGTATGTAATAAATGATAATTTTATGGGGGGTGGGGGGGGGGGTCATTATGTTTTAGTTTTAATGAGCAAAATACCCTCTTAATTCTTAATTTGGAGCTCAATGACACATGCCCCCATTGACTTATTCAATCAAGCACACCTGCTGCCCAAGTTAATAATTAGATTCTCCATTTTCTCTTGGGCTCTATACTGTATGTTCACTGTGAAACGATTAATTCTAATATGCAGATATATAATTAATTTCATTTTCTGATTTCATGATATTATCAGGATATTTGGACACCTGTCGCTCCTGTTAAGGGGGTTGAATTACTGTGACACAGTTCACAGCAGGAATAGGCTAACGGGGGTTTGTTTATTTTTTTACCCAATGTTAAGTGAGGATAATCCCATGGCTTCTACAGAATGTCTCATCCGAACCATGAATTTCATTGTTACTGATGAGTGAGAAAAAACACGCACATCTATCTGTATTTGATGAAAAAAACATAATTTTTTCCCAGTTTCAGAAAATATTTATATAAATTATTTAAACCTGGAACCAAGCCATCCAGGCTCCAGGTGAATCATGATCATAAAACATTGTCAAAAACATTTGAATATTTAATTATATTATATACATACTATGTTTAATAAATACATAATTGTTGCGGTTTTCAAATTTTTTTTTGACACAGAATCAAATGTTTTATGCTCATGATTGATTCACCAGGAGCCTGGATTGCTTGGTTCCAGGCTTAAAATCATTTATATAAATATTTTCAGAAATCTCTATGAGAAAAATGAATCGGTTTTCTATATGTGGCACCACAAAATGGTCGCCACTGCTATTCCCTATACCCCGCTATCTCTGTCTGACAGGAGAGGCTGAAGCCTGATATAATTTATTTCATCGTATTACAATATTGAGTGACAAACAACAGCTGATCTACAATAATCACACTGTGTGTCGTGGATGCTATGTTCGGTGTGCAACGCCATCATCATTTTTACAGATAAACACATGACCACTTACTTACTTTTCTTTCTGTGTGTAATTTATGGTGTTAATGTTCCTACTCTTCACGGATCATTCGGTAGGGGATCCCATTCAACCCCAACCCCCTGTCCGTCCTCTCTACCTCTTCCTATCATCCATTCTCCTTTTGTTTTCTGTTTATCCCTGCATTTCTATCAATCTTGTTTTAGTAGCAATCCCTCCTTTCTGTTGTTCTCCATCTCTCCCTCTCTTTCCTTCTCTCCATCTTGTTCTCTCTCTCTCCCTCTCTTGCCCTCTAACCTCCCTCTCTAAATCTTTCTTGCAGCAGGGTAATGAGATATTAATGTCTCTGGCAGATGACCTGCCTCGGTCTTTCTTCCTCTGTCTGTCTGTCTGTCTGTCTGTCTGTCTGTCTGTCTGTCTGTCTGTCTGTCTGTCTGACTGTCTGTCTGTCGCGCACAGTTTAACAATTTATTTATGTCCACACACAGGGAAAACATACAGGGACACAAATATTTTAGGTGCAGCAAAGGTTACATTCACAAACTCATGGATATGTCCTCATGTTACAACACGCATGTCACTCAGCACTCCATGGCCACAAGTAGCGACGGCTTCACCGTATATGGCAGCAGCGACAGCACAATACTTTGGCAGTCTTTCTGCCTCGTCTTTGGGCATCCCAAGTTGTCGAAACCCTCCAACAACGAGTCCGTGGGTATGTCATACGCTGGATCACCAGAGGAAACAAAGTTTTTAGTCTTGCACTGCTGCTTGATGTTAAAGTGCTCTCTGTAGTTGTTCTCATGGGTCTGGAAGTCCACCTATTGCTATTTCGACAGCGGACGGACATACCGCTGGAAGGCCGCTGGGTCTATTGCCTTTCTTCCCGCTAGCTGTTCACAGGAGGGGCCGCCAGGTAGCGTCGGTTATTGGTAGATTCCACTGGTGAGTAGTGCCTTCTTGTATGCAAGCTACCCACTGAAGTTGCAAATGCATCCACTGCACCTATTACATTGACGATGGTAGTTACAACAGGGCAGTTTAACGTCATGCCCAGGACACACACACGCGTCCCACAGGAAGTGTGTGTGTGTGTGTGTGTGTGTGTGTGTGTGTGTGCGTGTGTGCGTGTGTGCGTGTGTGTGTGTGTGTGTGTGTGTGGGGGGGGGGGGGGGGGGGTTGTTACATAAAACACCAAACCTACAACTCAGTTATTTCTAACCACGTGTACCCATAGCGTCCTTATTCTAGGGTAAACATTCGGCTGAAGCAGCTGTATAAGCTCACCACCCGTCAGTGAAGAGATTTGTTGTAGAGGGATCTTGATTCATTTCTTGTGCTGCAATATTCTCAGTTTTTAGTTTTATTTTAGCTTATTCTTATTTTATGCTCTCTCAACTCTTTACTATAATAGTTATTTTTAATCCAATTCCAATATCCTTTTATAATATGTATATTTTGTACTAGCTGTCTTAATCACTTAAACCCTATTTTTTGAGATTCTAGATTCTTTTACTATTTTCTTCCACTATCTCCCAAAACGGTTGAAAGTGTTTAATGCTCATAATGTTTTGTGTAAAGCAACTTAAATTGCCTTGTTTTTTAGATGTGCTTCACAAATGTGCCTTGCCTTGCCTTAGAGACCAGGCCTGCATGGGACAGAATGCAAGGGCTTTCTCCGTTTCTCAGTTTCCTATAATATGAGCACCAGCCAGGTGCCCTTGAACAACAACAGAGTTTAATCACCACTCGTGCCAGTGGAACCATGCAGCTGTGCTGGGCAGCTCCCAGGTGTGACCACACGACATGTGTGACACTAGGAATGTGAAGCAGGGGACATTCAGAAGGAAGAGAAGAGGGATGAAACACACACGCACGCACGCACGCACGCACACGCACACGCGCACACACACACACACACACACACACACACACACACACACACACACACTCGCAGGCACCCAAGCACACACGCACGCATACACACACACTCACACACCTGTTTCTGCTGTAAAATATGAAAAGGCAGAGAGTTCATTGCTGATGACCTCCTCAGAGTACATGTGTACTGTGTTCGCAAGCCTTCCAGTGCACTAAATCTTGCAGAAAAAGTTTCACCCAAGGTTGGATTCAACTAGAGGTCTTAAAGTTAACGCTTACAAAACAAAGTAATAGAATGGAGTGATTCGTATAGTGCCCTGGTACCAAAACCAAATCAGCACAGCGCTGTTTACTTCTTCTTGTTAAATTTCAATGATTTCTCAAGAGGGATTTCAACATTGTGGCACATCTATGAACTACTAGCCAGTTATGATGCTGAGTTTTGAAATAACAACAAATACCGTAGCCATGCTCTGCATTAAATGCTGAAATGTGTGCATACCAGTGTTTCTCAGGCATGCACCAGCTTTATATTGATTGACATTCTTTATTGACAAAATGCACAAATATGAGACATTATACAGAATGAAAAAAAAACTTAAGAAAGAAATGTAATCACAGCCTCATGAGGCATCATATCATTGTAGAATTATTGTCAAAAGGATAAAACACAATAACGCCCAAGAACTTATTTCCATTGTGGTCCTTTAGGTGTAGTGCGCGCGTGCGTGCGTGAGTGCGCAGAATAATACGATTTGCAGGGATTAGACGTGCTCATGGTGGAGTTTAACAATCAACCAGACCTTTTTTTTTCTTCTTTTTTTTAAGTCTGTAACTTCTTTTTAATAATCTTGGGGATTCTACAGTAGTTAAAGACGGGGTGCCGTGTTTAGAAAAAGTGTACAGAAATTGTTAAAATTATGTTTTTATGTGGACACGCCTCCAGTTCATTAAGTATACCTGGTTCTCACCTTAGCACCTCCTCCACCACCTTAGCACCACCCACCTGTCCTAGTCCCTCCTCCTCATGCCCACACCTGTTGTGTTATGCTAATGAGGGGGAGGGTATATTTTTACTATGTCACTAAAGGGCTGTTTTTCTATTGGCACGTTTGACCCTCAAGGTTTCAGCCTCCAGGTAGAAACTCAAAATAGTCAGAGAAGACATAAAACACCATAAAAACACCACCAGGGGGCTTAATGAAGTTCTATCAACCTCATAGACACATGAAAAACAGAAAAAGTGCAAAACCATGGCACCACCTCTTTAAGGAGTGGTGGGCAATTGCTGGGGTGGGCCCACCATAGCAGGGTCTAAACTGTCGATGGTTTATTACAAACTCCTCATATAGCAGTCATGCTCACCATCATGAATACCAATAAGAAGTGGCCTTACTATTTCAGAATTATTTGGGCTGTTACGTTGGATAAAATAATATGAAATATATACTTCAGAAAGGTTGCCCCCCTTGAACTGCATGTAGAATGTACAGTAGGGAACACATTGAGACAGAGCTGAAAAATTAGACAACAACCACGCCAGCCGATTTGTGGTCAAGTAGGATAACCGAGCCATAAGTCTCACTGTACAATTCATAGATGAAGTCTTACTGTACAACACATACCTGTAAAAGCCCATAAATGCATATGAAACCGTTTTCCTCCTGCCAGAAAGTAATTGCAGCTCCTACCTGGTCGCTGGAAGGTATTGTCTGCATCAAAATGGTTTCATTCTTGGGGATTATATTCCTAACATTTTTTTTTATAGCCCAACAGACCAATATACCAGTGGTTATACATATGAAGAGTCGCTGCCTGCAAACAGAATACTTTCCTATTGACCATGGTGGGAGATAATATTGCCCATGGTTGGACAAAGAGGATGTCCAGCTGGTGTCTGAAAGAAGAGGGCCAGACGTGCATCACCACTGCTATCGAATGTTACAAAAGCTATGGAACCAGGCTGCATTGTTTTGGTCACAGAATGCATCTTGTATCTCTCTGTCTCTCTGTCGGTTTGCTTGTTGTCTTCAGTGTTGTTTTTTGCCCTTCTGTCTTTTAGATATTACTGTTTGAAAGCTGTTCGAGGCGCATTCTTTGAGTGATAAGTTCTTTATTTATTATAAAAAATATTATGTTTTCATAATTATTTTCCGCCTTTGAAAATTCTGTGAAAGATGCCCTGTAGAGTAAAATCCTTACACAACAGGGATGTTGCTTTTTGCAATTAATTTGCCTAAAAATATATTGGATCAAACTCGGTCATGTTGTGTTATGAGTACACCCGCACAGAGCACGAATATTATGTGGTGATGAAGCGACACAATTTTTATTTTTGGAACAAGGTCGATTTTTCAATGAGAATAAAAGCAAACAACCTGTATGAATAAATATTCGCTGCAGGCTCTGATCATTTATTTGTCACTCCCGGTGTGTAAAAACCTTAAATCAAACAACAGGACTTTGTAAACAGTTGGTTGACCATTTCTCGCACAGTTGCAAAAAGAAGACTGCACTGGGTGAGTCACAGCAAGAGTTAAATATCTTGTATCTCCATATTTCATCTTTTTATGTTTTCATAAATGAGTGCCCTATTTTAAACTTTGTAGTACGACAGTGTTACGCAAACGTAGCAGAAATACCTGCTATTTTCAGTATTTGTGACCCACCACATCTTTTTTTCATTTAAATGTTTTCATGTCATGAAAGCAGGAAATCATAGCTACAAATTGACATATTGGTTGTGCAGTTTGACGTACCAGTCTTGAAGGGCATAGGGCCCTATTTTCGCCGGTGCCTTACCCATTAGCCCTAAACTTCCTTGCCATTTTGTACTATTTTCTAAAACATTCAGGGGGAACACGCCCCCTGAGCCCACAGCATCCCCGGTGGGAATCAAACCCAGGACCTTCTAGCTGTGAGGCGACAGCGCACCGACTGCGGCACCGTGGCCCCAGCTTTTATAAATATTTAAAGGATTAACAAGTGCTTGTGAATAAATACTAACTACATTGGATCCACAAGGACACATGCAAATTTTTTCTCTTTCCTGGAAAATCTTCTTTTTTTTTAAATATACTTGCAACAGAGTATTTCTGCATTGCAGTATTGATACTTTTACTTAAGTAAAACATTTGAGTGCTTTGTCTACCACTGCCGTCTGATCAACACAACCGATCTTTATATTTTGATTGTGTCATGCTCGTTTGAGCACAGGTAGAGAGCTTATATGTGTTTGGGAATGTTGTTGAAGGTTATGTTATTTCGTCAGCTTCTAGACAAGAAGCATAGAACTCCAGCCTGACGTTGCTCCAGGTCAAACTGGTCAGACTGCAAAATGGCGTTGAAAGTGGCGATAACCGCAAATCTTAACTCTGACGTCACTAAGCCCGTTCCCTATATTCACCTTATTCTTGGCCCTTCTCCAGGGCAGCGCCATTACCCCTTTCTGCTGCATCTGATCACTTCCGCCCTAATAGGGTGCAGGTGTAATGCAGGTAATCAGGGTGTTGCCAGATTTTGCAAGTCAGGTCAATGAAAACAAGCCCAAAAGAAGCAACTAGGCTTCGGCTATTTTACAATAGCAGACAAAGCTCACATCGCGACACGTTGTGAGCTTATAGGCTAGATCTGCATTCTGGAGTAGGAAATTTGGTAGCTTTTAGAACATAAAAATGACTTGTGTAATGGGTCTGTCTGATTGCCTGCCACCAGATAAAAGGCAGTTGGCCAGCCCCTCTCGAACTCTCTTCATCCTGTCTGTTAACAGTGAGATCAGGGCCAAGTGGCCAACCCACTGAGCGAACAACAATCACCCCTTTTCAACACCAACCAACAATCCGTGTTGAATTCTTGATTGGATAATTATGAATGCATGGCAAGCAGCTTACTTTCTGTTGTGTTTGAGAATAAATGTGTTGGACTAAACTCTGAACTTCCTCACTCAACGTCCCACTCTACCTACATAAGCCCAAAGAATGTTCAGGACACCAAAGCATGAGTGAATATCCAAATTGAACAGATGGCATGAAAGTATAACTTGTTTTTTGATCACATTGACTGACACATTTGTAAACATTTACATTTACATTCCAAAAGGTATTCTCTCTCATCTCTATTTTTTGCATGAGAAGAGGACTGGTGTCAGCACCACAGATGCCATGCTTCAAAGTGCAGCAGAGGCCGAGCCATCAGCACTGTGCCTCCTGCTGTGAGCCCCGATGCCGCGGAAGCTGAACTGAACATGAATCCTACCACTGAGGGAGAGGAAGATCCCCTGGTCTGGTGGAAGGTACACAATTTTAACTTTCTGATGCTGCATGCTGAGCAAACTGGCTCGCATATTCCTGTGCATACAAGCCATGAGTTTGACATCAGAGAGAGTGCTTACTGATGAGGGCAATGGAGTCATGTGTCGGCATTGATGTCTGAAACCAGCAAAGGTTGACATGATGTTTGTTTAGTTTTTTTTTTACATCTGTAAAGACCACAATGAGTCCTGAAAAGAAGTAGAGATTTCAGGGAACCAAGTATGTAAGGTTGTTGAACTTGCTCTGATGAGGCTACACGCCAAAACACATTAGTTGGTCTTGCATCTTTTATTTTGGAGTGCTGCTTTTTCCACCCTTGAGGATTTAAAAAAAAATCTAAGTAAGGCAATTCTGTTTGGAAAAAACACTTTTTGGATAATTATTCTCTGGTATGTCAATGTATACGCTAAATGCTGGATATCAGTAAATAATGTTCTATTGCAGGGGTCTTCAACGTTTTCAGGCCAAGGACCCCCTAGCTGAGAGAGAGATGAAGCAGGGACCCCCCTCTATATTGTATAAAGTTTTGTTTCAGATTAAACTTTTTTTGATGACTTGGTCTGCTCTTTGCTCCCTCTACACCTACACCTCTTTGCCAAAAATAGCCGATCTACAAGCTCACAACGCCTCGCAGCGCGAGGCGTTGTGTGCTTGTAGATCTGCTATTTTTGGCTAAAGTTCTCCTCAGGAAAAGGGATGCTAGGGTTCAAGTGGTTAAGGTAAAACATAAAAATCATATCACACAAAGATTTGGCAGACCCCCTGTAGTAACTCTGAGGACCCCCTAGGGGTCCCGGACCCCCTGTTGAAGACCCCTGTTCTATTGATTACAGATTGTGCAATACGTAGATGCATACATGACCTACGTATTTCAATGTCAGCGATTGTTTACAGAAATGTCTTATTGTTTTCTTATTAGAATAGTTTTTTTTTGTTTTATTAATATTACTTTATTTAACACCGTCACAGCTTTTATGATCATTGTTGTTTGATTGAAGCAGTTCCATAACATGTACATGCCCATACACATGAATATGAACAGATGATGGGCACAGACATAAATATATGCACAGCCACAGACATACTGTATAGATCAGAGCCGACAGCTGCAAAGAGAAGGCACTTTATACAGGATAAATATCCAAAAAATACAAATACTCAAGTAAAGTACAGATACTAAAATAATTTACTCAAGTATAGTGTTCAAGTAGATGCACTTTGTTACTGTCCACCACTGCTTGTTTCACTAAAGAGTAGATTGGTGTGCTTTTTAACAGATCTCTTGGTGTGACGTTTTGCTAACCTGACTCTGCCAGAGCAAGCTTTTTGCATCTGGTGGAGCGAGTTTAACGTTTTGCTCCCTCAGACATGGATTTACACAGATATTTGTCAAAGAGGAGGAGTCATCGCCAATAGTGAGTTAATTTGTGATAAATAACAACAACCATGTCCCATAATATTGTAGCCTAATGCCCGGGGTAAAAACCTGGTTGCTTCCCTCTAGAGGATTAATAGTATTCCCTCTGGCCCCAATTACACATAAGAAACGTGTCAAACTATGAATGCACTAAATAAAATGCACGTACAAAAAAACCTATGTACCAGTTCCGCACCCCCGATGTACGTCAATTCCCATCTCCGTCTAGTAAGCACCACCTGCCTTTAGTCCCCATTGACTGCTTAGTATGTGTGCTTTGCATGTTGGAGCAGATCCATTCACATTCTTTCAGAGACTCACAGGACACCAGGAGACATAACAGAGCAGATGGTCATTCTCAGATAGAAGCAAGCTTTATTTCTATGCTATGGTCAGAATAATAATTTAATAAATATAATCTTGTATACCAGTGGTTCTCAAACTTGTGGGGTTCATGTCAAGGACCCCCAAATTAATATGTATTTGGAAACTGAAAATATTTTGTGCCAGGGACCCCCAAGATTTGTGTTTAAATGTTTCAACATTATTCAAAAAAAACTAAATTTAAATAGGTATAGGGTTAAAGTGGTTAAACTGATTGATGCTATATTAACACATTTAGCTGGGGACCCCCTGGAACCTTCTCAAGGACCCCTGGGGGTCCATGGACCCCACTTTGAAAACCACTGTTATAAACAGTAATAGCAGAAGTGCATAATGATCTGAGGAAGACTGCTAGTTAATTCCAGCGCACTGTATTTCAGGACCGGACCTGGGATTCCATCTGATTCTGGCCAGGTTTACAACAAGTTGGAGGTAGACATCGGACATCCTGTCTGGTTAGTTCATTAGACTCATAATAGGCTCTATTCACAGCAGCCATATTATGAAGACATTCACAGGTGTTACCAATGATACTATTGAAGGCTCTGTTCCATTCTGGTCAAACAGAGTCAGGGTGCTGATATTGTGCATGTTGGCCCACTGGAAACACTCTGTTACACCAGTGGGTCTACAGTTGGGGTCCAGGGACCCTCATGGGCTTCCAAATGGCCCCTTACAGGTGTGTAACTCTGAGAGTGTACAAATGGAACCAAATGCCATTTGGTTCCATTTGTACACTCTCAGAGCTATGGGGGTCGTGGAAACCACTGTGCTAGACTAAATGGAACAGAGCCTTCATTAGTATCATTGGTAACACCTGTGAAGGAAGTGATAATATGGCTGCTGTGCATAGAGCCTATCCACCTCATGGAAGGGCAAAGAGTCCAAAAGGCTTTCACACTCTGCTGAAGTTGATGGTGTCTGGTGCACAGGTGGTGGTCTACTTGGTGTCTGCTTGTCCAGTAAGGGTATTGATTCACTGTTCATTTAGTTAGTTATTTAAAATAAAAAAAATAAATAAAAATAACGTATTTTTTTATATTTCAGTTTGGGCTTGAATACAAAATTGTATGTCCCGGTTGATACATTTAATTGCTGCTGAGTCTGGCTTCTAAAGAAATGTTTTTCTTATTCATTAGTTAGCTTTTGGAGTGAGCCAGGGTTTTGAGTTTGGGTATGTTCTGATTACCCCAGAATGTTATGTAGTCAGTGAATCAAGATTAGCTCACTAGTTATGAGATTCTATTTGATCTCTGGCAGATTTTTGATTTTTAGGTCTAATCTACATAAGAGGTGACCTGGCATGGTTAATTATCTCATGTACACAATATGCAGTATATTAAATGTAAGATCATATAAGATAAGATAAATCTTTATTGATCCCTGGGGAGAAATTCAGATCATCGGAGCAACAGTGGTAAGAATGAAACACAGGAGACGTACACATATGATTTTAAACTAAACACTCCTGCAAACTTTAGATGTCAATCTTAGGCAATCAGGATGGAATATGAAAAGTCTAACAGATAAGTCTTGATCACATGACTATAGAGATCATGTGTACCGATTTGCGTGACATTTAGATAAAATCTGATCAGTAATATCAAAATAAAGCAAAAAGCCACAAGAGTCTTGAGCAGTTTACCTTGTATTTTATAATGGCTGAGAGGCGTAGTGACCGACCCTCTCAGCCATTATAAAATAAAGGTAAACTGAGATCTATGGGGGTTTAAGCTTGTGGAGCCTGAGCTGCCGGGGCAAAGTAGCCTGGCGTAGACAGACTATATCACTGCGTGGATATGAGTCTGGTGCTTCCATGACAACGTTTTTTTTCCCAAGGGGCGGGATCAAAACAATGGCCCTCGACGCAATTGGTTAGACCTACAATCAACTACCAATTACAGTCTCCCATATTCGAATACTGGGCCCTGATTGGTCACACACGTCTTCTGGAGCAGGAAATGGATTCTCTATGGAGCGGTGCCAGACCCAAATCGCAGAGTGCAATTTTTTTTTTCACTCGCAGATTTGTCTGGTCCCAGGCTAGGGGCAAAGGACTGTCCAAGGTGCCCACCCATCTAATAATATAATATAATATAACGAATATGTACACCGCATTGTTTACTGGATCATACAGTACGTCAACAACATATTGATAGCAGGGATAAATAACTTGCCATATCTCCACTGCTGTAAATATGAACAGGTTGTAGTAGCAAATTTTTTATAACCATTACTCTTACTACACTGTACTACCTGAATGCTTTATTGAAAATCCACATTTTAATATAAAGTTTTAAAGTTTCCTATATCATAACATTTGTAACAAACCAAACTGTTTGAAAATCGGTTGACAATTCAGCGAGTTATGATGATTTTAGTTGTGGAGAGATATGGATGCATTAGAACGCATGGCTTGGCGGCCGCATCGACACATTGCTCCAATGAACAGCAGCATCCAACAGCTGTATCTACATGTACAGTATGTGCCCACTGGATGAGGATCTTGTGCCATCATATGTTTTGTAGCCATGACATAACTAACTGACACGCATGTACACAGCAGTGACCTACCATTATACACATCTTACATCTGGGACCTGACCTGCACATGCATAGCACCACAGTTCTCCAAAGTACAGACTATACAATTATGCTTACATCAGTTTGGTAATAATGCTGCACTTGTTTTCGACTCATTGGCATTAGCACTGTAATTAGAATTTAATTCTCGCTGTCGCGTGAATGAGCGACAGTAATATGAATGGGGGATTACACACTCATGCATGCTTGCACACCCTGGCACCAGTAACACACAACGCATGAATATGCAAACTTGTATTAGGTTCTTTCCAATTGTAATATTACAATACCTGATCCAGTCTCTTCCAGCTCCTATAACCACTTTCACTCTGGTGTCCCTATTTTGGGCATGTCATTATAGGCAAACATTTCCCCAAAATGTACCAGAATTTCCAAAATATCTAATCTACAAGCTTCCAACATCACTATGCGACACATTGTGAGCTTGTAGATCAGTTATTTTCACTATTCGTAGTATGAAGTACATTTCCTCTCCTCTCCTCCTCTCCTCACTACTCCCCTCATGTTCATAATGCCTGAGGTGAACGTATATTGGTATTTGACATGCAACAAAGAACAATGTATATGCATGCATCATGTGTTTGTGTTTGTGTGTGTGGGTTGAGTGCTCAATAAACAGATCAACATTGTGTGTGTGTGTGTGTGTGTGTGTGTGTGTGTGTGTGTGTGTGTGTGTGTGTGTTCATAGCCCATGGCTATACGAGTGTTGACAATTAATCGCCAATGCTCATCCAACTTCTCACACACACACACACACACACACACACACACACACACACACACACACACACACACACACACACACACACACACACACACACACACACACACACACACACACACACACACACACATCATTCCCTCGATCAATCACTAACCCCCACTGTCTCTCCTCTCACTCAGGCTGGCACACCTGCAGCTGATCTGGAATTGCTGCCGTCCCAATTAAAAGCTATTATAAAAGCCAGCCAGATTCATTCCGACTGCAGACACAGACCCAGCAACATCTCAGAACCCATACCGTTG
This sequence comes from Gymnoscopelus microlampas, assembly GCF_963454915.1. Classification (NCBI taxonomy): domain Eukaryota; kingdom Metazoa; phylum Chordata; class Actinopteri; order Myctophiformes; family Myctophidae; genus Gymnoscopelus; species Gymnoscopelus microlampas. The sequence continues at coordinate 52,618,755 of NC_139945.1, forward strand.
TCTGGCTAATAAGCCGTTTCATTAAGTTATTTAGCTTACTTTAGTTTGGCCTGGAGATGGTCGGTAGTTCCCTCTTTTCGTTTAGTTTTTAGTTCAGTAGAACTTGAACCGTGTGTGTGTGAATGGGTGAATGTAAAGCGCCTTGGACAAAGGCACTATATAAATCCACCATATACCTGACGAAGACCACACAGGTCAAAAACAATTCACTTTGGGAGCGGTGTGCGGACGTCTCATTCTTTCTCTGTACTATTTTTATTATTATTTTATTATCCTGCAACCATTGGAATTTGGATTGTGTATTCACATTTGGATTGTGTACTATCTGGGACTGCATGTATGTTTCGATGATGTGGTTTTCAATATTTCCTGTGTTCAGTTTGTATCTGTTTAACTTCTAATAACATCGCTTTTGAGAGAGAGACATTGGTAATGGGAACAGACCAATCTGTTGTCAAATTGTCAGGATTGTTCATGTGTGAAGGTCATTACACACCGGGGGGGGGGGGGGGCGTTTTTTTTCATGCAAATAATACGTTTTTTTAAAACCTTATAAAGTCAATGCAAGCTTCCACGGAGCGAAAAAGCAAAGCGAAAAAGCGTCTTATTTATTCAGAACAAGTACGACTTTTGCGTAGATTCGCATAATCGCCGGTGTGTAATGACCTTTGTCTGCAGTGGTGGATGGGATACTTTATTTGTCCCTGTAGGAAAAAAAAATATTGGGTTTCGTACAACAGTTTTATGGTTAAAAACAGTGTCATATCAGCAACAATATAATAATAAATAAATGCACCTGGGTGTGAAAATCCTGCCCGCACTAACATTTCTTATTCTACATTGTGACCTTGATTCGTTGACATTTTAGACCCAAAACTTAACTCTTCAGGATAACATAACGAATCATCCCCACACGATTAATATTAGTATGTGTAGTGTAGAGTTGTATTTGTACATATATTGATGCTGATCACAGTCCTGAAACTCCTACAGGGTAAAGTTTCCTAACACTGTGTTAGGAGGTCCATTTATCTCCATAAAATATTATTCTTGTTTAGAAAAAACAAGATTTAAACAGCTTAACTTGTGTGTGTGTGTGTGTGTGTGTGTGTGTGTGTGTGTGTGTGTGTGTGTGTGTGTGTGTGTGTGTGTGTGTGTGTGTGTGTGTGTGTGTGTGTGTGTTGGAGGGGTGTGCTGGAGATAAAACGGGGGCACCCAGCATGAAATTATGCAGATTTACAAAGACTGAAACAACCCCCCTATATCACTCATAATCTCCCGTTCTGTTCTTCTCTTCCTCCTCTCTTCTTCTGTTCTGATTACTAAGTTTGTCAGTAATTACTGAAAAATCAATCACATCACATGTTGGTTTCCACAAAATACACACGTGTGAAGGATTTTTTATCTGACGTTATAGACAACATTATAGGCTACTCACTCAAAATAAACACACTATTGTATCTAAAGATGATGATTTCAACATTGTGGTATCGTTTTAATCATGGACCTCTTGTTTTAGGGCAGTAAACGTTGTTTATTAGCAGTTGATGGGTTCACAAGTCTGACACAGCAGCAAATTTGGTACAACTGGAGCTAACGGACTAAAATATGGATCTAATAAAAATAAACAACCCACCACAAACACTTTTATTGCATTTTACATTGCCTTTTTATTTTTGGTCTGTGCACCCAATCCGTTGTACTGTGTACATGCTTCTGGGGAAGAGGGATGTAATATTTGTGTACTGGTTATATATGGTTGTCTTGTCATTAGTCTATTTTTAACATAGACATAGAATATTGCAGGAGTATTTCAGGAATGGCAAATTCATGGTGATATTTAAGGCTCACTATATTTGGGATTGACCAGCTCACTGGCCTTGTTGTTAGAGTGTATGCCTGCCCTGAGATTGGGAGGTCAGGTTTCAATCCCCAGCCGAGTCATACCAAAGACTATAAAAATGGTAGGCTATTCAATGCCTCCCTACTTGGCAATCAGCATCAAGGGAGGAAGGGTTGGATTGGGGGTAACTTAAGTACCTGCAACATACTAGCGTGATGTCCAGGAGGTGTAGGCCTACTTGTACATCATTGCCTGGGAATGTACTGTACTGGTACATCAAGCTGCCTCACGCTAAAAGGAGACAGGCTCCTAACATGTCTCTCCAGCTCTTTATTAAACAGAAAATGCATTTTCAGGTCAGGATACCAATTTTATCCAATCAGGGTAGAGAACGCAGTCAGGATACAGATTAAACTAAGTGAAATTGGAAGTGATGACACTAAGAAATGAGCTGAACAAATTGGAACTGGAACACTTTCAAAATGAAGCTGATAAATGGGTAGGTTACTCTCCTGATTGGCTGAAATGTTGTCACCTACCTGTTTTTGGACGGCAGAGCGCAAGCGTGCCGTCCTAATGAACAGGTTTCAGGCCTCTGAGGAAAAGGGGGAGTTAACCTCTGAAGCTATTTAAAGAGAGGCGGGGCATAGGTGAAAAAGGGGTGGGGTTTGGTAAGGAACTCTCTGTTTGTGGGAAAAAGGGGGCGGGTTTGCTAAAAAAGGGTCTGGAACGCGTCATCATTGCTTGGTTGCCACCGATTGGTTGCTGCAACTTCTCTTTGTTCTGAAAAATTGTGAACGGCGGCCATTGTTGCCTTGATCCTGTGTTCATTTAAGAGCATTGAAATGTCACCTTAATATTAATTTTCATCAATTACAGAATGTACCTAAAACATTTAAGTGTCCAATAAATAGAAAGGTAATTTATACAAAGGTCCAACTTTATTTTTTATATTTTTTGGGGGTTTATTTAGCATAGTTTTAGATGATTTTCTGTGCACATTTACTTCATTTAAGCACCACTGAGCTCTTCATGCCGTCTCACTCTTCTGTCTCTCAGTCTCTGTGTAGCGTAGCCTAACCGAGTTATACTTCTCCAGTACAACAGTGTGTAACCAAGAGTTATACTTAGCGTGTAGATCTGCTTTTTTTCACAAATGTATTTGCATTTGCGCAATTCACTTTCAATGACCTTTACTGCCATTAGTAAACATACGTTTACATTGCCAATTACACCAAACAAACATAACAATAAATTACACCACAACAATGCATGTACAAATACACATTGAATATAAATAGGAATATACAATGAAGCGGTCAACAGTGTTGCTTTACAACTTCAATGCCAGACTTTATTAAACTATATACATGCAGTAGCCTATCTTTTGCACAAATATAGAGACAAGCCAAGTAGGCTACTTGGAAACTCCAGCCAACAGTGATTAGCACTTCAACAGCAACACCAAAGCTATCGAATGGGATGCCCATTCTCACCACAAAAGGCACTGTTAATAGCCTACCTTCACTCCGCCAGCCCCTCCTACTGCTTCTCTTAGAAACTAATAAATACCGTTATTGTCACCAACTATTCCTCTCATCACCCCAACTCTATCATTGACGCAGTGTTTTGTGTGCTGAAAACTGGAAACCTGCATTCCTCTCCGACTAACACACAAGGTAACATTTGATCACATCTTGCTGGTATATTATTGACAGTTTGCAATTATCACTGTTTGGAACTTAAAATGTGTTGCTTTACTACACATGTACACACACACAGGGAGGGAACTGCAGTGTTAATACATCATTATGAGTTGTTGCGTCCTGTAAGCATGAGTGGAAACTAAGTACCTACATCTACTCAAGTAGGCTACTACTTAAGTACACTTTGAGGTATTTTTTACTTCACTGGAGTATTTCCAATGTTCAGTACTTTTACTTCTAGTCCACGACATTTAAGAGAAAAATATTGTAGGCTACTTTCACTCCACTACAATTATTTAAACGCTTAGTTACTGATTATTATTATAACCATACATTAACCTATATCCTATATACATTTCGGCCATTGAAAAATAGCTGCTCTATACTCTCACAATGCTTCCCCATGTAACACATTGTGAGCTTGTAGGCTACATGGGCAGTTTAAAACATATTTTTTATAGGCTACATTTGACCACTTGAAAATGGGACATTGTGCATAATGACTACTTTTACATTTGATACTTTACGTACATTATGACGCCAATACTTTTGTACTTGTGAAATTCAAGTACATGTGGAATTCCGGACCACTTGTAACAGAATATTTGAATATTGTTAGCCTTCAGTGCTAGGTAGCATGCACAGTTCTAAACTAATTCGGCTCATCGTCCGACAACAGCACAGTCAAATGCAAAAATCACACATTGCAAAAAGCACACATTTCTTTGATGATGATGATTTTGCTTTGGTAATTGTTGTCGGCCAGCCGAGCGCGTCCTCCTCTCGGACTGGGTCGCAGCACCGCGTCGTCAGCTCTTTGATGAACAGCTGGCTCTCCCGCGCGTCCTCGACGTTGCTTTTCCGACTCGGAACCGAACTCCCTCTCGCCTCATGGGGGTTGGTTTGGCGTCGAGCTGGGCAGAGATTATGACGTTTCGCCTCTCCCACGACAAGCCTCCGTCGACAAGAGACCCACGATGTCGAGCTAGCCTAGCACTCCTCACGTGAAAGGCTAACAATAACAACACCAATCTCCGTACTTTCCTCGTCCCACGGGCTGGCTGTTAAATAACTGTACCGATATCTGAGCTCAACCTAACTCAAGATATTCCCCTCGGTCCAGGGACGAATACACGTAGTAGAGTTGGCGTAAATCACTCAAACTACAACACAACAACTACACATAAAAACACGCAAAACCGATACTGACTTTTGGTAATTTATTAACACACACACATTCACACATAAACACACAATGGTTACTAAACTACTAACACTTGGTACAGTATCTGATAGCCTCAGCCAGCCCAAGAGAAACTACACACATTAGCTCTCCTTAAAGTGGGTGCTAAAGATAAGCATAAGTTGTGAGATGCTGCTGCAGTAGAAGTAGGTTAGTTAACTGTAAACAGAAAACACACAAATGGAAAATACTATTAAAACTACGAAAACAAACAAACATGTAAACAACATGTATGATTATAATAACAAGTTTCACATAAATACGGATGTTTGTCGCATCACAAAATTAAGTCATTCTTCCCATAAAATCTTAACCCTGAATCTACACATTTCCACAGGAATCTAAACCACAAAGAACATTTGCAAATTGGAGTAAATACGGTTAAACAAACTTATTTAAAAACCCAAACAATGGAACTTTCCATGACGTCATCCCAGGCACGTGGAAAAACAAGACCCTTTTCTCTCCGCTAGAGGTCGCCCGTTACCAGCTTAACCCCGTACATGGGGGAATGATTTTAAACACAATTAAAAATATATAATATGGTCGAATTGACCCTATAAAACCCTACAATTGTAGTACTGATACTTTAACTTACGTGAGAAATGTTAGTAGTTGTTGAAATTATCTATAAACACTGGAATCATACGAATACGAGAGTTATACTTCTCCAGTACAACGGTGTCTAACCGAGAGTTATACTTCTCCAGTACAACGGTGTCTAACCGCGAGTCCATGCAGATCACAGTTGACAAATATTATGTATTATCGGAGCTATTATTAATGTTATCGGTTTTATCGGGATGACATCATAATTCCTGATATCGAACCGATAATTATCGGGCCGGTACTTATCGTGCACTAATAATTTTATCGCAAATTATTTTTATATTTCTCTCTGTTGTTGGTGACAACTCTTGTGCGTCCCATGGACGCCACGACGGTGTCATGAATATTGTGCGTCAGCGACGCAGGCCTATGAGCATCTCTGCTCAGTGCGGCTGCAGAGTTCCCCCAAGGGTCTCCAGGGACCCCTAAAGGGGGGGGGGGACCTCCTTTTTTTTTTTTTTATCCCATGATTTTGTACCCCCAAACGCTATTTTCTTTTTTTGGGGCCATGACATCTATGTCATTCTTTCTTGTTTAAAGAGCTGGAGAGACAGGGAGACTCCTGTTACTGAACAAACACTCCATAGTCTATAGCAATGATTACTATCAGAATATAGTGCTTTAACCTTTTAATACAAAACTTTTTGTTTTAACCAAAAAATATCACTTACCCTACCTTTAAGAAACACAAATAAACAAGAAGACAGACAATTTACCCTATACAATAATAAAATAAAGTAAATAAATATCTCCAAAGGACTGACAACAAAAGAAACAGCTGTAGCATCCTGGGGTGTGCACATAGAGTTATAATAATATTATAACTAGAGAGCGGACGCCCCCGCCCCATTCCAACTTTGGAGCCAATACAGCAGGCGCAGTAGCGTTTCAGACGTTAGAAGCATGCACAGTAGCGTCCCAAAATGCAGAAGTCCTGCAATACCAGATTTTCTAAGGCTTCAATCATTCTCCGCGGTTCTGGGGGCTTGGGTGTGCACTGGACAGGAGAGAGACTTCCCAGCATGCCTCGGGGCCAGGGACGGCACCAAGGGGGGTCTAGGGGGGGTGGTGAAGGTTTAGGTCCCCCTAAGCCCCCCCTGCTCACAAACCCAATTGTTATGAAAAATATCTGTGCATTGCCAGCAGAGGAAAATAAATGCCAAAAAGTATAAACTACCGTACCTTAAAATCGTCCAGACGTATTTGCCAGGATGCAACACTCCCGCTCCTTCCCCACATGCAGACAGTGTATCCCACTGAGCATGTGCAGAGTAGGTGTACACTCTTATCAAGTGTTTAGCAATATTTTCTTATTTTATTTTTCAGAATAGAATCAATTCAACAACACCCCAATCCCCTACCATTGATTATACACTGATTATACACTAACAATAACCAATATACCAATATTAGATGGCCAGGGAGACATTTTTACTCAAAAATAATTGTTGGAATGGATTCAGCACCCCTGGTAAAAATAAAAAAAAAACACCTAGTTAGACACAGGTCTCACAAGTTCATTTTAGACTTTTATTTTTTTCATATTTTTCACCCAAGCCCTCTGGGCTCCTTAACTTTGATTGGCTCTCCAGGATTTTCCACAAGGATTTGGGTTTAAATTAATTGAGAGGTGATTCTAGACACCTATAAGAACACATTGGTGAAGAAAGCTATTGGTAGTAAAAAAAATCACAGATGGTCCAAACATCTTGTTAAAAATTCCCTAACTAAGATGAGTGAGGCTGGGACCGAGGCTAGGTTAGACACCGTTGTAGTTTCAACTAGGCTACCTGGCTACTTCTATTTCCAGTAATATGTATCACAATAAAACGTGTTGAATTATAGCATTACAAGTATAGATTAAAAAAACGTATTTTGAAATGTGCATCGTTTTGAAAGGAAACAGATATCCATGAAGGCCCCTTGACGACGTGCGTCAAGCCTACGTTCTCCCATCAGTAAAAGTAAACAACACAGACGTGGACGTCGGACATTACGGAATATAAAGACTTTGGGGCAAAAGTTCATATTTACCACCATGCTCTCTGAAACCAAGACTATGGAACAAAAGTGTGTTCTCTTTCGTCATCTTTGCATAAGTGTAAGTAATTCATCTAATGCTGACAGTGGTGGAAAGTAACTGCTGTAAGTACATGTACTCAAGTACTGTACTCAAGTATAAGTTTAAGGTATTTTTACTTGACTGGAGTATTTTCAATTTGCAATACGTTTACTTCTAGTCCACTACATCTCAGAGGCAAATATTATAGCCTACTTTTACTCCACTACGATGAATGATTTGAAAACTTTAGTTACTAGTTGCTTTGTAGCTAGATTTTAATTATTATGACAAAACATATGTAGCACTGGCCCTTTAAGGAAAGTGCATAAAGAGGGGAGGCCAGGTTTGTGGCCTCCTGTCTAGCCAGAAGCCTGGCTTGAGTGTTTGTGTGAGAGACCTGGAGGCATGAGGGGTACAGAATTCTCGGTAAGACAATCTGAAACAAATGACAAGGTCTTTATGACTCATTGTAGCAATAGTATATATATATATATAAGAGTTTAGATAGACTGACAATATTAGGCCTGTTGTTAATTATACTAATATATCTGTATTTCCAGAAGCCTCCGGGTCCTTTGAGCAGCAGTAGCCTACCCTGTGGCTGTGCAGGCCTATATCAATGGGAGCCATGAGCATATATTGACTCATTGGGTATGTTTGTTATTTTGCTGTATTTTGTCATCTTGCTATAGGGGCCTAATGTCTGGGATGAATTGTTGGAGGGTTGGTCTAATGCTTTATTATTTGATTATTTGTAGGAGCTGAACTAACCATCACTGGGTAACAGTCTTCCACGCCGACATCTCGCCACTCCGACTAGTGGCTTCCGCGTGCGGTTAGGGTTATAGGGTGAGGGTTAGGTATAGGGTTCGTTAACGTCGGAAAGGCGACATGTCGGAAAGCCGCCATGTAACCCCATCACTGTTTTTCCCACCGTGCCATAATACTATTTAGATTGGGTTTTTGCTATTGGACTGTGTGCAATAGGGTTGACTGAGGACAGAGCTATTATACTGGGCCATTAAGTAGCATTGCATGATTTTGGTTTTGCATATTTGTATTTTGTTTTGATTTTCTTATTTACTTTATTTTCTTTTGGTTTTGCATTATTGTCTCCGCCAGGCCGAAGGCATGGTGGAGAGTATGTTTTCGTTCCCGTCCCGCTGTGTGTGTGTGTGTGTGTGTGTGTGTGTGTGTGTGTGTGTGTGTGTGTGTGTGTGTGTGTGTGTGTGTGTGTGTGTGTGTGTGTGTGTGTGTGTGTGTGTGTGTCAGCCAAGCTAACATTGGTCAAGCTTCACGTGACACGTGACAATATGTTGAAAGGGTGTGCTTTGATTGGCTAGCGAGACGCATGACGAAATACACAAAGACTGAAATGTATATATATGTGTGTATATATATATATATATATATATATATATATATATATATATATGTATATGTATATGTATGTATATGTATATATATATATATATATGTATATGTATATTAGGGGTGTGCCGATACACTAATTTCACGAAACGATACGATACGATATTTGGCTCACAACTTCGATACGATTTCGATACGATACGATACGCACTTTTTTTATTATGAAAATATATGGAGGAGAAAAAAAGAAAATGCAAACAAATAATTCTGTTTTTGCATTATTCAGACATGCAAACTTGTAGCTTTTCAGCTACAATAGCCGTTTTGAATCCAAATAGTATGACACCTGACCCGAAAAAAAAACATGTTGTCACTCTTTTCACTTCGGGGCCGTTTGCATGCCTGATTATTATGATTGAAAAAAAAAAAAAAAAAAAAAAAAAAACATTTTTTTTTTTTTTCAAAAACGATATTTTTTCCCCCCAAAACGATACATATTGTCGCGAAAACGTATCGCGATATATCGCGGGACGATATATCGGCACACCCCTAATGTATATGTATATATATATATATATATGTATATGTATATATATATATATATGTATATATATATATGTATGTATATATATATATGTATATGTATATATATATATATGTATATGTGTATATATACAGTATGTGTGGGTGGCGTAGTAATTGCTTTATATAGCCCTGCTACACATACACAAACCATTTCAGTCCCATTTAAACTTTGGCTATTTGAAAATAGCCGATCTACAAGCTCATAAGCATTGCAACGTGTTGTGAGCTTGTAGATCTGCTATTCTCAAAATATTTTAATATATTGATTTTAGCCATGGACCCCCATCTGAAAATGTATAAAAACAATGTTCAAATACTGCACAAAAATAGCAGATGTACAAGCTCACATCACGGGTGAACAGTTTTTTTAGAGTATTTGGTATTGTACAGTATGGTCAACTTGGACAATATAGCTCTGTTTTCATCATGTGTATCAGGGGTGCAGCCATGGGTGGGCCTGGGTAGAAAGCTGGCCCACCCAATAGATTTTGCAAAGAAATATACTTTTTATTTATTTTTATTTTTTTTATTTATAATAAATCGGTAAAATCAGGCAAAAATAAGAATTAAATAACGTAACCCTAACCTAATCCTAAAACCGAAATAAAGTAAAAAAAAATACAAAAAAAGTACCAAAATCTGCCAAAAAACGAAAATTGTGCATGCGTCAAAATTCATTAGCCCCTGCTCTAAAAAAGCTAGACCCCCCATAGCCCCCCCAGTCACATTTCTCTGGAGCCGTCACTGCTCGGGGCTCTAACAAATGTGTTATTGTTTTATTGTCATATGATTGTGTTATTTTCTATGGGAGTGCATTGAGGGAATTTATGTGTTTATTATTATAATTATTGTCATTGGGTTATGTTCAGTTCACTATTTATTTGATGGGTTGTTGTTTTGGAAGCCACCAAGCGATAGGGCTAATTACAGAGAGAATCTCTTCTGTGCTCTCTGAATAAATTTGCCGTTGTCCTTGGTATCCAACCGAGTGACAAATAAATATAGGCTAACTGTATTAACATTACTGTCAATGAAAACAGGCCCGGCGAACACATGTAATGTCAGTCCCCTTAGGGCTGGGGTGATATGAACAAAATCAAATATCACAATATTTTTGACCAAATACCTCAATAGTGATATTGTGACTATATTGTCAGAATACTTATACTTATACTTAATTGGTACTTAAACAGAAGCATACATCTCATTTTGTAATAATCATCAGTAATGCCTATACTATCTAAGTGGGTAAAGACAAATGATAGGACAGCAGTCAGGTCATTTCAGAAAATTGCACAACTTTACTGTAATGCAGCTTTTAAAACCAGAAAAAGACAAACACTTATTACGACATCCAAAGTCCCAGACTATATATCGTAATATCACAACAACAATATAATCTGAATATATTGTCTAGTATACGGTTGGGATTTCCCAGTAATGCGGGGAGGGAGTTGGTTGAAAACATGGCGAGCCTTGCTATTATGTAGCCATGCTGAGAACCATCGCTGATGGCAACCGCTGTGTTTTGGGTCCTGGGTGATACTTGTATACTCCACCGAACCAGTCTATGTTTCGCCTGCTCCGTGCACAGACCGGGGGGGGGGGGGGGGAGGAGAGGGGAGGCGGGGACATAGATTGGTGAAGCAATCGGAGGACGCGCACTGCTCCGGCCGCATGGTTTTGGATCCGCCCTTCGAGACCATAGATTGCTCTCGTTCTCTCAGTCTAATGTTTCGCAGACTGTAACATTGTCTATGTTTGACATGGTGACATCTGTCAGAAGTTAGGTCAATTGTGGTGAAACTTAACCACATGAGCTGGGGCGGTCCATATTCTGGGGCGAACATTTGGTGAAAATAGTTGATCTACGACGCAACCTTAATTAAAGCCTTAAAGGCTTTAATTATACTGTACAGTAATCTTTACTCTTATGTACCTGTACACAAGATGTACTGTAACAAAAAAGGCCACCTGGCTTGACCTCAAAGTGGTTTTAAGTGTAAAGTGGGAAGGTACAGTAGCTTGCACTGATTGGTCAGCTATCCCTGACCATAGCTGACCATTCAGTACAAGCTTATCACCCTGTCAGTTATTTTCTCACTGACTTTAATTTTTTTTAGATTTTTGATATGATTTTGACTTCATTGTCCCCTGAAACAATAGCCGGCAACAGAAATCAGCACTCATTCAGGGCCATGCCTATTTCAGTGAGTTCAAAGGGCAGCTATGGCTGCAGGTATCAGGTGTTTTGCCCAAGCGAGCCTTTCCTCACCTCATTGATCTGTACCTGCACCCAGAGGGCAGTAAAGCTAGGGTGAAATGGTGAGTAATGTCCTGTGTCATTGTGGTTGCAATGTATGCAATGGCTTTATTGTTGAGCTGTGAGAGATTCACTGTGGGGAGTGGAATTATGAAGTGGTTGTAACAGATAGCACATTAAAGACATCGGAATAGGAATAGAACAGAAGCAATAGAATAATGCTTTGGTACAACAGTAAGAGGTAATGGAAGGCAAGAGTCCTTTGAGCTTGAATGTCTTTGGTAGCTTTGGAGGTATTTTTGATATGTTGGTCAATCATTTATTGTCCATTGTCACTCCAATATATTTGAAGCTGTCAACCCTGTCCCTTGAGGGATGACGTGACGGAGTACAGATGATTATTTCTTGTTTTTCTGACTTGAGGTGAAGGTGACTGTCCTCACACCGCTGGATGTATTGTGTAACACTATTGTGATTTCGAGAGCAGAATGGTTTTATGTGACTAGAGTGGGAACGAGTACAGAAACAGGCTCAACACGTGTGGGTGGTGAGTGCAGGTAATGTGGTTGTAATGTGCCTACCGACACAGCTTGCAGTCTGATACTAAGGAAATTGTGCAGGAGATGGATCAGACAGCAGAGCTGAAATCCACAAAAGAGGATCCTGGGGAAGGTGCCTGGAGAGTCCAGGTGCTGGAGGAAGCGCAGCAGGCAAGCCACAGCCTCCTCAATGCCCCAGCCTTAGGCCAGGGGGTTCCCAGACCTCCCCATGCCAAGTAGCCTCTGACTGAACCTATTGTCAGAATGGCGTTTGAAAAAGAAAGAAAATAACAAAAATAGCCAGCTTAGTAGTTTTATTTTTATTCATTCATGTGTGTATGTAATCAATTTCCCTATCCTTTCCAATAGGCTCTATGCACAGCAGCCATATTGGACAGAAATCGGGCCCCTTCCTTGCTTCCTTCACAGGTGTTACCAATGACACTAATGAAGGCTCTGTTCCATTTAGTGTAGCACAGTGGTTCTCAAACGTTTTAATTTCAAGGACCCCCATAACTCTGAGGGTGTTCAAATGGAACCAAATGGACCCGGGAGGGTCCATTTGGTTCCATTTGTACACTCTCAGAGTTACACCCTCTCAAGGAACCATGAGGGTCCCTGGACCACACTTTGAGACCCATTAGTATTTCTAGTGAGCCAACATGCACAATATCAGCACCCTGACTCTGTTTGACCGGAACAGAGCCTTCATTAGTATCATTGGTAACACCCGTGAAGGAAGTAAGAAGAGGCCCAATTTTTCTCCAAAATGGCTGCTGTGCATAGAGCCTATTGGTTCGCCTGGCTGCCGCCCCCCCTCTGGGGTCTGTGACTCCCACTTTGAAAACCAATCTCATCTCATCGTCATTGAGTTCTGAGAAGAGCAGCTTTAGACTTTTGGGATATTGGCGTTATAGTAGTGGTTTTCCAGAGGGTGGGTATTGTGGTCGTCTGGTAGGATTTGCAGAAGAGTGAATTAAGAACTGGTGATGGCGCAGTGGTGTAAAGTAACTAAGTACATTTACTTAAGTACTGTACTTAAGTAAAATGTTGAGGTATTTGTACTTTACTTGAGTATTTCCAATTTCCAATACTTTTACTTACTACTCCACTACATCTCAGAGGAAAATATTGTACTTTTACTCCACTACAATTATTTGAAAACTTAATTTACTAGTTACTTTTCATATATAAAATATTACATTATAAAACATACATTTACCAATTTAGCCCTATTTTATACATAGGCTATTTGAAAATAGCCGATCTACAAGCTCACAACACGTCGTAGATGTGCTATTTTCAAATATTTAGTAGCCTACTTTTACTTTTGATACTTTAAGTACATTTTGATGCCAATACTTTTGTACTTTTACTCAAGTAAATTTTGAATTCTGGACTTTTACTTGTAACAGAGTATTTTTATATTGCATTATTGGTACAGTGTACTTTTACTTAAGTAAAGAATTTGAGTACTTTTTCCACCACTGTGAAGGCGGGTACGTGATAAAATGGCTTAATTAAAATCAAACACTGCGCTGGGCAGTTATCAGACATGTTCACCATTTATTAAACTAGAGGCTATATAGACTGTAAGAAACAAATGAGCCCTTCTACTATAATTTCATATCTCAGTGATGTGGTGGCAACCTCAAGTTATTGCAAGTTACTGTACATGATTACTGTAAATGTAATGTTGGTGCCCATGTGGGACCTTGGGTGAAGCATTTTGTATTATTGAAAAGTTTAAACTTGTTATCAATCATTTATAGTAAGTTATATAATGACATTGCCTTTATCCTACTTCTGCCTCTCAATCCCTCCTCTACACGCCACGTCTCACGCGAAGGCCACAGTAAAACTAAAGCCATCTCTTTTCAGTAAAATTGTCAAGACAGCTCCGAGTACAGCACAATCCATTTAGCGGTTATGTAACTCTGTTTCTTTTCAGATGATGAGCCATTCAAACAACTTTTGTGTCCGTCTTCATCCTCCGTCCTCATGGTCACACATTAGCACAGTGCTAGACACTTGTAGCGAGCCCAACGTGACAGGGGTTACATGAATGTCGTGTTATTGCTACGATGTCCCAAGTCGAGTGCCTGATGTTTTGGCTTAATTTGATTATTTCACTGCCCGATGTTGTGCTCTCGGAGACGTGAGCTAACATGCTGATGAAGCCGTCGCCTGGGGAAGGGGCAAGGCGTCACCGGTATTAGATGCATTATATCTCGGCTGTAACTTGGCATAATGTGAGATGTCCAACAGGGCATTTCAGATTATTCTCATCAAACATGCATGTTCTGTCACCATGTGTGATAAGGACCTTGTTGATGTTCTGCAACAGTCTTGTAGACTGCACTGAAATGGAGAAACTACAGGCCTAACGTTATTCCCACTGAAAGAAAATGGCACTTAATCTGACATTGTAAATGCTCTTTTTAATGCGGGATGTCATTTTACATTTGGAATTCTTGCCTATTAGTTTTTGGCTTATCCTTTCTCATGTGTGTTATCTGGGACTGGGACTGGGAGACATAAGGTGTTTACACACAGGGAGCATGACGAATAATGAAGAATATTTTTCATCAAACTATTTTGGTGATGCTTCATTCATGCAGGTTGATGCTTTTATTTGTGGTGAAAACTATACATTACATTGTATTATCGCCGTGCTATATGTGTGTCCTGTGTGGATGCACCCATAACACAAACAGCAGTTTAAACTAGAAAAATATGCTCCTCAGAGCACAGGTCTCTGCCAGGCCAGGTAGTAGAAGTCCATCTCAGCCAATCAGAATGAAATAATAAATTGGTCCGTCTTGATGACATGACTATAGAGATAATGTGTACAGATTTGCGTGATGTTTGGACAAAATCTGCAGGAGTAATAGCAAAACATTTGCTTTGTAAAAATCAGTAGTGAGGGACCAATCAGGGCCCAGCATTCAAATATGGGGCGGTTTATCACCAGAATCAGAATGGAATATGACAAATCGGACAGATTCGTCTTGATCACATGATTATATAGATAATGTGTACCGATTTGCGTGATATTTGGACAAAACACAAACAAACACTCCTTATTGATTTGTGTTGGCTCTGAATGATGTTATGTCATCTGCAAAGTCAACTTTTTTTTCTTAGCTGAATCCCTGGTTTGATTACAGCCTTTAAGTTTCCCGTGTCTCTGCTATATAAAGCTAAACAAAAACTGCCAAAAATTAAATAAAAAATACTGCTGTTTTGTGAAATACCCACTACTCACATTAACCATGTTTTCTATGTAATATTTCTTTAGTCATTCTTTATGTGTCGTTCTTTTGTGTGATGGTCAGTTCACATTAGCTGTGTTCACTAATGGTGTTTGAAAAGATTTGGACAATTCTTTGTGTGATGTTTTGTTAGCATTAGACTGTTCTCTTTCTAACGTGTGATGTTCCATTAGCGTTAGCCTGCATTCTTCCTAATGGGCCCAGTGTACAGTGCAGTGGCGCATTGTATCTAATGCTGTCTGTGGTGTACTGTTGGATGGGTTAATGCGTGATGTGTGCTGTTGGCTGGGTGATCTTTTTATGGCCTCTACAATGTTCTTCTGAATGGAACTGCTGTCAACTAGGCTACACACACATCTATATAATCTCTTTAATGGACTCTGTGGACTGGACATCGTCTCAAACACACACACACACACACACACACACACACACACACACACACACACACACACACACACACACACACACACACACACACACACACACACACACACACACACACACACAGTAATGCTTTATTTGAGTCCGCAAATTATATTAGACCTAAGGGGGATGAAATATAACAGGGTTAGGCAGTCCATGAACACCTAAAGGTACACCGCACCTTCTCCTCCACAGAAAACAGAGCAGTATTTAGTAAGTTGTTTGGCTTTGTTCTTTGACTTGCCAGCACTATTAAGACCACTCGTGAGTCGTGGTAAATGTATATATGTGTACATGGCCAATCTGTACCCAAAGTTGAATTAATAATTTCAAGAAATAGTTGGTACTTTATATATTTTTAAAAAACAATACACTGTTTACATTTGTTGCTTTAGTTTTAATGTTGCGCGGAAGATCAAATGAAAAGAAGCCTCTTGCGTACCGTTGCCAGTACTGGTGTGTCACGTGCTTACACGTCTATTTACTTCCCGTAAGTAGACTAACAATTTAAACTACTGTTTTACTAATCATTACAAGTGGCTGTTATTTTGAAATCCTCCGTTTTTTAGAGGAAGTTTGTTTCTGCTAACCAGTGTGACTGACCAAGCTGTCATGAGCTGCCTGACTCTGCTATCATGAATCATGGCTGACCGCAACGGAAATAAACAAGAACCCATGTGGATTAAACGCAAGATTTACCTTGTACACACTTTGGAAGTGCCGTGCATTAAACTCTTTGAACCTCCGTAGCATGGTGAGTTAATCTGACAATCAAGGTGTGTGTGTGTGTGTGTGTGTGTGTGTGTGTGTGTGTGTGTGTGTGTGTGTGTGTGTGTGTGTGTGTGTGTGTGTGTGTGTGTGTGTGTGTGTGTGTGTGTGTGTGTGTGTGTGTTTGTGCAGGCCAGTAACTTGTTACTTTCTTTCTTTCAATCATTTTCGTTTTTCACATATTGCCACAAACTTACACTCACATACAAAACAGACAACATTTAACCCTATCATAAACAAACTAACATACATACATACATACATACATCATTATCTTCTTGATACCCATAGCCATCAAAATCATAAAACCTTTGTAGGGATTCTGCCACTTGGGTGTCACTTGGCTCCCAAATTTAGCAAAACCCCTTAAGAATATTTCAGCATAGTCTTCTCCAATATATTCCACAACGGGACTCCAGACATAGAAAAACTCATTCATGTCTCCTTGGAGAACATTAATGAGCCGCTTTAGGCCTGGGCCGTAGCGTGACGGTCCAGGCACCCTAGGCTGCAATGCCAGCCTGACAGCGTGTCGCGGGTTCGACTCCCGTTCCCGACGACCTTTGCTGCGTGTCACCCCCCCATTTCTCCCCCCATTTCCTGTCAGCCTACTTCCCCTATCCCTCTTTAAAATAAAGGCATACAAAGCCTTTATTTTGTTTAGTTGTTGAACATTATGAAGCCAACTTGAAACAGAAGGTATGACGTCATCGAGCCGACACTGTAGTATTGTTAACCTTGCACAGTACTGTACCATAAAATACTAAGGATTATCTTATCTTTTTAATTCAGGTATAGCTGGGTGCAAACCTAAGATACACTGTAAGGGACTAAGTTCAGTCCTATAGACTATTATAATTGATATTTGGTTATTAATTTCATAGAATAGAATATAGAATAGAATTTCCTGGGGTTTATAATAGCTACATATTATTTTACTATTTAACATGATTTTCCCCCCACTGATTATCAGTGATTGCAGTTTGTAGGTCCCGTTCCCACGACTTCCTGCTGCTGATAGTTTACAAATAGAAATAGATTTATTTTAGGGAAATACATTTTTGATAAATATAACACATTTCTTTCTTCTTCAGTGGGCGGACCTGGCGATTGAGCTTCTCAATCTGCTCTGGTCCTTTTCCTTCTTTATATTGGGGTATAGAATTTAAATAACTTTGAACTTTCAAAAATCAAAAAGAAAATGTATCTTAGGCAACCCATACTTTTCTTGGAGTTGTTTAAAGGATTTCATGGTAGCATCTTGATAGAGATAATTTATCGGAAGCTGCCGCGGAACTGCCGGTGGAGGAGCGGCAGCTGCCGGCGGCGGAGCAGCGGGCTGCCGGCGGAGGAGCGGCAGCGCGGAATCAGTAGGACTGTAGCCTACTAATCCTTGTAATAAAATATTACTGAGGTTAGGGTTAGGGGTTAGGGGTTAGGGTATAGGTTTAGGTATAGTTTTACCGGGGTTAGGGTTAGGTTTAGGCATAGTTTTACTGAGGTTAGGTTTAGGCATAGTTTTACTGAGGTTAGGGGTTAGGCGTTAGGGTTAGGTTTAGGCATAGTTTTACTGAGGTTAGGGGTTAGGGTTAGGTTGAGGCATAGTTTTACTGAGGTAGGGGTTAGGGTTAGGTTTAGGCATAGGAAACTGCCGCTCCACCGCAAAATGCACTCGCTCTCCCTCAATTTATCACCTGAATTCCAAATGTATCCTATTCTTTAAACCCAGGGTCAATACATGAAGGAATGAAATTGGGGTTGTTAACGATTGGTGCCTTCTTTATATTATTCCCTATACTCATGTAGTGTTCACAATAAAATTGTCCCCAGTACCTAATGATAGTTTAGCATTATTTATAAATGGTAGACTTGGTAGTGATATAGAATTACATCCTGTAGTACAAGGAAGTCCAGCCACGTTGCTTTAGGGTCTTGTTCCAACCATTTTGATTGGTTATTCACTACTATTTTCCAATGATGATACTACAAATTGGGTACTGCTAGGCCTCCATTTCCACTGGGAGCTGGAGCTTTTCCAATTTCATTTTGCGGTGTCTATTTTTCCAAATGAATGTTGACATGATCCTATGTAAATCTTTAAAAAAGTAAACTGCTGGGAATAACTAGGGGTATCATTTGCATAGGGTATAACATTCTAGAGAGTACATTCCTTTTAATAACAGCTATACGTCCCAAAGAATATACTGGAAGTACCATCCATCTGGTTAGATTTTAATATGTTTTAAAATAGGGGACAAATTCATCTTCAGTAAATCCTCCAATTGGTAGGGAATATAAATCCCAAGTATTAAACACTTGTAGAAAAAAGAGAGAAACTAGCGCATATTTTTGGCTCCTTTCATCCCCAACAAGGTGCTTTTAGTACAAAAGGATGACAAAATTGATGCAAAAAAGGGATGAGACCAAGGCACTCTGGTGGAAAATTTTAAAAGCCTTTAATCGTCTGGCAAATGCATAGCAAGAATAAAACCTATAACACCTATGCGTTGCGGCAACAATGCCTTCATCAGGGTGACTAGTCATGTAAGCTTGGCTGCTTGCTTGGTGTATAATCCTTTGTGTGCCGTAATAATTTAAAGGGTACCTATTATGCTTATTTCCAGCTATTATATTTTGTTCTTCTGGGACTCCACTACAGTAGATTCGCATTCAAATAATTTATGTATTTATTGTATAGTGGCTCTTTATGCAGACCCTCATTTTAGCCTCTGTCTGTATTTGCTCATTTCTCGTTAAGGCCCCCATCCCTAAAAGCCTGCATTCTTATGATTGGACAAACTTTTGGATGGGTGAGAACTGTGTAGAGGCAACGTGAGCAGAGCAGATGGCAATAAAGGAATCCGACACAAGTTCATGACATCAGCTAATTTTGTAGGGGAAAAGAAACCTTTGAAACCTTTGGAAATCATAGCAGTCTGAAGTCTGAAGTTTTTGCTCACATGGATTACTTTATCATTAATTGATCTAAATTTGGCCACGTTTAATAAGAAAACCTTTAAAACCAACCCTGAATCAAATCTGCAAAAAAATATATTTTCAAGAATCAAGCAAAACATTTCTAAGATTTGTCTATTTGCTTTTGATCATCGCCATTAAAGTATTGGCACTTTTCCAGTTGTTTTATTTTATCCTCATCCTGGCTAAAAACATTGGCATAAGGCCAATTTGCCTTGGTTTGAAGGATGTGGTAATGATACAAGCTGTGGATACTGTGTTTTTCCTTCATTGTGGTGATTGTTTCTGAAACTACTTTAAAACAAGAAAAGAAAAAGAGGTTGCACATCAACAATGGGTTTTCTCAGTGGAGTGCTAGACCCAAAGTCAGTATACATATCAAAAATCGGCTATGAGCCTTCCTCAGAGCATTCTGAATGCTCTGAGGAAGGCTCATAGCCGAAACGCGTAAGCGTTCACTTTATTGGTGTGCCAATAAAAAAGTGGAAATGTGAGTAATTTGTCCTCCATTTAATTGACGTTTTTGGATGTGCTACCTTTTTGGATTTTTTTTAAATTCCTTTTTTGATATGTATACTTTAAAAGTTTGTAGACTTTTACCCCGCTGTCTCCCCACTGAAATGAGTAGCATTTGTGTTGAATTTGTATGCCACCCCATCGTACACTTATTCAATGTTTTCATATACTGTAGCAATGCCACACTAATTATGGTTAATGTGCAATTTATAATACCATTAGCAAGATGCATTGTTAAAATGTGACATACAGTTGCCAAAGGGTGTCATGTCAGTCAGCCAGACTATGACACTGCAGTCTGGGCAAGATTGATCATGATAAGGCGTGATGTGGGTCAACATAAAGTCAGCTGACTAATGTTTTACACTTGTCGAGTCAGAACAGCCTGACATTTTGAGAGAGTGAGGAAATAAAGGAAAATCACCACATTATCCACAAGAGAAAAACTATCTACTGCTTCGCATGCATAGCCTTCATTATACTTGAAATGTCATACTCCAATTATAGTGTGTATAATATATTGTACTGTACAGTTATTCTGAAAGTGAGTGTTATATTGTGAGTGTTCCAGAGGGTGAGTATGGATTTGTGTGTCATGTAAAAAAAATTAAAAATAGATGATATATGAGCTCACAATGTGATAAAAGTATGCCACGTTGCAACTAACAATTATAAATATCATTATATAGTTGATTTGGTTGGATTATTTGATTAAACTGTGTGACTAATTTAGACTTTAGACATGACTGTAAAATGAGGCAATGAATTACAGTTATTTTCATTAAGTTATCTGATTCCAAACATCGTGCAAGCTTTTAATTTTATAGCATAATGGAAGACAAGCATCCACATTTTGCAAGTTGTAAATGGCACACATTCACATATTACTTATTCAATCACAAAAAAACATATTTGATTACTTTTCAATTACACTAAATCAATCACAGGTTTACCGGTTGGATATTTGATCATGTACTGTACTGTACTGCAATGCATTGTAGGCATTATTGTTGCTGTTGTCGCTCGAGTGCGTCTGTTCCCACAGGCGTTTTGGTGACTGATGTCTGTGTCATATTTGTTTCACTGGGGTGGATGGGGGTTACATACTACGTTCACCAGCATGTGATTTATTCATGCTTAATGAGGGCTTTCACCTGAATAAAGCCCTGCAATCGTTATGTTGTCCCCAATGTCCCCATAATTAACAAAGTGAACAGAGTGTAATGTTGCTAACAAGGGGACTGGCATCCTCCTTCGTACTGTCGCCCCCTGAAGCACACGTTGTTTTACACATGTATAATTAATTAGATGAGGCAAATGTATATATTTTTAATCTCTGAGATCTTATATTTGTGTGTGTGTGTGTGTGTGTGTGTGTGTGTGTGTGTGTGTGTGTGTGTGTGTGTGTGTGTGTGTGTGTGTGTGTGTGCGTGCGTGCGTGCGTGCGTGCGTGCGCGCGCGTGTGTGTGTGTCCGTCCACAGCTGATCTCACACACTACTTGGCCGATCAGCGTCACATTTCTTGAGCATGCTGCCATCAGGCCATGCGCATCCTGAATATGGTGGTAATCAGTGGAGAAATGTTCACAGTACCATCGTTTTGTCCTTAACTGGGCACATTAATAATTGACACATTAACAAGCAGACTTTGTGCACTATACAGTAGATACATTTAAATGACAGCAATCTGACAGAAAGATGGAGAGAGGACAATGAACATAATATATGACAGACTGTCTACTTATATTTTTATATTTATTCACTTTTCCCTTATAGGCTATTCATGGTTAATGAAGGAGATTTATTGGATAATTTCTGCTGGCAGGAGAGATGTCATCCCCCTTACCATATCCTTTGTTCAGATTTACTGTTAGAGACCTGATCAAATGTTATTTTCTACCTTTCTTTGGTCTTAAGTCTTTAAATATGAGACAAGCTGTCACATATATTCATATTCATGATAACAAGAACGGCCCTCAGATAACACCCTGAGCTTTGCCACTGTGATTTGGCCCCCTTTCCATCTGGCTTTAACATGTGACTCATGTACAGATCATATCTACTGTAGACATAGCTGGATAATATTTACACCTGGCATTTATACAGTATGCGTCTCACATCCAGATACCGTATACCACATATGATTTAACCAGTTTGCATGCACACTCATCTATTCTGCTCTCCCTTAGTGTGAGGTTCCCATGAAAGCTAATGGTGGCCGTCCATGAAGCTGTGCTATATGGACTCAAATTCGTACTTTTATAAAGCGGAAGAAGCTTACTGTTATTGTTACTACAGTTACTTAGTTAGCCTGCTTGCTTGTGGTCGGTTGTGCACGAACACATTTCCGCCTAGCGGGCTATGTAGTTATTGCATATGCTTCCGGAGATCGTTTTTAGCAATTGTGAGTGCAGTGATTCTGCTGGAAAGTGTTTTTCAACCCCCCCCCCCTGTTCTTTAACAGTCTGTTTAATTCTATTTTGATCTGCTCTGTTCCTGTCTCTGTCGTTTTCTTCTTATGTTTTCAATTATGTTCTAGTTCAGGGGTCTTCAACCTTTTCAGGCCAAGGACCCCCTAGCTGAGAGAGAGATGAAGCAGGGACCCCCTCTATATTGTATAAAATTGCGTTTCAGATTAAACTTTTTTTTATGTTTACTTGGTCTGCTCTTTTTTCCCTCTACACCTATACCTCTTTGCCAAAAATAGCCGATCTACAAGCTCACAACGCCTCGCAGCGCGAGGTGTTGTGAGCTTGTAGATCTGCTATTTTTGGCTAAAGTTCTCCTCAGAAAAGGGACGCTACATAGGTTTCAAGTGGTTAAGGTAAAAAAACAATATTCATATCACACAAAGATTTGGCGGACCCCCTGTAGTAACTCTGAGGACCCCCTAGGGGTCCCGGACCCCCTGTTGAAGACCCCTGTTCTAGTTTTCTCCAATGTCCTCATCTATTTTTGTTCTGATCCATTCTGTTTTATTCTAGTCAGCTCTGTACCTCTGTCCAGTGAGTCAGCCAGTCCCTCTTATCAAAGATGATGTTTTACGTAATGGAATGAATAAACAGAAAAACAACCCATCCATGCCAGCACAATGTTTACCACCAGAAGGACGTAAATAGAGGCAGAGAGATAAATCATCTACAGTTGATTTAGTCGTCTGTGATGCCGTTGCAATGCATACTTTTACATTTAGGTGCATGCCGAATGTAGTCGATCTACAGTACAAGCTCACAATGCATCGCAGCCCGACAAGTTGTGAGCTTGTAGATCGTCTTTTTTTGGATTGTGACAGCCACGCGCAACAAAGCATAAAATGACTTGTCTTAGTCCGACTGGGTCTCTTCTCCACCAGTCCTTCCCTAACATTTTCGTCTAGTTTTTATTTGTTGACGAAATAGGCTCTATGCACAGCAGCCACATTGGGAATTAATTGGGCCCCGGCCTTACTTCCTTTACAGGTGTTACCAATAATACTAATTAAGGCTCTGTTCCATTTAGTGTGGCATAGTGGTTGTCTTATTTTCAAGGACACCCATAACTCTGAGAGTGTACAAATGGAACCAAATGTCCATTTGGTTCCATTTGTACACTCTCAGAGTTACACACCCACCATAAGGGGCCATTTGGGAACCAAAATGGAGTATCTAGTGAGCCAAAATGCACGATATCAGCACCCTGACCAGAATGGAACAGAGCCTTCATTAGTATCATTGGTAACACCTGTGAAGCAAGGAAGTAAGAAGAGGCCCAAATTCTTTCCAATATCGCTGCTATGCATAGAGCCTATTGTCAACATTTTTAGTCATCGTCTTAGTCATCATGGCTTAGTTTTTTTTTTGTTTTTATTTAGCTTTCGTCAGTGAAAAAGGTAGTCGACAGACATTTTTCTTCATAGTTTTACTCGACAAAATGAACACAGCTCAGAGACAGATAGAGTGTGGCATAGCAGCAGCACACATTCACTCACACTTTTCTACTTCACTTTCTTTCACTCCCCCCCCCCCCCCCCGACACACACACACACACACACACACACACACACACACACACACACACACACACACACACACACACACACACACACACACACACACACACACACACACACACACACACACACACACGCAGGCGCTTCACTCATCACTCTGCCAGGCTTCATCCCAGCATGAGGCGAGAGGCTGGAACAAACACTTTGATTTGTTGATTAGCGCTAAATCAGAACCTGATTGGTAAATTAGCATGTTGATCATGATGTGAGAGCCTCTCCTGCAGTGCACTGAGCACTGAGCAGTGATCTGAGCTGGTTTCTGTGCCAAGGATGGATGGATGGATAGATCGGTAGATGAATGAGTACAATAAGACATAAGAAATGTGTTCTTGTCTCTGCCCACAAAGTTTCACAAAGTAAAAAAATAAAGTCATATATCAACATCTCAACAACACATATAGCGTTCATGTAACAGTTTACAGACAGACAGACAGACAGACAGACAGACAGACAGACAGACAGACAGACAGACAGACAGACAGACAGACAGACAGACATATTGCAAAACACAGACAGACAGACAGACAGACAGACAGACAGACAGACAGACAGACAGACCTGACAATGGTGACATATTGCAAAACACAGACAGACAGACAGACAGACAGACAGACAGACAGACAGACAGACCTGACAATGGTGACATATTGCAAAACACAGACAGACAGACAGACAGACAGACAGACAGACAGACCTGACAATGGTGACAGATTGCAAAACCCAGACAGACAGACAGACAGACAGACAGACAGACAGACAGACAGACAGACAGACAGACAGACAGACAGACAGACAGACAGACAGACAGACAGACAGACCTGACAATGGTGACATATTGCAAAACCCAGACAGACAGACAGACAGACAGACAGACAGACAGACAGACAGACAGACAGACCTGACAATGGTGACATATTGCAAAACCCCCATGGCCAATGACCTGTTAGTATGGATGGATGGATGGATGGATGGAAGGAAGGACGGCTAGGTAGATGATAGATATATGGATAAATGGATGGAGGGATGGTTGGATGGCTAGACATGATAGTCAAATACATATTTTCAACTCTGTAAGAGAAAGAAGGGGAGTGTGCTGAAACAGCCTGCTGAACTTCTCAACTATATTGTAGCTTGACATCAAAGGAGAAGGATGCGGGGGGAAAACACTTAAAAGGCAGAAGTAAGAAGTAAGTAATGACCAAATAGATGAGAGAACAGCAGAGGGATAAACAGGAGTGTCTTGCTGTGTAGCTTAAGGCGGAAAATAAAACCTTAAACACATTGCGCTCGCTTTCACCCGATAATCTTGTGCACACAGTTCAAACGAGTTGACACATTTGGCCAGCACTAGATACAGTAGATCAGGGGTCTTCAACAGGGGGTCCGGGACCCCTAGGGGGTCCTCAGAGTTACTACAGGGGGTCCGCCAAATCTTTGTGTGATATTTCTTTTTTTTTACCTTAACCACTTGAACCATCACCTTCTCTGAGGGGAACCTCAGCCAAAAATAGCAGATCTACAAGCTCTCAACGCCTCGTGCTGCGAGGCGTTGAGAGCTTGTAGATCAGCTATTTTTTGGCAAAGAGAATATAGGTGTAGAGGGAAAAAAAAGCAGACTAAGTAAAAAAAAAACTGAAACACAATTTTATACAATATAGAGTAGGGGGTCCCTGCTTTATCTCTGCTTTATCTGAAGACCCCTGCAGTAGATACATAACGGCTCAAATGGCACCTTTTATTTCACTGCTTATTTCAAAATATATTGCCCACTGTATATCTAATATCACCTTATGCATTTTAACCATGGGGTACAGTAGGTGAGTTTACTTTTAACCATAAGTGGAACATCAAGAATTTCTTCTCTTGGTGATGGCTTTGGATTTATAGTAATTTTTTTGGAAGAAAATAATACTTTAATTATTACTTAATTACTTAATCCTTTTAGGTGGTAGGTGTTGTGAATTTAGTTGACCCTCCATATGGTCCTCCTTCTAACTAAGGAGTGTGAGTGATAGTTCGGTTGAGTGGCAAGCTCGGAGAACAATGTGACACCAGACAGTATCACACGGCAAATTCAAAAATGTATTACACACATAGAGAATATACTTGACACATGACGTGACCTGAAGATATGAGAAATGGAAAAGAACAGAATGAGTAGGAAAACAACAGATGCATCTCGTATCATTGTGCACAGGCGTCTAGTTCAGAGATGGCCATGTGTATCAGTATGTGCTTACAAAGATGAGAGTGAAGCAACAACATTTATTTACTGGTCATATAATCATAACAGTATAGAGGTAAGTGAGTAAGTAAGTAGGCTAAGTAAGTAAGTAACACATATATAAATATGTAAGTGGGATACCATTTAAATACAGCTGATGAAACAGACATTGGGGTGATTGTGACATCTGATTATGATTGTCATTTTTATGATTACAAAGAGGTTGCTGGGTAACTTTGGTGTGATTCTATTTCTAACCTCATAGTAGTCGGCTGATTACCAGCACTGCAATTTTAATAATTGCCTTTCAGCATATCACACATCATCAGATGCTTTCATTTCTGGAAAGAAACAATTGGAAGAAACAAATGGAAGAAACAATTGTCAGGTCCTATTGACAGTAATTTGATGTGGCACCTCTGGGAGTCGTGTGCAACTCATTTTGATGGACACTATATAGATAGAGACTATTCTTCTCTCTCTGCTGTATGTCTCCATCCCTGTCTCTCAGCAGCTAATCTCTCAAGAACAGATTCTGCTCTGCGTTTGAATCTGTCGGGGGGGTTTGTCATATCGCGTACGCACTGGCCTACAAGTGGGCGTGCCTTCAGATCAGGAAGCAGGCCGCGCTTTACCCAATCAATTGTAGTGGGCGGGATTTACGTGTCTGCCGATCCTTCCCCACTAGAAACAAACCGAAACTCATTTAACCAAAACCACGGAAAGATATTCACATTTTAACTTGCTCTTTCATCATAGAAACAAGTGGGCTTATAACCAAAACGATCCATGTTCTCTGGGAGAAGTGGTGTTAGTGTTCCGTGTAGAAATATTGTTAGTGGGAATGAAAACATAGTCGCACCACCGGAAGTGAAAGGCTGAAGGCAGACCAAAACCCCGGTTTCCTTGCATACGTGTGCTACGTCGACTTCCTCCCAGAGCCAAGTGAGATAGTAAAAAACAGCAGAGGGCGCTGTTTTTCCTTTTCATTTGGCGATGGGTTCCCAGATTGCTCAGCAGCTGCTTCTGCTGCTGTTACTTGTGTGAATAGCAATATGGCTAAACAGTGTGGTTTCAAAAGAAAGAAATCAGCTATGAACCCAATGTAGACATACCTTGAGGGTCCCGGTTGTAAAAAGATACTATATGCTCCAGATGCCACACATCTGTACGCAATCAATCTAGCTTTAAGAAAACATGTTTCATTTGCGATGTCATAGAGAAATACTTGAAATACTACCCACATGTGTAACAGCGATGTCTCTGATTGATGGAGCTCGTCTTACCATGGAAATGTTACCGCCTGCCCGCTAATAAGTTTCTACTATCCTAGATCCCATAGCCTGAACACACACGATCATAAATTGTCGTAAGAAATCACTACCAATCAAATACAATATTTTACAACAATATAACCAAATAAACAATTGTTTTGGCTGGGAAGGTATGCAGGCTTATGGGAGAAATAGTTCCTTCATCCGTAAAGTACAGTATGTATGCAGTATAATTGTACCTTTGGCTTTTTTGCTTCATGAACAGAATTAGTCCGAACGCTGATTGGCTTGATTCCAGACTTAAAATTGTTAATATAAGCATTTTATGAAACGTCTATTGAGAAATTAATGGGATTTTTACTCCTGACACCAGCACCGCGGCGGCAACTGTTGTGGTCTATTGGAGGTGTGGGTAGAAATGCCCTATTCTACTTGTTCTGTCCAAAAGCATTTGAGCTTTAAGAGAGGTGAACATTCCCAACGAAGCATCTTTAATTGTCCAATTATTATTAATGATAATTGATTGAGAATTAATTGTTTGATAGCTAACAACAAACATGTCTTTAACCACTTCAACCTTATGCACTTCATTGACCGGGGTCTATCTTTGGCCCTCTATTCCATTACACTAAATTTCGTAGCTGAAAATAGCTGATCTACAGCCTCAAAACACAAAGCAACACGATGCATTGTGAGCTTGTAGATCTGGTATTTTTTGCCGCATGCTCACCTATTATACATGCCCAGAATAGGGACGCTAGTATATGCTTCAAGTGATTCAAGTGCTAGCCCGATTAACTACTACTATCTACTATCTAATACTACTAGCAAGATAGAGCATGCATAATCTGACACCATTGCTTTACAATTTGTCAGAGAGACATGGATGGAGATATATGTACAGAGACACCGCCACACCTATGATGTACGCACGCACATGTCACACAGACGGAGAGAGACAAAGAAAGAAGCGGCAGCTATGACATGCACGCATGTGCATGCTCTTGGGAGAGACGCACCGTTTAGTCAAAGCCCACGTTTGATTAAGGCCCATATTAAATGTGACAACATGCCAATTGTATCCCACATGCATGCATGCGCACTAGGGCACAGTTTGATGTTACTGCATTAGACAGTGTAAGCGTGTCTCCTGACAGAGATTTGCACACCACTTAGTGTCCCTTTCTAGTTAGTTATGAACTTGACATAGTAAGTACTAAGTAAGTAACTTGACATAGGAAACGCTTCAGTCCAGGGGAAACATACATTTGGAATCTGTAAAAAAAAAATATAATAATTTAAATAAATAAACAACTAAATAAGGTGGAAAAAGTACTCAAATTCTTCACTTACTGTAAGTAAAAGTACCAATACTGCAATATAAAAATACTCTGTTACAAGTAAAAGTCCAGAATCAAAAATGTACTTAAAAGTACAAAAGTATTGGCATCAAAATGTACTTAAAGTACCAAAAGTAAAAGTACTAAATATTTGAAAATAGCAGATCTACAAGCTCACAACGCGTCGCGATGGACTGTATCAGCTGTGTGAGAGGGCTGCATGCACAAATACTCATTAGATCGTCTGTTGATTCTGTTAATGATTGAATAGGCTCTATGCACATCAGCCATATTGGGAATGAATTGGGCCCCTTCCTTACTTCCTTCACAGGTGTTACCAATAATACTAATTAAGGCTGTGTTCCATTTAGTGTGGCATAGTGGTTGTCTTGTTTTAAAGGACCCCCATAACTCTGAGAGTGTACAAATGGAACCAAATGGACCCGTTACACACCCACCATAAGGGGCCATTTGGGAACCAAAATGGAGTGTTTCTAGTGAGCCAACATGCACGATATCAGCACCCTGACCAGAATGGAACAGAGCCTTCATTAGTATCATTGGTAACACCTTTGAAGGAAGTAAGAAGAGGCCCAATTTCTTTCCAATATGGCTGATGTGCATAGAGCCTATTCAATCATTAACAGAATCAACAGACGATCTAATGGGTATTGTGCATGCAGCCCTCTCGCACAGCTGATACAGTCCATGTTTGCCGTCACGATTTGCCTATCAAATAAAGTAGGCCTACATACGACGTAGCCTAAACCCTAAAACCAAATCGAATGCCTTTAATGAATAGACATATAACTTTGCCCCCGGGTTGCACCTTGTGGCCCTTCTTGTAGATCTTACTGAGTGTTACGACCCCTAGTCTAGGGTTAGGGGAAGCAACATAAAATGCAAGAGGACAAAGGCTTTAAACCCGAATATAGATTTATTACAAATAAAAAGTATAAAGATTTACAAAAATATATATAAACTGGAGCTTCCTAACCTATAACAGAAAACAACTAAACTGAACACACTCAATCAAAACATAATAAGAATAATCAAAGGGTCATAGTCTCTGGTCTTTCCTAAAGAAAGACAAACTTAAGGGTGGATGAGAGAACAGAGGAATGGATTCTCTGCTGCTGTTAGGCTGACAGTCCTCTGCAGCAATGGATTCAAACTGAGGCTTTATAGAGGAGTAGAAGTGGCCACGCCCAATCAGCAACCATGATCATTAGTGAACCAGCGAATCAGTGGCAGGGACGATTCCCCACAGCTGTCAGACATTGGCAATCAGCAGCACAACCAATTCTCCACCTTAGAAACAGGAAAGAAAGAATACAGCAACACACAAATACTATACTATCTAAAGAAATAACTAATACGAAATACGGTTGGCCGTAACACCCCCCTTCCTAAAAAAAAACTTCTTCCCCAAGAAGTTTTCCCCAGAAGGGTTGGGGCCAAATCAGACAGAATAGCACAGCCAAATTTTAGAATGTCACAACAAAGGTGAGGTTGGCCTCCCATAACCTCTCGAATCTCATATTTTAATCTGTGGATATGCTTGACCAGTTTCAAAATACAATTAATGGATTATCAAATTAATGGATTATAACAAAATACCCTTTCTCATGTTAGAATTAATAAATCACAAATTGACCAGAATCAATATAATGAGAATCAATTCAAATGAGTATGTGAGGGTAGAATACTAAATATGCATAAAAACATTTTGACTTTAACATATTCACACCACGCGAATGAGCAAACAGGCACTAAGCACACACGAAGGGGAGGAAAAGGGCACACAGAATTTCAAGTGGGAATAGGGAAACTAAAGGACCAGTCGGATACACGACTACTGAATGACACACTAGGCTACTACTTAAAGGCATTGTAGGGAACATTAAGCCTAAATTTAAAAAATATGTATATATATATTTTTTGCATTTTCTCCCCTCTATCAGCCACTATATAATGATGCTGGGGTGTTTTCCTTCATTGAAACACAGTCCTCTGTCTGAAATCCGTATTTTCCCTTCTGTTTATGTTCATGTTGTTTATGTCCGGGTCGTAAATTAACGCACGCATGTGCGTGTCCGTGCGCGTCCGTGCCCGTATCAACTTTTTACTTTCGGTTTTAAAACGCTCTCAAACTTCTTTTTTGAGGCACATAATTTACTTTTAAAAAATCGTTTGGATAGAATTTAGTTGTTTAGCTTCATATATGTGGTCAATTTATCATGAAAGAGCCTATTTAAAAATATAAATTCAGAGAACCGTAGGGTCGGGCATTTCCGCGAATTGTATCCGCATAAGGCAACCTATTTTGGGCATGACTCATTTAAAAAGTCCCCCCTGCGTCACCCCCTGGTGGTCGGGGAAAAGAACTGCTGGAGGGGCGGTGTTTGACAACAGTTTTTTTCTTTGATTATGTCTGAACTCCCTACAATGCCTTTAAGGACAGTCGGATACACGACTACTGAAGGACGCACAACTTCTTAAGCACAGTCGGATACACGACTACTGAAGGACACACAAAGCTACTACTTAAGGACAGTCGGATACACGACTACTGAAGGACACATTACTGAAGGACAGTCGGATACACGACAACTGAAGGACACGAAGGTTCACCTGTCATGTGAGCCCTCCCCCAGCAAACATGACAGGAGCTAATCAGAAGGCCTGAACAATAATACACAAGTAATTAACACACAAATCACAATATGGGCCCACATTTACCCCCCTTGTACTCATTTGAACTATTTTGGTTGGCAGATTTATCCAGAAACACATCATAAGTTTGCGCAGCGTTCCCAACCACCAATTTATACTGCAAAAGCAGCCAAATACCCCGAACAGGTAATACTTAACAAATTAACCTCTGATTGTTCTAAGGTGTCACTTAAGCAATATACTTTTAAGCCAAGGGTTATGAGTGGCAGTGTTAAGCCAAGGGGCAGGTACACCCTGTCAGCTCTAGCCTTACCTCCTTGATTGGAGCACCACCTCTCAGAGGTGGGGGCCAGCTTAGACTCCCCAGAGTCCCCCCCAACACAAATGAGAACCCCCCCTCCCCACGGACTTGTGCTCAACCATGGGGCACGAGAGCGTCCCCTCCCTCCCCATGGTCGCTGTGGGTTAGGGAGGACAGCCCTCGCCTTCAAGTCCTCTCCTAAACCCACAGACGCACTTACCGTGGTAGCAGGTGAAGGTTTCTCGCCCGGAGCCACCAGAATACCCTTCTCCAACAATTGTTGTGACACACCAGTCCTTCCCCCTGCCTGGAGTGCAGAGATAGAAGAGACATTATTAGTGAACAGCAACAAAAGGTGCTTTAGTGCAATGAAAAATCTAATACTAAGGGTGGGAATCTTCGCAAACTTATCACCCACACTACAAACTTGCCAACCCGAGACAAGACAAATCAGAACAAATTACAAAACAAATCAGTATAACCAAAAGAAAAAAACAACAACTGTAAAATAGCTTTTTAAGACGAGCCCCCAATCATGTTACGACCCCTAGTCTAGGGTTAGGGGAAGCAACATAAAATGCAAGAGGACAAAGGCTTTAAAACCGAATATAGATTTAGTACAAACAAAAAGTATAAAGATTTACAAAAATATATATAAACTGGAGCTTCCTAACCTATAACAGAAAACAACTAAACTGAACACACTCAATCAAAACATAATAAGAATAATCAAAGGGTCATAGTCTCTGGTCTTTCCTAAAGAAAGACAAACTTAAGGGTGGATGAGAGAACAGAGGAATGGATTCTCTGCTGCTGTTAGGCTGACAGTCCTCTGCAGCAATGGATTCAAACTGAGGCTTTATAGAGGAGTAGAAGTGGCCACGCCCAATCAGCAACCATGATCATTAGTGAACCAGCGAATCAGTGGCAGGGACGATTCCCCACAGCTGTCAGACATTGGCAATCAGCAGCACAACCAATTCTCCACCTTAGAAACAGGAAAGAAAGAATACAGCAACACACAAATACTATACTATCTAAAGAAATAACTAATACGAAATACGGTTGGCCGTAACACTGAGGCTTTTCTTGCCGTCCATGTAGAATGCAGCCAGACCTGAACTGGAGTCCCAGGTCACACACAGATTGGTTTGAAGAGCCCCAAGTTGAGGGAGCTGGAAAAAGGCACCCTCGCCGCTTAGGTAGAAGGAAAGTCTAATTTGCATACACGCACGCACATGCACACGCACGCACGCACGCACGCACGCACGCACGCACACACACACACACACACACACACACACACACACACACACACACACACACACACGCACACACACACACACACACACACACACACACACACACACACACACACACACACACACGGAGAACACAATTAACATTTGCTCAACATTCTGTCAATTCTGAATCCCTAAATTTGGAGATAGAATAAGTATTGTGACCATTTTGTTTAGCTCCTCGGATATTGTGGCAAGCAGCACTAAAGACGACAATAATATGATAGGAAAAACAAGTTAACGTGCATTTATGTCTCTCTATACAATATTATTTTATTTTTTTTGGAAAGACTTCTTGTCATGAGGAAACCAACTCGAGAAAATGCGTTGAGATTGTATGTAGCCTACTATTGTCGCTGTCTGGCAGAAACCAGCTCCATTTTTCAGCTTTTTTTTTTCATAAATCAGTACTATTGAAAACCCTTTACGTCTGTGTGTTGGTTCAAAAAATATTGAACCCATGAAAAGTATTAAAAAGCACTTCTGACAAAACCTGCTAACTCCATTGGATCCTCAAACTTTCTGCTAAACCAGCTAAGTCCACCAAAGGAGGGTGGAGTTAGCTGGTTTTGCTGACTCCAGGCTCCACACCCCTTTGACCTCCAACCTCATTGTGAGCTTGGAGGTCCATTTAGCTGTTCTTATCAATGATGACAAAACCCCCAAAAACTCCACTTTTTGTTTTGTTTATTAATTTCTTTGGAGTTAGCTGGTTTCTGCCCGACAGCAGAGCTATGTGGAAAGGGTAGGCAGAATAAGCTTATTAGCTTCAGGCTATACCGTTTTTGGTCATGACTAATAACTAAGCACATGGAGGGTATTGTTTACATACTGTAGTTGAACTGATGACCAAAAATAAAATTGCAAAGTGAAGTGAAAGAAGCTACCTGCCATCCAATTCAAGGCTTTCAGGAACATTGGCTTCTTCGGGGTCATCTCAACATAGCTGTCGGTTGACGCTTCACTGAATACCAATGACCTACCTGAAGAACTCCCTGAAAAGAGACACACATGTTTAAAAATAAATGTATATTGTTGCTGTCACACCTCTCCCTAATATTTTAACTTTTTGTGTTTTTTTTTTGTAATTGAATGCCCTGCTTAATCGTGCTACAGTACAGGGTCACACAAAAGCATCAACAGTAGCAGATCCACAAGCTCGAAACGTGGCGCGAAGCAATGCGTTTTGAGCTTATTAGATCTGATACTTTTGCTATTTTTGAAATGTAATCCTGAAACGTAACTGTTTTGGACATAGGTGTCCACCCGACAGAGACGATTTATTTGTTTGTGTGTTTTGCTTGACAGGGACCATACCCATCAGAACTGTTGGGCCAGTGTTGGCTGTATACAGTAGCTAAATTAGCATCAGTGGTCAAAATAATCATAATCAACATTTTGTCACACCACATGATTTTTTGATATTGTACTGTTTAGGCTGATGATAGGTTCTTGGTTCACCAATGATCCTAGACTACTATTTCTATGCATTTGATGTATTACCTCGTGTTTTCCTTGCTTACTGTAAATCGCTCTGGATTAAGAGTGTCTGCTAAATGCCTAAATTGTGCTGAATTGTACAGGTGTATTATAGTGAAATTATTTTAATGCAAGCTCTCAAAATGTGAAAGTGACTGGAAGAGAAGAGAGAATAGAGAGGAAAGGAACGCAGAACACAGAACAGGTCAATAACAGTCAAATCAATAGGCTCTACAAAGTCCAATATACAGAAGGTGCATGGTAAAAAACAAAAGAAATCTAACATATCAAAATTGCTGCAAGTACAGTATATAAAATCACAGTTTCATATGCATTTGATTAAAACAGAGCAGGTATAAAATCACAGTGTCATGTGTAGAACCGTGATTTTATTCCTGCTGCTGTTTAATGGGATTCTAGGTGGAATAGTATAATCATGATATAATGCATCATTGAAACTACTCCCAAACACTGCATATCCATATAATATTCATCATATTGCTGCTGTCGAGCAGAAACCTATTATCTCCATATTCTATAACTTTTTGTGTTTTTTTCATAAATGAATGCCTTGAACTACAGCTTCACACAAAAGCATAAAAAGTAGCAGATCTGCAAGCTCAAAATGTGGCGTAAAGCGACACATTTTGAACTTCTGCTACTTTTGCTATTTTTGAATTATAATCCTGAAAAGTAACAGTTTTGGACATATGAGTTTCCACCCGACTTCTACTACTCCACTACATCTCGGATCCAAATATTGTACTTTTACTCCACTACATTTATTTGAAAACTTTAGTTATGCGACGCATTGTGAGCTTGTAGATCTGCTATTTTCAAAAGATTTGTAGGCCTATTTAAAACTTGAAATTGGGCATTCTGCACAATGAGTACTTTTACTTTTGGTACTTCAAGTACATTTTAATGCCAATACTTTTGAACTTTTACTCAAGTACATTTTTAATTCGGGACTTTTAACAGAGTAGTAGTATTGATGCTTCTACTTAAGTAGAAAATTAGAGTACTTTTTCCACCACTGCAAGCAATCCACATCACAATGAGCACCTTGCCACAGCAACAGCTCAGGCCAAATAGCATACCCGTAGCTTGCTACAAAAGTAATGTTTCTTTTTCATGATCCACGAGAGGAAATTAGTTGTCTCCATTTGACCCATCATAATTATTAGCAATGGGCAGCTACCTTGAGCGCCCAGGAAGCAGTTAGGTGTTTGGTAATCTGAGTTCCCAGAAGTTTTCGCCAGCTCTCGCATACAAACGGGAGTGGCGAGGAACTTCTGGGCCAGAGCCCCTGTATTTGTGGGCGGGATGTAACTTACGCTCAGAATCTGAGCGGACACGCCTCTTACCGGTCTGAGAGCTGTGCAACTCGTCTAAAAAGTCCGACGAGAGGCAAACAGCAGTACACAACAATGGCGGCCGCAATTTCTCAAGGAGAAATTGCTTCCCGTCGCTCCTATTTACATGCAACACCCACTGCATGTGTATCCCGCCCCCCTTTTCTTCATTGGCTGTTGATTTGAATCAGAACGCAGTGGCCGCGCCCCTGCTGGCAGGCTTTGAGCCGAAGCCTCCCAGACTAGGTGTTTGGTGTCTTGTTCAAGGACACAACACAAAGCCATGAGGAGCTGGAGATAAATCCAGGGATCATCTGGTTCCCAGACAGCCTTCTGAGTCACTGACTGTCTGTTAACCTATATGTTATGTTATGTTATGTTATGTTGTTGTAGTGATGTAGACCCGATTTGGGATCGAACCCGAGTCTTGCACTCGGCAAACCGACGCACAACCTACCGTGCTAATAGAGCTGAGCCTGATTGTCAGAGTTGCTGTGGCCAGCAGGTCTTGTCTGTGGGGCACTACATTATGTTATGTTATTCTCTCCTAAAGCAGATAATTGAACCTCTCCTCACATTCTCTTCTACACACCAGTACAACTATTCGGATCATAACTTGTGTTCTGTTTATCTCTCAATAAAATGATGTCAAACTTTATAGATGTGTGATGTGTTGATTATACAGTATGTGATAATATACAGTTTTATGTCTAAATTTGACTTTGGTCTCAATTAACTGTTGTTACTTTGCTGGTCTATCACAGATAATACATAGTGGGAATGATGAACATGATCAGAGCACACTGAGTTGTAAAAGACAAGAGGCACCAGCCTTCTTTATGTCCTTACAAGTGAAGTACCCATCCCATCTTTTTAATCCAAATTCATCCAATCAGAAGAAATAACTCACACAGGTAAACAGGATAAACAAGTGAAATGGGAAGTGATGAGACAAACATTAAGCAGACAAAATTGGAATGGGAACACTATACATTTTAAGCTGATGTGAGGTTCTCTCTCCTGATTGGGTGAAATTGGAATCCGGACCAGAATACAGTATATAGCTTCATTACTACTTTTTGTTTACAAGAACATACCACATAGATCCCCTTTAAAGTATCCATAAAGAGCAGACACTAGTCCATCCAGTAATACTTTGTGGATTTACTTTTGATTTACTGTCGGTGTGTATGCAAAGTTTGGTACTGATGGGTTCTGGTTATACAGACACACAGACAGACCGTCTCATAGACGACTAGCCAACCCAACAGTGGTTATCGGCAGTGTCAGGGACCACAATACATGTGGGGAATTGCTATCCACTGAATAAAAAAAATAAACATGTATGAAAAATGTAGACCACATCAACCTTACTGAACTGTTTAGCAAAAACTTGAATTTAATTAAAATGATGCTGTAGACTGAGTTTATAGCATCATCTGCCTTCATACTGTTATAATGACACCCTCCACTCTCTTTCTCCCTCTAAGAAAATTAGAAAAGACCTCAAAAGACGTGAGCACAAATTCAAGCATCAAGAAGGGAGTTGAAGATGTATTTTCCAGATCTTGTACAAACATCACGCACATTGGTACACATTCTCTCTATGGTCATAAATCTCTCAGATTTTTCATATTCCATCCTGATTGACTGAGATTGGCTTCCAAAGTTTGCAGGAGTGGCACGTGTTGAACAAAATGCCTCAAATCATGAACGCAGTGTCCGATTGCCGTGAAACCGATTGCCGGGGAAACGCAGGCACACTATATGCAGGCTTAGGTTAATATGCGCACGGTATGCACAGTTTTTGAAGAGGAGCACTGCTGTCCATTTGTATATTGGATACACACACACACACACACACACACACACACACACACACACACACACACACACACACACACACACACACACACACACACACACACACACACACAGACAGACAGACAGACAGACAGACAGACAGACAGACAGACAGACAGACAGACAGACAGACAGACAGACAGACAGACAGACAGACAGACAGACAGACACACACACAGCCCCCCTCAACGTGGATATCGCCAAAAAGACGAAGCTTCCATTTCATACCTGCTGACGTCGGGACCGACGCTACGGCAGTTGCAATAGATAAAAGATAAACATAATTTTAGCAAGCTATTGTTACTTGTCCTTATTTCTTTATTTACCTCCTGCCGAGACTCTTCAACTGACTTTTCGGCGGCAGGCTGGAGAGGTGTATTTTGATCCTAGCTCCAGTCTGGCCTTTTTAAAGTAGTTACCTATCGAGACTTGTACTTCGGTGTTTGTAGTTCGTGTTGATCGTGAATAAAAGCTTTCCATGAGCTTTCTGGGATGTGTAGTCCTTTTGCGCATCAACAAGAGAGGCAGAGCAAAAAAGAACGACAATTGTAAAGTGCTGTTTTGTTTTATTCATAGATGATTATTAACTAATTAGTTAGGTGGCAAATGGTGTGACCTGAATGGGCACTACTTGTTGCACTCTGCTCCATTTGTGGCTCTCTATAACCTGACACTATATACTAAAGTGCAAGTGTTCTAGGTATAAAACAATAAAAATCAAAAAACCCACTAGGTTCACTGACAAGAAGGAGAGCAACTGGCACAAAGACTGAAGACAGAGGCAAGTACCAAGTTTAAAAAGGTAAATACCCAATTTAATAAATAAACACCTTTACAGTGGCCACGAAACACCCAAAGCACACAATAAATACAAACACAATGCAACTAGAAAAATGCGCTCCTCGGAAAGGAAGGTAGGTTATTGTGGGCCAGCATTGTTTCACGGCAATCGGACACTGCGTTCATGATTTGAGGCATTGTTCAACACGGGCCACTCCTGCTTTGGAAGCCAATCTCAGTCAATCAGGATGGAATAAAAAAATCTGAGAGATTTCACATGACCATAGAGAGAATGTGTACCAATGTGTGTGATGTTTGTACAACATCTGTAGGAGAATTATCAAAAAATGTGTTTAGCAAAAATTGGCCTCCTGGTGAAGCTATAACAGGCCGATGTGAGAAATTTGGGCAGAAGTTTATACTTGGCCGAAGTTTCGCACCGATCGGTCCAACGGTGCCGGAGATTAGCTGCTCACAGTCGGACACACGGACACAGAGCATTTGCTCTGCCGCTGCCGTCGAATCACATACAACACTGGTTGCCGTCTTCTCTCTCCCTAGTCTGCTTTTTGTTTGTTCACGTGCCGGTCTCCCTTGTTCTACTGGCGTCTCTGCTGCAAGCACTCTTACACTCCGCATTCCCATCCGGAGAGCCCTCCCCATTGTCCGTTGATTGGGTACCTGTGAACCAACTCGGCTCTGGATTGGCCAAGAGCCACCCGGCGATTGCCGGCTAATCTAATCACAGCTGCAGGTCCTTAGACGCTAACGACTGGTTATAAATAATGTCCTTGGGTGGCAGTGGAGAATACAGAGAGATTTACTCAGCACAGCAAGTTAACTAATGATATATTACACTTGATATATTACACAGTCATTAGTCACTAGGTGATTTTTCACATCAGAAGTGGGCACCTTTTATCAAAGTCCAGCTTTCTGGTATAGGTTATATCCATCCCAGTTATAGATAGAATGAATCTATACCCACATTCGCAAATAAAAATGTCAAAGCTAAGTGTTGGCAAACAGCGAGCAAGAGTGAGAATTCCTTCTCGAGCTCAGTGAAGACTTGGAAACGATTTTGAAACTCACTTTTCAGCCAAAAATATTTTTTCCTTGTATCTGTTCTTTGTACCGATGTTGTAAGTATTCCTGTGAGTGACACGCACATACTGCAATGAGGGGAAATTAGCTGTGTTTATCTGGGATAGTTGCATCATCCACAGGCCTAAGTTAACCAATGTCAATTATGTCATAGTATTTTGTAACAAGTTTGTTGTGACCATCCATGCATGTTAACATCTGTTATAACCACCAAAAATGCAAGATCACAAAGCAAGTCTGGGTCAGAGTGGTGGTCTTCAGTGCAGGTTTTACTGTAGGTTTTTACACAGTGGATCTATTATATTGTTTTTTAAGTAAACACTTTACTTTATTTGTTTTGACGGGACACCTCATATTAATGAACAATATAATCAATGTAATGTACATACTAGAGATGCACGATATAATCGGTAACGTATCGATATCGGCCCATATCGGCCCATATCGGCCGTATCGGTATCGAACCGATGTCAAAATAAACCAGATTAAATTCTCCGATATTGTATATATTGTATAATAAAATGAACGAGAGCAGTCTCTCTGCCTGTCTATGTCTCTCTGCCTGTCTAAGAGAGTCAGCTGTAGCTCCTCCCCCCTCCACGCACTCTACATGCTGTCTCTCTCAGACAGAGACAGTGAGTGCACTGCAACAGGCTGCTAGGCTAAACTGCTACGTGAACAGAAAGTAGTCGAACTACTAACTAACAGCAAACTCTTCACGTCCATAGTTCATACCCAGAACAGTCAGAGGGTTTCTTGTACATCTTAAATTAGATTAGAGTAGTGAAACTGCGGAGGATATATTTTCAACACGAATGTGTACATTGCGTCGTTATTTAACATCGACGTAACAAACACTCGTTACGCGCGTGCGCGCGCGCACACACACACACACACACACACACACACACACACACACACACACACACAGTGGTGGCTCCAGGGAGTTGTGATTGGGAGAGCTAAGGGGGGCTTTATTGTTTAGACACCGGCTTCGAATGCTATCAATGCACTGAATGGGAGATTATCACGTTATATCAGACCATTGAATGGGCGAGTAGGCGATACACGGACCTACCTGCGATTTGTCAGACCATTCATTGGGCGTAATCAGGAGCTACTGACTACCGACCTACAGCACTTGGAGGCGGAGCAGTCCCCACAATGTTAGAGCAGAGGCTAATGAATTTAGGCAACAGACAATATGAATAACACTAATAACAAACTAGATTCAATGATCTTAGTTCCATAGGCCACATAACATGGTTTTGTGTTATACAAAGATTCAAATCATTCTGTGATGGCTTATAGCATACAAAAATTATGTCATAGTTAAGTTTGTTACTTGGAAGAATATATATAATTAATGTATTTATTCCATAAATATTTTTCATCACAGTAGGGCTAGTGGAGAGGGGGGTTTACCATCAACTTTCACCAGTAAAACAAAATTTAAAAAAAATGTCAGCAATGTGCTCAATATAAATATAATATATAATATATCGGTATCGGATCGGTATCGGCCGATATGACCAAGCAAATAATCGGGTATCGGATATCGGTCATAATTTCAATATCGTGCATCTCTAGTACATACATATACACCAGATTTAGCAAAGATGCTAATTTACTGTACATCCGGGGGAAAAAAAAAACAAGCAGAACATAGAGTAAGACATTGCATTGCATTACATTACACAGGGAAAACAAAGAATAAATACAAAAACAGAGGCACAAAACAGGTACAAAAGGTGCAAAGTATATCTATTTAGGGCTAAGACTAAAACTACTTTTTTACTTGGCTCTACAGTATGTTATTGCACTAAGACATTAGCAGTGTTTTAGAGGGCAATATATATTTGTATACTAAAGAGAGTTGTGTAACACAACAAGCTGCCAGTGCAGCAGGCCATAAAGACAGTGGGAGTGTGCGATAGCGGTGTGAGAGCGGCTGACACACAGATACATAATATATAGACAATGATATATTATACTATATTATATTATATTATAATTATTGTCTCCGCCAGGCCGAAAGGCATGGCGAGAGAGCATGTTTTGCACCCTGTCCGTCCGTCCGTCCGTCCGTCAGTCCGTCATTCTGTCTGTGTACAGCTAATCTCCGGCACCGTTGGCTTGATCGCAGCGAAACTGTGCACACACACTCCCTGGATGCCAATTCAGAACCTCTGCCCCAAACTTTTCACATGGGGCTATTATAGGGCCACCAGGAGGCCGCTTTTTGCAAAACACATTTTTTGACAGTACTCCTACAGATTTAATCCAAACATCACGCAAATCGGTACACAGTATCTCTATAGTCATTAAACCAAACTGGTCTTTCAGATCTTTCATATTCCATCCTGATTGGCTAAAAATGGCATCCAAAGTTTGCAGGATTGGTCCGTTTAGAACACAATGCCTGAAATCATGCACACAGTCTTCAATTTCAGTGAAATTTTGCACTCACATTCCCACTAGGCCGAGGAAGTCAAATAACTGGGAGCCTGCCCATTCACGGCTTTAAAGTCAACAGTAAAATCTTCAAATCAATTCTGAAACTAACATGTAAGCAGTGAAGAGCATCTGAAGCAGGTTCTAGGAGCTGAATTCTGTACTAGTTGGAGACGGGATATGTTTTTTTTTAGTTTGTTGCAGCGGCCAGAATGAATAGAATTACAATAATCTAAACGTGAAGAAATAAAAGCATGAATTACCTTTTCAAGATCTGCAGATGACAGGAATCATTTGACTCTAGCTATTGTATATTCCTTAGCTGGAAGTAGCATGTGTTACTTGGGGCGCAGGTGCTCTGGTGGTTCAGTGGTAGTGACTGCCCACCACCGCGGAGTTTGGCGGTTCGAATCCACCGCGGTGCATCCGACTTTGTCGAGTGTCTATACAAACACAATTGGCCCGTGTTCGGAAGAAAGGATCTGGACCGGAGGGTGATACTTGTAACTGCACGTACTGTACTCCTACAGGCTTGGGAAGTACTTGTCAACTGGGAGTGTTTGGCGGGAGGAGTAGGATGAAGGCTCTACGTCCTCCCGTAATCCAGGAGTCCCACTCCCGAGTCTGTGTTGGCTAGTCTACAAGCCCCATTTTTGCCAGACCCAGGGGGCTGGCTTACATGAGGCTTTGTTTTGTACCTGTTTTCTCCATACATGGCGGGCATGGTCACTTTGTCCTTAGGCCCCAGCCATAAAAGTCTGTCCCCCTTTCGTCCATACATGGGCATGTTTTGTACCTGTTTTCTCCATACATGGGCATGGTCACTTTGTCCTTAGGCCCCAGCCATAAAAGTCTGTCCCCCTTTCGTCCATACATGGGCATGTTTTGTACCTGTCTGACTTCATTCTGGGTCTGGCAGAACCAGGTCTCCTGGTCTTGTATGCTTTACGTACAATGCTGTTGCATAAAAATGGCAAAAATAGCCAATTTGCAAGCTAGCGTCTCATTGCAGCACACATAGAACATATCACTGATTGAAACTCCTGTGGAGTGTTTTTTCCCCGGTGTGGATACGCAGGTGTCTCTTCAGAGTATTTAAATGACTAAAATTCTTTCTACACTGCTTACAGTGACTAGAAGTTCGGCCGGCTGCGCCGGCCTCACATCTAGCGCCCACGCCCACGTAGCGTCCACGCCCACGTAGCGTCCACGCCCACGTAGCGTCCACGCCCACGTAGCGCCCACGCCCACTTAGAGACCACTTGGCAGCGCCGATCACTGGCGTAGCGTCATGAGGGCTAGTGGGGCCATGGCCCGGTCAGTGAAGATTTGCTAGGAAAATGAATTCTGCTCCGACAACAATAGACACAGCCGCCGGCCGCCAGTGACGTTACTGAAGTGATACATTGGCTGGCCCATTCACACCTTTTACAAAGCTAAAGCTGCCTACTCCTGCCTATCAATGGTCCAAGTGTGACCTGTAAAGTAGCCTAGCGTAGTCTGTAGGAGATAACTACAGTAGTAAATAACTACATGTGCTCAAGTACTGCACTTTACTGGATATCTATCTATCTATCTATCTATCTATCTATCTATCTATCTATCTATCTATCTATCTATCTATCTATCTATCTGTCTATCT
This sequence comes from Gymnoscopelus microlampas, assembly GCF_963454915.1. Taxonomy (NCBI): domain Eukaryota; kingdom Metazoa; phylum Chordata; class Actinopteri; order Myctophiformes; family Myctophidae; genus Gymnoscopelus; species Gymnoscopelus microlampas. The sequence continues at coordinate 52,662,778 of NC_139945.1, forward strand.
CTCTATCTCTATCTCTATCTATCTCTCTCTCTATATATATATACATATCTAAATGGCGAAATGGCTGGGGGGAAATGGGCAATATATTGTTATTTAATATTGTTATTTTATTATGAGTATTAATAAGTTCTGATGATTAATTATATCATATGATTATAATATTTGATTAAGATATATGATCTTATAATAATCATGGGGCATGTATAATCATTATCTAATAATCAAATAATAATACAATGAGTCATCACATCTTTTCGGTGGCGGGTGTTATACGGAAATGTGTGACCCTGTACAATCTGGTCAAAATGGCGGCCGTTGTGTTGTTGCGCTCGTACACACACACACACACACACACACACACACACAAGGAATGTGTGTGGAAATGGCGGCTGTTTTTGTGTGTTTGCACAACAGTGCATGTGGACACACGAATGGTGAGTTGGATGCGTCTTTTAATAATCAGAAGACGCACAGTACTGCACACACACACACACACACACACACAGACACACACACGCGCGTTGAAGTAATTTCCGTGTGCGCGCGCACACACACACATCTACAAACGGAGACGGCGTGTATTGAAATGGGGGCAGAGGTTCTGAATTGGCATCCAGGGAGTGTGTGCACAGTTTCGCTGCGAGCAAGGCAACGATGCGGGAGATTAGCTATCCACAGACGGACGGACAGGGGGTAAAACATACTCTGGCGCCATGCCTTTCGGCCTGGCGGAGACAATGAAAAAGCTAAAGTAAAGGAAAAGACCATTACTGCAACAAAAGTAGTCAACAAACTATACTATAAAACATTGGGCACATTGTCAAATAATATAAGAAAGAGGCAAACATGTTGAAAATAGCCGATCTGCAAGCTCACAACGCCTCTCAACGTGAGGGTTGTGAGCTTGTAGATCTGCTATTTTCACAATATTGACTTGTGGAACGGAGTCAAACAAAATGGGGGGGTCCCCAGTTCAAATATGATGTAGGGGGGGGGGGGGGGGGGATAGCCACTGCCCTAGTCGGACCGAAATTATCTGAAATTACAACATAATGCAGCCTAAACGTGCGTTGCACGGGGCGGTCCTGCCATTACGTTACATACCACAACATACATCATCTACAATGGACTAACGGAGCAGCAATAATAACATGCACCACACGAATATTGTTGACAAAGTGATTGCACAGCCGCTGCAGGTATGACAACCACGTTAGCGTTAGCTACATGGCAACTATCACAGCGCCCTGTCTGTCGTCGCTGCGACTGACTGATGGCTACAGCCATAGATATATGTAAACACTACAGTAAGCTCTCTGCGATGCCATTGTCTGGAAACTGCTCTTAGCGTGACAGGACCAATGAGAGTGAGCGCTTTCGTTGTTGCTAAGATACGGTGCATGGCACACGGCGTCTCTACCCCATAGCTTGTAGATCTCTCACACATGATTGGCGTAGGCTGCGTTGCCAGGTCTGACTTTGTGTCTAAGCAATGGTCGGCTTATTTTTGCGCGCCTTTGGGCTCGTTCGCATAGTGCGCACGGCAGCGCTTGTTTAGCGTACGTCAGCGCGACGTGGCAACGGACGTGGCAACGTGAAAGGGTGGTCACTTATGATTGGCTGGTGAAAAGAAACACCCGGACGTGAATTTTGAGGTGGCGAAGTGATTTGCATAAGTATTGGAGCATAATGCGTTTGATATTAATTGTACATCCTGCAAGTACAGTGATGGGATGCGAAGCAGCTGGTTTGACAGGCAGAATATTGAGGAATTTTGGGGGAAAATGTGGAGTTAGTTGGGCCATGTGTCTAGAGCCATATGAAATCCGTTTTATTTTTTTCCCAATTCCGTTTTATTTTTTCCCAAATTCTGTTTTTTCCATTTTAATATTTCTGAATTCTGTATTTTGCTTTTTATGCTCATTTTTACCATAAAAAAGTGTCTGGTAAGTGGAAATGAATAAATGTTCAAGATATAACAGTCCATACATGGCCCTTGTTGTGTTATACGCAAAAATGTTCCCAAAATAATTCGGTCTAATTCGGTCTGAGCATGCGCAAAATGGCGTCGCCCATGTGTTATTGTTTCTATCGTCTTTCTAAGACTATTTCTACGTGGATTAACTGTTTATAAAGTAGGATGTGGCCATGCAAAATGGTGGTGTCCCGTGGATTTGTAAAAATTCGCGATAAAAAAAATTATTTTACCGCGATTTTTTTTTATTTTCCAAATTCTGCAATATTCCGTGTTTTATTCCAATTCCATTTTTATTGGTCATTTCCGCGATTCCGTCCGCGATTCCGTTAACACGGATTTCATATGGCTCTAGGAATATGAAAAATCGGATGGAACCATCTTGATCACTTGACTATAGAGATAATGGGTACCGATTTGCATGATGTTTGAATTTGTAGGAGTAATATAAAAAAGAAAAGTGTTGCGAAATCGGCCTCCTGGTGGCGCTATAATAGGGCAATGTTAAAAGGGTAGCATTTGTTCTTCAACGTAGTGCGAATGTGCGTGCAAAGTGTCAACACAATCGGACGCTGTTCAAAACGGGCCACTCCTGCAAACTTTAGATGTCAATGTTAGCCAATCAGGATGGAATATGAAAAATTAAAAAGACCCATCTTGAACACATGACTATAGAGATCATGTGTACCGATTTGTGTGAAATTTTGATAAATTCTGAAGGCTTAATATCAAATAAAGTGTTTTACATAAGCCGGCCTCCTGGTGGCGCTATGAAAGGCAAATGTGAAAAATTGTTGTTTTTCCTTGGCCTCTAGGGAGTGTGCGTGCAAAGTGTCACGCAGATCGTTGCAGTTAAAAACGCAAATCGGCCTTTTATAGCGCCACCTTGAGGCTGATTTGAAAAAATTGAAGTGGCATTTCTTCCTCGGCCTAGTGGGAATGTGCGTGTGAAATCTCACGGAAATCGCAAGCTGCGTTCATGATTTGAGGCATTCTGTTGAAAACTGAGCAATCCTGCAAACTTTGGAAGCCAACCTTAGCCAAGCAGGATGGAATATGGAAAGTTGGACAAATCCGTGTTGATCACATGACTATAGAGATACTGTGTACTGATTTGCGTGATGTTTGGATAAAATCTGTAGGAGTACTGTCAAACAATGTGTTTTGCAAAAAGCAGCCTCCTGGTGGCGCTATAAGAGGCCCATTTGAAAAATTTGGGGCAGAGGTTCTGCTCTGGCATCCAGGGAGTGTGTGTGCACAGTTTCGCTGCAAACAAGCCAACGGTGCCAGAGATTAGCTGTACACAAAATGACAGAATGAGGGACGGACGGACACACACACACACACACACACACACACACACACACACACGGACTGACGGACAGGGGATAAAACATACTCTCGCCATGCCTTTTGGCCTGACGGAGACAATAAAATATCATATGTACAAAAACTGGGGGGTTGGGTTGTCTGTCTAACGAGAAAATATGTGTGTGTTTATTATACATTTTGTGGTTTACTGTTATTGTGCTATTGTATTCACTGATCTTTTGCTGTAGTTTTATCTCTAATGTTTATCATGCTGCTCTTTTACCTTGTCTCATTACGTTTTTGAGAACCCCCTCGAAAACGAGATGCTACATCTCAAGGTATTATTCCTAATAAAGAATTGCAATCATCATCTTGTAAACTATGTTTGGAAAAGCACTATACAAATATAAACTCATTATCATTAACATTATATGGTCATGTGCAAATATGGGACCGACAACTTAAAACTAGGAGCGCACATCAGCGAGGGAGTGTGGTGCCCGGCGTCGAGTCATTCAGATAGGCGCTTCTCCAGAAACACTGATCCGACTGATATGCCCATATATACAGTGTAGGCATATGCAGAGATCCCTGCATTGCTATCTAAAACTCTTGAACGTGCTGTCTTCAACCAACTGTCCTCGTACCTCCACCAGAACAACCTCCTGGACTCCCACCAGTCTGGGTTCAAAGTTGATAATGCTGTGGTGACGTCAACTCGGACTGCGAGGAATCTGGGTGTGACCCTGGACGACCAACTGTCGTTCTCGGCAAACATCGCATCAGTGACATGGTCCTGCAAATTCCTCCTCTACAACATCAGGAGGATTCGCCCCTTCCTCACGGAGAAGGTCCCGCCTGGACTACTGCAACTCCCTCCTTGCTGATGCCCCGGCGTCTGCCATCAGACCTCTGGAGCTTGTTCAGAAAGCTGCGGCTCGTCTGGTGTTCAACCGCCCCAAGTTCTCCCACACTACTATCCTTCTCCGTTCTCTACACTGGCTCCCCGTAGCGGCTTGCATCCAGTTTAAAACCCTCGTGCTGGAACAGCTCCTTCTTACCTCCAGGCTATGGCGATGCTTACACCCCTGCCCGACCACTTCGGTCTGCCGCCACGGGCGACTGGTTGCCTCGTCACTCAGTGGTCCTTCTGGCCGATCTACACGGTCACAGCTTTTTTCTGTTCTGGCCCCACAGTGGTGGAATGAACTCCCCTCTGATGTCAGGACAGCAGAGTCACTGCCCATCTTTCGCCGCAGACTGAAAACCCACCTCTTCAAGAAATACTACCCTTCCTCTTCGCCTTGCCTCGTTATATGGGCACAAAAGGGACACAGACAGACACACGGATACAACGGGCACAATGGGTATTGCATAACCGGGTGGGGGTGTGTTCCCTATTTGCATCGTTCCTGACTTGCATAGCTCCAGATTAGGCTGGTGCCCTGGTCCAACTATTCAGGGGCCCACTTGCAATATTCTCACCGCCCAACAGTGGGCCCCGGCCCACAAATTGGGACTTGCTGCCGTATGCTCAAGTAGGTAACCGCCTTCCATTCCGACATCTCACTACTCCGACTAGTGGCTTCCGGTTAGGTTTAGGGTTAGGGTTACGGTTAGGGTTCGTTAACGTCGGAAAGGCGACATGTCGGAAAGGCGACATGTACCCGCTCAAGAAAGAAATATATTTCTTAATATTAGATTTTTAATTTGTGGCAACCAAATTGCTCAGATTACTCAGATTACCATTTGTGTAATTGGAGTACTCTAACACGTTACTTTGTAACACATTACCCCCAACACTGGTTGTGAGCTTGTAGATTAGCCATGAATAGGGCTTAATGAGAAACATTTACAATCTAGGCATTTATCTGGCCAGTTTTGCCTGCACAAATTGGCGTTGTTAGGAATGCATGACAACAGTTTATGTTGTGTGTGAATTCACACCAGATATTTGGTCTGCTTATATAAGATGTGAAGCTGTCTTAAAACGGTCAATCCGTCTCAGTACGTCTAAGAGCAACTTTCTTTTCAGGCAGGCTCTACTGTGACAATCCAAGAGGGAGAGAGACAGGGAAATATTTCAGCCCAAAGGGAACCTACGTATATTTCCATATAACATGGATAGCAGCGGATTTTACCATGAAGAAGCGGTGGCTCAAATCGTCAGCCCTGTAGACAGCCAGAAACGAAGAGACGACACTGATGAACCAGGATCTTATCGAGACTTTAACTCAACAAGGACAAGTAAGAATACGACCAATGACGTACACAGTGGACAGGCTGGTGGCCAACCTGGAGTAAAACCTTTCCACTGTAAACGGTGTAAAAGAGTTTCGATCGGCTGAGTACTTTGAAGAAACACCTGCGTGTCCACAGCGGAGAAAAGCCTTTCCACTGTAAACAGTGTGACAAGAGTTTCAGTCAGTCGAGTAATCTGACGACACACATGCGTATCCACAGTGGAGAAAAGCCTTTCCACTGTAAGCAGTGCGACAAGAATTTCAGTCATTTAAATATTCTGAAGACACACCTGCGTATCCACAGCGGAGTAAAGCCTTTCCGCTGCAAACAGTGTTACAAGAGTTTCAGCAAGTCTGGTAATCTGACAAAACACCTGCGTGTCCACAGTGGAGAAAAGCCTTTCCGCTGCAAACAGTGTGACAAGAGTTTCAGTCTGTCTGGTAATCTGACAAAACACCTGCGTGTCCACAGTGGAGAAAAGCCTTTCCACTGCAAACAGTGTTACAAGAGTTTCAGTGTGTCTGGTGGTCTGACAAATCACCTCCGTGTCCACAGTGGAGAAAAGCCTTTCTACTGCAAACAGTGTGACAAGAGTTTCAGTGTGTCTGGTAATCTGACAAAACACGTGTCCACAGTGGAGTAAAACCTTTCATCTGTAAACAGTGTCGCAAGAGTTTCGATCGGTCGAGTAATCTGAAGACACACTTGCGTTTCCACAGTGGAGAAAAGCCTTTCCACTGTAAACAGTGTGACAAGAGTTTCTGTCAGTTGAGTCATCTGAAGATACACTTGCGTGTCCACAGTGGAGAAAAGCCTTATCTTGCTACCATAATTGACGGCCACAGTCATGGAGTGTACACGAGTGTACACTCAATCGCCTCAATGGCCAAGCAGACACATGTAGAGCCATATGAAATCCGTGTTAACGGAATCGCGGACGGAATCGCGGAAATGACCAATAAAAATGGAATTGGAATAAAACACGGAATATTGCAGAATTTGGAAAATAAAAAAAAATCGCGGTAAAATAATTTTTTTTATCGCGAATTTTTACAAATCCACGGGACACCACCATTTTGCATGGCCACATCCTACTTTATAAACAGTTAATCCACGTAGAAATAGTCTTAGAAAGACGATAGAAACAATAACACATGGGCGACGCCATTTTGCGCATGCTCAGACCGAATTAGACCGAATTATTTTGGGAACATTTTTGCGTATAACACAACAAGGGCCATGTATGGACTGTTATATCTTGAACATTTATTCATTTCCACTTACCAGACACTTTTTTATGGTAAAAATGAGCATAAAAAGCAAAATACAGAATTCAGAAATATTAAAATGGAAAAAACAGAATTTGGGAAAAAATAAAACGGAATTGGGAAAAAAATAAAACGGATTTCATATGGCTCTACATATTCCATCCTGATTGGCGAATTCCGAACATTGCTGCCCCACAATAACCTACCTGACCTGGCGGAGACCTGTGCTCCGAGGAGCACTTTTTCTAGTTATATTATAGTTTCTGTCGGGCAGAAACCAGCTACACGAAAATATTTCAGGAAATGAAGAAAAAAAAAACATGTTTTTAGAACAACACAATACTGACCCATCAAAGTTATCATGGTGACTTTATACATTGTCAGATACTTGAATGTGTCCTTATATTATCATCACATTACCCAAATACAGCTGAAGTGGAGGTAGTAGGTTTTTGACCATTAATGTGGAAATAGTTTTTTTTTTCTTCTGACTTCGTCATTCTAAATCAATGGGGGACAAACCACCTAACCAAACCAACTCCACAAGTTGGAGTTAGCTGCTTTGTCCAACAGTTTGAGGATCCAATGGAGTTAGGAGGTTTAGTCAGAAGCATTTTTTATACTTTTCATTGGTTCAATATTTGTAAAACCCACACACAGACTTAAAGGGTGTTCAGCACTGATTTATAAACAAGAAATGATACAGTCATATTTTACCAGCTTGCAGGAAGCTAACCCCCATTTTCTATGAGTCCTAATAAAATAAAAACGTGTTTTCCCATTCAGACAGTACGACAGTCACTAAGTGCAGTGATGACGCAACACCGCTTTGCAAACAATGGGAAAGCATTGCGGACTCCCCATTGGCTTCATCAAATGATGAAAAGGTGTTGACTAGTTGCACCAAGGGAATACAGACCGGCTCGCTCTGCAAGAAGTTTTAATACGTTTAAAAATGGAGATAGCTGCCCGACAGTGACAATATTATTTTATATTTTATTATATCCCCCCCCCCACCCTCCCCCCTCTTAAAATCTTCTTGTGAGCTGGATTGAACCCCTTTGGGCCTCCAGTTTAACACCACTGTGGACTACAGCAGGCATAGTTATGTTCCCTAACCCTCCCACTGTCACGTCAGTGAGGGACCATTGTGAGAGGTACTGTAGGATAATGCACCTTCCCACAATTCTTGATAATACATGTAACCGGTGCTGGGCCAAAAAAAAACTAAAAGTAAAGGAAGGTAATGTCCAGACTTACTTACTTTTCGTTACCATTATGAACCAAAGCAGAAGTCGAGTGATATTGCAAAAACACTACTATTCTGGGGGAAAACATTAACCGAACATGGCAGATCTACAAGCTCACAACGCATCACCTTGTAACGAGTTGTGAGCTTGTAGATCAAGTATTTTCGGCAAAGACATTTGGTGTAGAGGAAAAAAGTACAGAGCCAAAGGGCTATTGAGGGTTAATTATCTGTAATTACATATTATCAAAAAACAAACAAACAAAAAAATATTAATTTACGTAGTACTGATGACGCTATCTATGAAATCAATGTAAAAGTTTAGTCTGCAACACAAAGTTATACAATATGTAGTGGGGGTCCCTGCTTCATCTTTCTCTCAGCCTGAACAACGTTGAAGACCCCTGGTCTAGGTCTTACAACACAGGTCCATACCTCATTCCATAGCTAGCTAAATACTCATGCATTAACATAAAATGTTACACACACACACACACACACACACACACACACACACACACACACACACACACACACACACACACACACACACACACACACACACACACACACACACACACACACACAATTTTAATTGCTGTTGATAACTCGACAGACACAAGTTGGGTGTTGGGTGGGGGGTGTAGCTCTGTCCCTTTTGAAACCAAAATTCAAAGACCCTTGTTCCAGGCAACAAAAAAATGTTCCTTATTTCTCACATATTTACAATGGCTACACAGTAGTTTAAAAGTCTGTTATCAGCTATTCGGGAGCTCCCATGAAGTAGAGGAGAGTCTTTTGTTTCACAGTGATGGTTGTAATCATCAGGTACTAAAGAAACCCTGAACCTTGATCCTTGATTGTGTTAGTCCTACTGTGCTGTTATCTTCCTTCTCTCTGCGGTGCAGACCTTAATCAGTTCACATGATCACTTTACAGTATTTATATCGAATGGCCTCGCTTCGTATAAACAATAGAAATAGATATCTGACTCCCCCCACTGAAAGAATTGCAGACTGAAATATATAAAATGACAGGGAGACACCACATATGTGTCAGTGAGCTGGTCCCTGTTGATGAAACTTCATATCTTGTCTTTATACTTTCTCTGTCTCTCCAGACCTACACATCAGGATTTCAATATTGAAGCAGGTAAGACACTGAGACCGCTTGTCTTTTAGTGACATGTAGAAAGTGTTACCTAACCAGTGACACTTAATGAAACCCATGTCTATGATATCTTATAAACAGGCTTATATGCATTATAATCTGTTTATACCACTGTATAATCATTGCTTTACAACAATAATCTACTATACAAAAACTCTAATATATAACAATTAAAATATATTATTAAAATATAAAACAAATAATTGTGTAATATAATTATCATAGTTGTAATCCATTAAAATGATTTCACCATTCATTACAATCACGGTTATAGTGTAAGTCATAAGTGGTCATTAGGTGCTTTAAGTAAAGTGGGGAGAAATATAATATATGCACAGAAAGTGTCTGCCTACTACTCCTTCAGAAATGACCACTTATAGTGGCTTATAATCACACTATATTGAATAATATCAGTAATTAGAATACATGACATTTTGTATGTATTCCAATGACTATTACAATTGTGAAAATTATAATACACTGTGATCCTTGCCAAAAATGTCTGTGAGTGCCCACCAATTATATTAGAAAACCTGCCCTCATAAGTCATTATAAAATGCTTTATAATGTGTTATGATTATTGTTTTAAAGCATTACCAGTATTTATTGATAATAACTATAAATATACAGTGTTATAAGCCATTTCTAATGCATTATAAATAGTTAGTACAGATATGGGCTTCATAGGAATTGTTACCAAACATTTTAATTTGTCTGAAACTGTTGAAAAAAAGTATTGTATTGAATCTGTAATGTCTTTATTTGTCAAGAAATGATAATATTTGCCAATAATTAATTAATTAACCCTGTAAAGTTGAATTTATCACCTGGGTGTGGTACATAATGGCTTAGTAATCTTCACCAATGGTTTCTTATAGAATGGTACAGTAGATCTAAAGATACTCTGCATCTACTAGCTTGTAGTTGTAGTTCTGACTTTGTAGACGCATCCTTCCGCGGAGTCAGGATAACATTAGTTTTCGCTAAGCTCAAAAATAAATACACAGTTAACACACATAGTTACATTCGCTACCTTAAACGTGTGTCAGAGTCATATTGACATATGCAAAAATATGAAAAAGTAGTCTCTCTCAATAACAGAAAACCAAGACAGACATGAGTGCAGATTCAAGAATCAAGAAGGAGTATGAAGGTATGTATTACCAGGACACTTTTTTCCCCCCAAGAAAGACAAAGAGAACATTCTATAATGAGATCAAATTAATATTATAGGCTAATTGGCATAGAGTCTATTATTTATTTTTTATTGTCATTGTCATTGTTATTATTACTATGAAACCTCAGATGTTTAACATCCATGATCATATCATTTTTAATCCATCAGCTCTCATAATGAATGACAAAGAAGTTCGGATTGTGCTGGTTGGGAAGACTGGAGCTGGAAAGAGCGCCACTGGAAACACCATCCTGGGTCATAAAGCTTTTGAATCCAAGTTTTCCCTTAAATCTTGCACAACGAGCTGTAAAAAGGGTGTAGTGGCTGCTAGAAAGGTCTCTGTTATTGACACACCAGGATTATTTGACACCACGTTTGGCTTAGATGAAACAAGTGAAGAGGTCAGACGGTGTATTAGTTTAGCTGCTCCTGGTCCACATGTGTTCCTGATTGTGATAAAACTGGATAGATTCACAGAAGAGGAGAATAAATCTGTTGAATTAATTCAGAAACTATTTGGCCAAATGTCAAATAAATACACCATTGTTCTGTTCACTAATGGTGACCGGCTAAGAGATGAACCAATTGAAACGATGTTGGATGATTGTCCAGAACTACAAGAACTAATAAGAAAATGTGTCGGTCGCTATCATGTCTTCAACAACGACACTAAGGATCCCTCTCAGGTCACTGAACTGATGGAGAAAATCTACCACATGGTGGAGATGAATGGAGGAAGTCACTACACCACTGAGATGTTCCAAGAAGCAGAGAGAGCCATAGAGGAGGAGACACAGAGAATTCTTAAAGAGAATGAAGAGAAGAGAAGTGAGGACGAGGAAGAGAAGGAATATGAGAGAAGGAAAGAGAAAAAAGCAAGAAAACAAGCTGAGATAATTAACGGATTTGTTGTTGGTGTTATTGTAATTGGTGGTGGGGTTGGTACCGGGATTTGGGGTGGAGTTCAAATGGGGGCAATTTATGGAGGTTGTTTGGGCCCACATGGTGCAATTGCTGGTGCAGTAGTAGGAGGTGCAGTAGGGGGTATAGGAGGCCTTATAGGTGGGATTGCGGCAGTGGTGGGGGGGGGCAGTGGCAGCTCAGGGGAGTGGCCGGTAGAGCGGCTGGATGGAAGCCGTGCGGTTTCCAGTTCAATCCCGGGCTCCCCCAGAAGAGTTACTGTCGAAGTGTCCTTGAGCAAGACGCTGAACCCCTAATTGCTCCCGATGAGCAGGTTGGTGCCTTGCATGGTCTCCTCCGCCATCGGTGTATGAATGTGTGTGTGAATGGGTGAATGTAATGCACAATCTATGTAAAGCGCTTTGGATAAAAGCGCTATATAAATGCACCATTTACCATTTACCATTTGCGGCAACACAGGGCCTGACAGTGGCCGTTTTTTGATCGATTGAATATTTTATTCGGCAGTATAGTTAAAAACACTTTGTCTAAAAGGTCCGTCCAAAAAAGTCCTTGCGGTCTTGTTTCCATTGAGGTCCATTGAGGTTGGTATTCAATTCATAAACATATATAGTAGCACCAAACAGTTCAATATCATCACAATATAACAGAAGAAAAAAAAAACACTACATGTACAGAGTCGGAAAAAACTATGGGGGGGGAGAGTCAAAGGAAGGGGGGGATACGTAATACTATAGGTGCAGACATTTAATTGATTGATTCATTGAATACTTTATTATTTAAAACATGTAAACAGCATGGAGTATACAGTAAAACATTAAGGCTAAAAGGATAACACAAAAGAAAGGTTCTGGGAACTTTTAGCTACAGTATGTGGGACATGTATACTTTCTTTTTTTCCCCCTTCTACTTATCTGGTATGTTTCCATTTACTGAATGTGGAGATTTTGTAACGTTGCTGTGCAAAAACATAATAAAATAAAGTTGATATTGTATATACAGTATACTACGTATTCAAACAATCTAAGTTCCAAAGTGCATTTCTCATTTGTTGTCTCCGCCAGGCCGAAAGGCATGGCGAGAGTATGTTTTACCCCCTGTCCGTCCGTCCGTGTGTCCGTGTGTGTGTCTGTGAACAGCTAATCTCTGGCACCGTTGGCTTGATCGCAGCGAAACTGTGCACACACACTCCCTGGATGCCAGAGCAGAACCTCTGCCCCAAATTTTTCACATGGGCCTTTTATAGCGCCACCAGGAGGCCGATTTGTGCAAAAGACATTTTTGGACAGTACTCCTACAGATTTTGTCCAAAAATCCTGCAAATTGATACACAGTATCTCTATAGTCATTAAACAAAACAGGTCTTTCAGATTTTTCATATTCCATCCTGATTGGCTAAAATTGGCTTCCAAAGTTTGCAGGAGTACTCAGTTTTGAACAAAATGGCTCAAATCATGAACACAGCATGCAATTTCCGTGAGATTTTGCACGCACATTCCCACTAGGCCGAGGAAGAAATGCCACTTGAAAATGTTCAAATCAGCCTCATGGTGGTGCTATAACAGCCCGATTCGTGTTTTTACCTATAACTGCACCGATCTGTGTAAAACTTTGTATGTGCACTCCCTAAAAGCCAAGGAAAAACCTTTGCCCTGCATTTTTCACATCTGCCCTTTATAGCGCCACCAGGAGGCCGACTTATGTAAAACACATTTTTGGATATTAAGCCTTCAGATTTTATCAATATTTCACGCACATTGGTAAACATGATCTCTATAGTCATGTGATCAAGACAGATTTTTCATATTCCATCCTGATTGGCTAAGATTGACATCTAAAGTTTGCAGGAGTGGCCCGTTTTGAACAAAATGCCGCAAATCATGAACGCAGCGTCCGTTTGCGGTGAAACTTTGCACGCACATTCACACTACGTTGAGGAACAAATGCCACCGTTTTAACATTGCCATATTATAGTGCCACCAGGAGGCCGATTATTGCAACACTTTTCTTTTTTATATTACTCCTACAACTTTTGTCCAAACATCATGCAAATCGGTACACATTATCTCTGTAGTCAAGTGATCAAGATGGTTCCGTCCTATTTTTCCTATTCCATCCTGATTGGCGAATACCGAACATTGCTGGCCCACAACAACCTACCTGACCTGGCGGAGACCTGTGCTCCGAGGAGCACTTTTTCTAGTTTTCTATCAATTACACACCCCATGAAGCCTTGATTTCATGGATTTATTTTTGTTTTTGTGGCATTCCTAAGACAATAATTTGATGACCGTGTGTATTTCCGGTAGGAAACACAAATAATCTACTTTGTGTCTCCTACCGGATACATTAGCCGGTAGAAGGCTTCATAGGATGTGCAATTGATAGAAAATAAGTCATTTTTTGGGTGAGCATAAGGGAATACCATAGTTAACAAGTAAGTTAAAGGTAGGGTAAGTGATTTTCTTTGGTTAAAATAAGTGTTCAATAGCTCTATATTCTGATAGTACTCATTGCTATAGAGTGTTTGTTCAGTAAAAGGAGTCTCCTTGTCTCTCCAGCTCTTTATAAAACAGAAAATGCATTTTTGTTTCAGTTTCAGTTTCGTTTCCAATGTTATTCAATCAGGATAGAGAACTCAATCAGGATATAGATTAAACAAGTGAAATTGGAGGTGATGACACTAAGAAATGAGCAGGCAAAATTGGAATTGGAACACTATAAAAATGAAGCTTAAAAATGGGTACTTTCTCCTGATTGGCTGAGATTTTGACACCTACCGGAAAATGTATTTTCTGTTCATTAAAGAGCTGGAGAGACGGGGAGACTCCTGTTACTGAACAAACACTCTATAGCAATGATTACTATCAGAATATAGTGCTTTATTTAACCTTTTAACAATTTTTTTTTTGTTTAAACCAAAAAATATCACTTACCCTACCTTTAATTCTGACAAGCAATAAATAAAACACATTTAAACAAACTAAAAGGAGACTCGTTGCCCACATCAACAAACAAACAAATACAGACATACGAATTACATCAATAATTATGCATATGACAGATTCATATGGTAGAAGAGTGCAATTTATGACAATAAAGCACAGAGATGTTTCGTTTTTCGTAGCCCACGTTTGTGTATGAAACTGTAGAATTCATAAAAAAGAAACTTCTCATTTATTTTGGATAGTAATTTAATTTATTATTCTGCTATTCTTTATTATGCTCATTATAATATGATATTATATCTTATCTACATATAATTGGTCCTCACTAATGCTCATTATAATATTATATTATATCTTATCTTCATATAACTGGTCCTCATAATGCTCATTATAATGTATTTTGGATAGTAATTTAATGTATTAATCTTCTATTCTTTATTGTGCTCACATAAGCTATTCATAACAAGGGATCAACTAAACAGTGAAAAGTATTCAGGCCATTCACCACAAATAAATAAGGACGTTTACATTTATTGAAATAGAGTGCATGTGTTATACTGTTGTGTTTGTGCTGGAACGTCTGCCTTGCATTTCCCCTGTAAGGAAACTACAAGAGACAACCCCGCCCAGTGGAGAGAACACATGAAGTATATGTCCTATTGGTTGGTGCCTATCACTTCCGGGTGATCGTTTACCAGAGTGGAACCCGGATATGCTTTTCCGGACGCAGATTGGGATGGTATTTCCGGGTTTTAACTTAACATGGGAGTGGACGGGACTTCCGACTTCCGGGCGTCAAGTTGCCGCTAGCGTGCGCTCATGTGTGGATGTACCCTCTAGTACCCTCTAGTCAGCCAGAGTTTTAACTAAAACTAAGATGAGGGAACATATCACCCCAGTCTTAGCATCACTACACTGGCTCCCAGTTGTTTTTAGGATTGATTTTAAAATTCTTTTACTTGTTTATAAAGCTCTTAATGGTCTGGCACCTTCCTACCTCAAGGACCTCCTGCCTAGACATGTTCCAAATCGCCCACTCAGGTCCTCTAGTGCTGGCCGACTCGACGTACCTAAAATGTCATATAAAAAACACGGTGAAGCAGCATTTTGCTTCTATGGGCCGACTGCTTGGAATAAACTCCCATTATATCTAAGACAGGCCCCCTCCGTGGATAGCTTTAAAGCACAGCTCAAGACTTACCTCTTCACTCTTGCTTTTAGTTAATCTTTTTCTATGACACTGTACCTTATTTTTATGCCTCCGTTAAACTGCTTTGATGTTTTCATGTATATTTTTATTATTATATATATATGTATATATATATATATATATATTCTTTTGCTTTATTGTTGGTTTGTGTACCATTTCTGTATTTCTCCCTGTAAAGCACTTTGAGCTGCATTTATGTCATGAAAGGTGCTATATAAATAAAGTTTATTATTATTATTATTATATTAGTACATGGCCTTTAAGTAGCAGGAAGTTACATGTATTGAAGCACAGCAGCAGTATGCAAAGTTGGAAGTGATTTACAGTTTTAGACAAGCACTGTTTTGGAAAGCTATTACATTTTTTCCAAGTTAGAAAAAAAGTGTTTTTATTGTATTTGTTTATTTATTTGTAGTTCTTTTATTATGTATTCGCTGGCTGGCTGAACGCCAGCCACAGCCAAACTGTGTGTGTGATTTTTGTCAGTTCTTCTTGAATCAGTGCCAGACAAATTTATAAATATAGGCCTGCATACAAATGACAATAAACTAACCAATGAACCAGGGTCGTGCAGAGTTTAATGTGTACCAGAGGCAACAAATAGAGAAGTTCAGCAATCGAGACCCAGTCAAACAAAAGTCCTCATTATAAATTATATACGCAGTAAGTCACAATTGTGGGTGGCAATGAGTAGTCATTTTGACAGATTACCCTGTTAATAAGACTATCAATGTATTCTAGCAGGTTCACAATTTTGGGTGTGATGTGCATGGCATAGACATATACAGTAGCATGTCCTTAAACCAAAATCAGCAGGACGGAAAAACTTTAATATCACAATGGTGAATTTTTAAACAGTTATAGGCTATGTACTTTTTTAAACTCCAGGTTGGCCTACAAAAAGATGTCATCCCTGTAATTGTTGTCATGTTAATGCAGTGCAATAGTGTGTGTGTGTGTGTGTGTGTGTGTGTGTGTGTGTGTGTGTGTGTGTGTGTGTGTGTGTGTGTGTGTGTGTGTGTGTGTGTGTGTGTGTGTGTGTGTGTGTGTGTGTGAGAGAGAGAATCCTAAATACTTCTTTGGGTCTTAATCCAATGGCCTTGTTTTTAATTAGCTTAGTTATTGAGTCTGTCTTTTGCCTATCTTAACAGCACTGGCCAAACAAACAG
This sequence comes from Gymnoscopelus microlampas, assembly GCF_963454915.1. Taxonomy (NCBI): domain Eukaryota; kingdom Metazoa; phylum Chordata; class Actinopteri; order Myctophiformes; family Myctophidae; genus Gymnoscopelus; species Gymnoscopelus microlampas. Next base: position 52,679,420 of record NC_139945.1, read on the forward strand.
AACAAAAACAGCAACAAACACAAACATACAAAAACAAAAAATAAACTAGAAAAAGTGCTCCTCGGAGCACAGGTCTCCGCCAGGTCAGGTACGTTATTGTGGCCTCCTGGTGGCGCTATAATAGGCCAATGTGAAAAGGGTGCCATTTATTCATAGGTCGTTCACGGCAATCGGACACTGCATTCATGATTTGAGGCATTTTGTTCCAAAAATGTGTTTCGCTAAATTAGACCTACTGGTGGCGCTATAACAGGCCAATGTGAAAAGGGTGGCATTTCTTCCTCGGCCTAGTGGGAATGTGTTTGTGAAATTTTACGGAAATCGCAAGCTACGTTCATGATTTGAGGCATTTTGTTCAAAACGGACCAATCCTGCAAATGTTGGAGGCCAATGAGGATGGAATATGGGGAATCGGACAGATCCGTGTTGATCACATGACTATAGAGATACTGTGTACCGATTTGCATGACATTTGGATAAAATCTGTAGGAGTAATGTTAAAAAATGGGTTTTGCACAAATCGGCCTCCAGGTGGTGCTATAACAGGCCCATGTGTAAAATTTGAGGCAGAGGTTCTGAATTGGCGTCCAGGGACTGTGTGTGCACAGTTTGCAGCGACCGGGCCAACGGTGCCAGAGATTAGCTCCTAACACACGGACAGGACACACACACACACACACACGGACACACACACGGACACACACACAGACACACACACGGACGGACGGACGGACGGACGGACGGAGGGTAAAATATATTCTCTCGGACAATTAACCAGTTAAGCCCTATTTAACTAAAGCTTTCAAAAAATAAGTATTTATTTTTTAATGCATTTTTTTAATCTTCTGATAGAATTGCGTGAGTCCCAACTCATTGTTTGGGAAACACTGGCCTAGGAAAGGTGAATAAAAAAATATTTTATTTTTTTCTTTACGTGTGACTAGACAATTTACAAACACATTGGTGAAGACATTTCTAGGTACAGGTTATCCCCTGGCCCAGAATATAAATGAGACAATTGTCCCAATATATTTGGGTTTCTACCTTTATAGACAAACAGATATGCTTTTAATATTCAGCATAGTGGCAGACCAGCATAGTGGCAGACACTCTTTTTTTTTATTTATTTTTTTTATTACAGAAAAGGAATGGGTTACAGCATAGAAAGACAACTTGAAGTACATAGTTACATAGTTAAGTACATATATTTTTTTCCGTATCCCCCCTTTTCACTTTTTCTTTTTTCTCCCCATAACCCCCCACCCCAGAGGACTATGACCATACTGTCAACTAGACAAACAATGCATTATTTCAAAGGCTAAGTAAAGGAAGAACAAATAGAAAATGCATCCAAATTAAAAAAAAAATAAGGAAAAAAAAACAAAACAACCTAAAGCTTGGTAAGATTATACAGTTGTAGCATAGAACCTTGTGAGTGGTAGGTGTTGTGTACAGGTTCACAGTGCCAATTTACCATATACAAACATACATGTAGGGAGAAAAAAGGGGTTCACATGTCGTGAAGTGTCAGCCTTCTATACAATCGGCCAGGGGTCGCACATAACATAAAAGGGAAGATGATTATAGAAAAATAGAAATTAGGATTGTACCCTTAAAGTCCCCCCCACCCCCCACCCCCCCCCCCCCACCCCCCCCCCCCCCCCCCAAACGAGTTAATCTGGAGGGAGAGCGTTTTGGTTTTGAAAGTATAAGAGGAAGGGGCCCCAGATGGAGTAAAACATTTGAGCTGAACCTCTGATCGAGTACTTTATTTTTTCCAATTTTAAAAAGAACATGAGGTCCTGTAACCAAAGTGATATTTTAGGTGGGATGGCTGATTTCCATTCTAGTACAATTCTCCTACGGGCTAACAAGGACGCAAAGGAAATAGCATTCTTACATTTTTTCCAAGGTGGAGATTGGACGCCGGCCACCCCAAAAATAGCGACTTCAAAGCTAGGTTGAATATTCACCTCCAAGGCATCTGAGAGAATTTTAAATACATCTGTCCAAAAAACTAATAAACTGGGGCAGGACCAGAACATGTGAGTCAAGTTGGCTGGGTCATGTTCAGGGGTGCACATAACTGGTGCGCAGGTGCGCATGCGCACCCAAAATAAATAATGCGCACCACATCAGACGACGCGAGGCGCTTTTGCGTACCAACAGCTGGGACAGGAATTTCCAAGCTTTTATTTTTTAGCAAAACTAAAAAATAAAAGCCTGGAGATCGAGGCTAGGAATTTACTTCCTGAAGCCACACTCACACACTCTCGCTAAAGCACGCATCGGCCCCATGTACAGCCATTAGGCGCAGGGGAAGGGGACGCATGCTGCACGTGCTTGTGTGATTGTTGCTTCGCGTCGCCTCGCATCGCCTCGCTGCGTGCACGCAGCCAGCAGCGGCTGTTAGAGGCACTCTTCACCGATGATGAACGCACCATAACGGTGCAAAATATGCCGTGAACGTCCAAATCTGGCGGATAAAAGCAGTGCAACACAGGGCACCAACCTTGGGGGCTTCTCCTAACGGCGTGTGAGAAAAAAAAAACGGCGAAAATCGCGGAATTTGGAAGCAGAGCGTCTGTCCGGGGCTTCAGTGCGGCTGCAGAGTTCATGTGCAGGGCTGGGCTGAAGCAGTGCTGCCCAGTAATAGAAAAGTAGGTTAGGAAGTGCCAGTCCACCATTGACTCTTGGCCTTTGAAGAAGTTCCTTACGGATTCTGGGGTTTTTGCCGCACCATAAAAAGGTTGTTATGGTTTTATCAACTGATTTGAAAAAGGACTTGGGCAGGAACACCGGAAGACACTGAAACATGTATAAGAACCTGGGTAGGACATTCATCTTAATACAATTAATTCTACTAGCCAAGGACAAGGACAAAACACCCGACCTCTGAAGATCCTGTTTAAGGTTGCTGACTACGGGCAGTTACTTTCATATAGACCAGGAAAAGTCCGACAGATATTGATCCCCAGATATTTAATACCTGACCTAGCTATACGAAAGGGTAGGTCATCGTCTCCGATCTGTAAGGCTAGATTGTTTACAGGGAGGCATTCGCTTTTTGTGAGGTTTGTACCCTGAGAAGGAGCCATATTTACAAAGAATGTCCACAATACTGGGCATGGATAGCACGGGGTCCGACATATATAATAAAAGGTCATCAGCATATAGTGAGACTCGGTGCTCCCTATCCTGTCTGTGGATCCCCTGAAAAGCAGTTGAGGACTTAAGAGTGATTGAAAGAGGCTCTATGGCCACGGCGAAGAGGAGTGGACTCAAAGGGCAGCCCTGGCGCGTAGCTCTGGATAGAGGGAAGTATTGTGAGCGTGTTTTGTTTGTTAGCACTTACGCTTTGGGGGAGGAGTATAGAAGGCGAATCCAGGAGATGAGTTTTGGACCAAAACCAAACTTTTCCAATACTTTTCCATACTGTTTCAGCATTTTCTCATATTGTGTTTTGTGTTTTCATTTTTTATACTACATGTGTTGTGGTTGAGGTAATACAGTGTCAAGCTTGGTACATGCATTATGTGTTAGGTATATATGGTCTTACTTATATCTCACTTTCTATCCCGTACTACAATTTTAAATTATTATGGCTGACATAAATACTGGTAATGTACGCTTAGGAGGCACAGCTGTTAGATTTACTTCCTGGAATGTAGAAGGTTTAAATGGGCCAGTGAAACGAGCTAGAATATTTACCCACCTTAAAAATTTAAAAACAGACATAGCATTCTTACAAGAAACTCACCTACAGTGGACCATACCAGACTAAGGAAATCATGGGTAGGTCAAATATTTCACTCAAACTTCAATACTAGGTCCAGAGGGACGGCCATTTTGCTTCATAAGAAGTTAAAATTCACTATGTATACCACAATTTCTGACCCCCAAGGCCGTTATATTATAGTATCTGGATGTTTATATCAAACCCCTGTTTTGCTTGTTAATGTTTACGCTCCAAATTGGGACGATGTGGGTTTTATTAATAAATTAATTTCCCTATTGCCAAATTTAAACTCGCAGTATTTGATATTTGGGGGGGATCTGAACTCAGTGATGACACCAGCCCTAGACCGTTCAAATCCCAAGTCACTCTCTCTCACTAAGCGGGGAACATAGGATCCGGGGAACATAGGTACGGTCCCTCTAATGACAGCGAGTCCAGGGCACTGGAGGCTCGCCAGGTAATTCCAGGAAGTGGTTAGGTGGTGGGAGAGAAAAAGCAGCCATCCTTGTCGCCAACGTTGTGTTGGTGAATGAGAACTTCACTTTACTTTTTAGCTCTTAGGAGAACAGCATATCGACAAATACAACAACGTAAGACTGAGTAATCGATCCCCAAAATCCCAACTCTCACAACACAAGGCAAGGCTAAACGAGCGCAGCATAATCGAAACAGAGCCCCAGGCAGTGAGACATAACACTCACCCCAAAACAAGATTTATGATTCTGTGCCTATCGGTACATAACGCGGACGACGCTGAGTCGGCTCAAGTGAACGTTGCGTAGTTCGGCACGGCAACTTGCTTACTTTAGCTTGCTCGGTGGTGCCTCTTGTGGCTCCAGTTCGCTTGAGACGGTGCCCCTCCTAAACTATACTTTACACAAAAATCCTCCGTCGGTAGGTCAGTGTCTCTTGATTAAATGTGGGTAGGTCAGTATCTCATCCACTTGGACCAATCAATAGTTTGATTAAACGTGACGATGTCCCATTCAGTGCCTTGACAGCATCCGAAATGGTTGGGCTCAAAGTATTACTATTACCACCACCACCACCTATTACTATTACCACCACCACCACCAACAATAATAATAATGATAGTTAGAGCAGCATAGTGCTTTCTGCCCGTGATGAAAAACAACTTTCATTAGAGCAGTGGATGCAGCTATGGGGCTATGGGTGTGTGATAAACAAATTGTTGCCCGAGGTTATCCAACCAAAGGCAAAGTTTGCATAGTGACCGGTGATTAAATATACATTTCCATGGACAACCCACCATCAAAAGAAAGGTGACAATGCTCATGAGTGCAGTCGTACAACAAGCAGTACAGAGGAAGGATGAGGAGGGAAGGGAATGGTTAGAGGAGGCTAAGTAGAGAGTACATCACTTGGAGGATTTGCCATCCGGAAGACAGTGACTGTCTGAAGAAGAGACTTCACCAAAACACCCGACTCAGAGATATGAGACTCTTTGCTGGCATCTAAAACTTGAGATCACTTTAACCTTGTGTTCATTGTTCATTAGAATAGTTATTTTCAGAAGAGTTGTTCAAAATGTTTAGTTGTGTCAATGTTACATTGCACTCAAATCCAGCCAATATGTTTTTCTCTTCTGAACCTTTTGCAGGACACACGCACAGCCTTACGATGAACGACACACAGGGAAATGGCACCAACTCCTCCATCCCCTTCATAACTTCAGAGATCGACACCCGTCTGGCACTACAAACTGCTGTCAACTCTATCAATATCATCCTGGGTCTCCCCATCAACAGCTACGTTGTGTGGCTGATACTGAGTGGAGCTGGTGGGACGATAGCCTCAGAGTTCTTTTATCTTAACCTGACTGTTTCTGTGATCATCTCTTCACTGGCCTCTGTCTTCGATATAGCACAGCTTTTCACGCACAACAATATTTGTGAAATTATTAGATTATTTGCTTTTGTTGGTTTGGTCTTCTTCTCTGTTCCATGGTTCCAGTGTTGTATATGTGTGGAGCGTTACATAGCGGTGGTTCACCCTGTGGTATTTCTCAGGTACAAAGCTCTTCGGTACAGGGTGGTCTGTTGCTGTGTTGCCTGGCTGATGAGTCTTGCATTCAGCCCGTTAATGTTTTGGGCACCAACAGCAACAGTGTTGCCTTACATCTTTTTTGGCTTTGAAATTGTGTGCATTTCTGTGATGTCTTTCTGCTGCTTCTCGGTCCTCAGAGCTCTGAAACAGCCTGGACCAGGAGAAGGACAGAGGGACAGAGGGGAGGGAAATGACATGAAGAGAAGGGCTTTTAAAATCATTCTGATCAGCTTGATAGTAATGGTAGTGACTACACTGAGCCATATTACTGATGTTGTAATTCATCTGACTCAGTCCATCGGAGTTGCTTTCCTCATCACATTTACAATCGTTATGATGTCAGGGTTTGTTCATCCTTTGCTCTACATCTACAAAGCTGGGAAACTGCCGTGCTTCAAGGGGTTCTGAGAGCAGGATAGATCTCTTACCAGACCTGTGTGTAATAGTATGTTTTAAATTGAATCTATATCTTCCACTGTGTCAGACAAACTGATTCAAATTGTTCAGCTATTTGTTATGTTGTTTATTGAATTACTCATGGTACAGAAACAATAATTATAACATTATTGTTCATGATGATAAAAAAAATGCATGTAATCATATTAATTATTGTAAAAGTGTAAGCTGAAACGATCACTTTTCAAGTTCACTCTTATAGCAGGTGATTTGACACCACTTTATCTGAAATGATTTGCAGTGAATATTTGTTCTATCATGTTTATTGATTAGAGGTGTGATCAAATGGTTGTAGCTTGCAGGTGGTTAAGTTCAGAGATGGGTTTGCTTATTTCTCTCCCAGTACCTGGCAACTCGTGTTGCCAGGCAGGGAAATAAGCAACTAGCATTGGCTCGTTGTGCATTAGCAGTTAGCTCGTCGGCACTTTCAGCGCCTGTTATGGTATCATGAGACTCCACAATGACAACTAGGAGAAAAAAAACAGACTTTGCATTTGTTAAAATAGGCGAATTTGGGCTATCGTCGTGCCTCCATTATGCCGACGGAGGGGGTCGTTAGACGGGACGAAACGGACTCAATGAGATTAACGCAACGACCCTTTCAATGTTGGTGAGTGCTAAGCAACACATTAAAGACGCACTGAAGTGACATTTTCGGTCATTTTATTTTGAAGGTTCAGCCCGAAACGTCGGCTCAACGACTCTAAACCAATCAGAAGGTCCCATCCCTTCAGGCTATGGGACGTTGGATCTCAATCACTTCAGCCGTGCTGGCACACGGCTAGTGTTTGTTTACAAGTGAGAGAGAGACGGCCAGTGAAGCACGTTTGCTACTACCTGGCTTATTTCTAACCTATAATGTTTTCAGATACATATTTTAGTGTGCAGATGAAGTTTAAAATGAGTAATACACTCATCTTCAATGAGATTCAAAACGGAGTATCTCTGTAATTAAAATCAGCTGTGTTTGAAGAACGTGCAGCTATGGGAATCAAACAGGTGCATGTAATCAAGATTTATTTATATTCGTGAAGGCTGTATTATGTCATCACGCAGCACGTTTTCGTTTACAGGAAGTAATTAAGATTGGCTTTTTAGGGACTTTAGATGTAAAAATACACAAAAATGTTTTTTTTTCATTTTTTTTGGCATCTATTGTAAGGTATGCCCATATGATGACCACGGATATGCTCTAAAAGTGTGAAAAACATATTTTTCATTTCACTACACCTTTAAAGATAACACTGAAAATGAACGGATGTCTCCTTTAAGTGCAGTCCACGCACACATGAATGACATTACATTCACAGATTAGAGATTGTATGTATTTTCATTCAAATGAATGTGATTGAACTTGCACTAATAATGACTTTAGTGTATTTTTCACTAATTCAAATATAATATTTCTTAATTATAAATAATTATAGTTTGCATATTGGCTATTTTCACAATTTTAAATTGTTTTAAAATAATAATAAAAAAAATAACAAGGTTTCCATTCGACAGCGACAATATATAGCCTATATGGTTCTGTATCAGTATATGAGTCAGTTTTAGCAGATTTCATTCTAATTGGCTGATATGACTGCCTATGAATTTCATGGCCTGGGTAGGTAAACCTGGCCTGGCGGAGATATGCCCTGTTGCGCACAGCAGAACAACAGGTGAAAGCAATGAACTTAAACGAGGACTGGCCTGCGCAGCAAAAACGGCTCAAACTATGTCAAACTGTCACATTCTAGCTCCTGAAATAAACTTTCCATTTAGATGATTGTTGACAAACGAACTGAACATGGATGTTGTTTGCAAAAGGATTATTTCTTGTCCATTTGTTTGTGAGGTGAGATCACAGCTTCTCTCTACTTTTGTGTGATATTGATAGCATATAACTTTGAATTTGTTTGCAGTTAATTTCTATTGCTTACTTTACTGGATATTAAGAATTTGGGGATTTCGCTGTATTTTGTCAAATGTATTGCTGTTGATCAAGACAAAATAAGCGTTGGGTTTTTGCGATTAGATGTGCACACTGCGCTGCCAGCCACTGACAATCAATGTAATAACTTTACTAGGCTAGATGCTGCGGCATTGTGGGTGGATAAAAAAGCACCTTCACTGGGTTGGTAACGCACAAAGTAACGTAGTCATGTAGTGTCATTTTAATAATATATTACAGCTTCTCCTTGTAGTAATGTGTAAAGCAAAGCAAAGTTTGTTGTTTACCCAGGGTGTCGGACTAAGCACGAAGCTTGTTTCCAGCCGGACCCTGCATGGAAGCCTTGCTCAAGGGCTATTCAGCGGTGATTCATGATTGATGTGATGAATTGGGGAATCGAACTAGGGACCTTCCGGTATCAAGGCCGCCCCTCTAACCACTAGGCCACCGCTGCCACTAATTACCTGTTACCTGTTACCTGTTACCGCAATTCGGTAATATATTACGTAACGGCTTACGTTACTAACGCACGTTACCAAACACTGATCAAATATCTAAATACTGAATCAAGCAACTTAAAAACTGTCCGGGCGGGTGCTCCCAAAAGCCTGAGTAGACGATAAAATGACCCAATTTGAAAGAAAAAAAGTGAAATATCCCTTTAATCCGTCGAGATAACTCAGCTTTCATGAAATCCATTCATGGCTGATCCTGGATAAAATAGTTATAAATCGCGGCTTAATCCCCAATCTAGGTTTCGCAGAACAGGCTCCTGTGGAGTAACTACAGGGCTAGCAGCATGCTTATATGTATTTTAAAGTCTGATCATTATTTTCTACAATTTCGTTGTACTACTGTTTACATACTGTTTACACACGGAACGTTTGTTCTTAGCCCAGTTTCTCTGGGGACCCACAATAGGGGAGCACCCCTTCCGGTTTTCTTCAGTTACATTCTGGAAAGAGAAACAACAAGTCAACAAGCGTTGTAGGGGAAGAAACAACAAGCGTTGTAGGGGAGGTGTCCCCGCACCTGTGCGTATGTCAGAAGTGTCGGCAGTGTCTGCCGGCACCTGTCCAGTGTCCACTTTTGTCTGAGAACGGCGCTTTTCTAACCTCTGACCTCACTGGACGGTCCGCCACCCTTTTTTTACACCTCTCCCGCTTAGCGGAGAGTGTGGCGTTGTAGGGGAGGTGTCCCCGCACGCGTGCGTGTGTCAGACGTGTCGGCAGTGTCCGCCGGCGCCTGTCCAGTGTCCACTTTTGTCCGAGAACGGCACTTTTCTGACCTCTGACCTCACTGGACGGTCCGCCACACTTTTTTTTACACCTCTCGGGCTTATCCGAGAGTGTGGCGTTGTAGGGGAGGTGTCCCCGCACGCGTGCGTATGTCAGAAGTGTCGGCAGTGTCCGCCGGCTTCTGTCCAGTGTCCACTTTTGTCCGAGAACGGCACTTTTCTGACCTCTGACCTCACTGGACGGTCCGCCACACTTTTTTTTACACCTCTCGGGCTTATCCGAGAGTGTGGCGTTGTAGGGGAGGTGTCCCCGCACGCGTGCGTGTGTCAGACGTGTCGGCAGTGTCCGCCGGCGCCTGTCCAGTGTCCACTTTTGTCCGAGAACGGCACTTTTCTAACCTCTGACCTCACTGGACGGTCCGCCACACTTTTTTTTACACCTCTCCCGCTTAGCGGAGAGTGTGGCGTTGTAGGGGAGGTGTCCCCGCACGCGTGCGTATGTCAGAAGTGTCGGCAGTGTCCGCCGGCGCCTGTCCAGTGTCCACTTTTGTGTGAAAACGGCACTTTTCTGACCTCTGACCTCACTGGACGGTCCGCCACTCTTTTTTTTACACCTCTCCCGCCTAGCGGACAGTGTGGCGTTGTAGGGGAGGTGTCCCCGCACGCGTGCGTGTGTCAGACGTGTCGGCAGTGTCCGCCGGCGCCTGTCCAGTGTCCACTTTTGTCCGAGAACGGCACTTTTCTGACCTTTTCTGACCATTTATCCATTTAGATAAATTATTAATGTTTAAAAAAACGTTTTTGTTACACAGAAACATAATATGTGTTGTATAACTTCGTTTAAATGCTTAAGTTATAGTTTTAATGTGCAAATTAACCGTTGTTCTACTTTATTTTTATTTTTAGAGGGTACTCTTATTCTGAAGAGATCGTCCACCGGAAGTCTTATAGTTGCTCCGTTATAGTTGCTGACTGAACACAGCTAAGTCTTTTCATTGTTCCGTGTCTTTTCCTGTTTTAATTCAGGTCAGTACAATGTAAACAAACCAATGATGTACCTCATAAAAGCAGGCTTTAGTAATTCGGTATTTTCGCTAAATGTTATTGGGTAAATGAGTGGTTAAAGTGACGTCTTTTACCGGAGGAAAAGTTTGAATGAAACTGAAACTGTATGGGTGATGCATAGACGGATTTCCGCGCGACGTCATCACAGAGCAGAATGCGCAATCTGCGCATGCCCGGGTGAAGGCGCGTTCGAAAATACAGCCCTGAGCGGCAGTGAGCGCACTGGCCAATACAAACTAATAGGCGAGTGTGCTCCGGTGCGTAATTTCCAAACGCACCCATAGGCTTCCCCCCGCAGCTGCGCGGTCATATTCCTCTCATGTTTACTAACAGGAAACCTCTCTATAGAGGGGGGTGATGCCATTTTGTGCCTAAATGCCGTGGTTCAGAACGGGGTGTTTGCAAGGGCTCCTGTACACTGTGAATATTTTGATTTGGGGTTTATTTGTTTATGTTTTGATTCATGAAGACAACAGCACTGTGATGATGATTTTGAATAACACTTCAAGTTATTTTCTATATATTATATTATTGTCAATGTTGTGGAACACAAGCATTCCAAACCTTCATTTCAGTGTCTTGTGAGCAGCACAGAAGTATTGTCACGTTTGGTAGCCAGTAGTTAAAGGGACAGTGCACCTTAAAATGGCACTTTGATAATGCACTTTTAAACAGTGTCCAAGCCAGTCATATGCTGTGGAAAATATACTTTAGTGCTAAAGAGCAGGGGCGCCGATCGCGTGGGGGCGCCGGGTCCACAGCCCCCACGCTCAACTGATGAAACCCTCAGATCGGGGCCCAATCTAATTTCCATGACTATGGCAAAGCAGCTCTCTGAAGGTGCCCGCATGGCCGCGAGAGAGACGCATTCAACGAGCCGGCCGTTAACACCTATAGAACAATAGGCAGGAATGTAACAACCGCACCCAGCCATCAGCCCTTGTAAATCTGCTCTAGTCTGTAGTCACAATGTGACAATAAACCTTACCTGATTCTTCGTGTTTCTTCTCTAATTCTTTTAGAAATAAACTGTAATGTTTATTTTACCTTCCTTATAAATTACAATGGCCCTTTATAACTAAAATGAAACGAAAAGAGCAGTTTCAAATCTATAAAATAATTACACTGTTTAAGGTGTTTTTTTTTTAAAGTTTGAGTGCAATTACTGTAATGTTTATTTTACTTTCCTTATAAATTACAATGGCCCTTTATAACTAAAATTAAACGAAAATAGCACCTTTCATGACATGAATGCAGCTCAAATCTATAAAATAATTACACTGTTTAAGGTGTTTTTTTAAAGTTTGAGTGCAATTACTGGAATGTTTATTTTACTTTCCTTATAAATTACAATGGCCCTTTATAACTAAAATGAAACGAAAATAGCACCTTTCATGACATGAATGCAGCTCAAATCTAGCAAATCTACAGCTCAAACTGTAAATAAAGTACTCAATGAATGGTCTAGGTCAAGTTCAGCCCCCAGGCTCGCGCACAAACAACGGCGCCCCTGCTAAAGAGTATTATTGAACATAAAGGGTCAATGCAGGTATTTAAAGGACTGAAATTGTGATTAATGTGAAAATGAAGAACACTACTGAACCAAAGACTAAAACAGAGATGAATGGAAGTTAAATGTATTGTGATGCCATGATTGTTGATAGTTGGGTTAATAAAACCAACAGATTGTGAGTTACATTCTGTAAAGAGAAACAACAAGTCAAGTCTTTTCATTGTTCCGTGTCTTTTCCTGTTTTAATTCAGGAGCAGCTTTGTCACTGTGGTACCCAGCAGCCCTGGGACCCGTAACACAAACACTTAAAGTTGCATACAATGATGATTTGCAGTTGCTGGTGAGAGTACCAAGATGGCACAACGCCATCCAGCTGTTTGTTAAAGAGGTGGTGCCACGATTTTGCACTTTTTCTGTTTTTCATGTGTCTATGAGGTTGATAGAACTTCATTAAGCCCCCTGGTGGTGTTTTCATGGTGTTTTATGTCTTCTCTGACTATTATGAGTTTCTACCTGGAGACTTAAACCTTGAGGGTCAAACGTGCCAATAGAAAAACAGCGCTTTAGTGACATAGTAAAAACATACCCTCCCCCTCATTATCATAACACAACAGGTGTGGGCATGAGGAGGAGGAGGAACTAGGACAGGTGGGTGGTGCTAAGGTGGTGGAGGAGGTGCTAAGGTGAGAACCAGGTATACTTAATGAACTGGAGGTGTATCCACATAAAAACATAATTTTAACAATTTCTGTACACTTTTTTGAAAAAAATCTTCCTCCTAGTATAACCATAATACCTGATGATTATGTTTTAGGGGGGGGAAAAATCACTGAAAATCACGGCACCCCGTCTTTAACTTGGGGGTGCCTACCTGTCAAGCCCTCTCTTATGTGCAAATTCATGTGTCTTTTAGAAGAGTCTGACAACTGTGTTATGTGAGATGATGTGGCGACAACAACAACAACAACAACAACAACAACAACAGCTCAATGAGTCTGGCTCCTGTTCAAACATGGTGTCAGGTGGAGTCCGAACTTTACATAGTGACCTCCTGCGTCCACGGGTCATTCTGCCTGCTGTTGTTGTAACAGGCAGGTGATGGATGCATCATGGAGCCGCACATCAATCACTATTTGAATGTCACAAACAGATCAGTGTTGCCAGATTTTACGAGAGAAATAAGCAACCAGCTCTATGAAAACAAGCCCTAAAGAAGTGACTATAGGCTACATGAGCATTTAAACCCAATGTGCATCGGATATTTAGAAATAGTCCATCTACAAGCTCACAACGGCAGGCGATGTGGCGCATTGTGCGCTTGTATATCTGCTATTTTCAAAAGGCTAAAAAAGTGACAAATTGATTGATTTAATTTTTAAACACAAATTACATGAAAATGTTTGAGAACCACTTGTTTAAACAAGGTCATTTTGGCACCCTGCAACTACCAATATTTACAAGCAACTTAACAGAAAAACAAGCCCAAAGACGGTAAAAGGTATAATAAGCAGACCTGGCAACACTGACCCAGATGCGTTGTTTTAGAAAAGACATCCGAGGGTGGCAAAAAAAGCAAGGCTTAGGAGAGGATAGTTTATTTGTTTAGCAGCACATTTCAACAAGTGCTTCACATAAAACATGAAGCATTAAGACATCAAGACACAGAGCACAACACATTATTTAAGGACATTTGAAAATAACTCAAATAAAAATGGAAAGTAGTAGAGCTAAAACAGAAAAATAAGAGAATACAAATACAGTGCAGAATAATGATTTAAAAAATGGAAAAAACCCTCAATAAAAGGCAGTGGCAGAAAGGATTTTACCACTTACTTTATGTCACCACCCTAACCCTATTTTATAAAGTATAACGACCTACAAGCTTGTAGATGCTCTATTTTTGCTAATGTTTAGAAAAGTGCTAGAAAAGTGCACAGACACCCACAAGGCCATGTTACCTACCCAGGGCTGTGTTGCAACATTTTATGGCGGGAGGGGGGTGTGGCGGCCATAGCTGAGTGGTTGGTGAGCCCGTCTGGGGAGCCAGAGCCCCTGGTTATCCCAGGTACGATTCCAGGCCAGGCCAGCAATGTGTCGATGTGTCGCTGAGCAAGACTCTTAACCCATAATTGCCCTCTGCGTGTGCGTGTCAAGGACCCCCAAATTGACATGCATTTGACTGCAGTCATGTTTCGAAAATAGCCTATCCACAAGCTCAAAATGTCCAGTAATGGGACGCGTTGTGAGCTTGTAGATCGGCTATTTAAAAAAAAAAAGTATAAAATAGAGTTAAAGTGGTTAAACTGTTCCTCATTTGCTGTGGACCCCCTGGGAATCCCTCAAGGACCCAGGGGGGTCCCCAGACCACACTTTGAGAACCTCTGCTCCAAAGATATGATACAAATATTATTGTAATTTAAAGCCCGTATTATACAACTGTAACATATTACTATACAACAGAAACTTTGAAAATACATTATTTTTGCACAAACATGTCACACTTAAAGGAGAGATCCGGACATTTTAAGTGTTATCTTTGATGTGTCGCTAATCACTCACCAACATTGAAAGGGACGTTGAGTTATTCCAGAGAGTCCCCTTCGTCCAGTCTGGCGAGCCCCTCCGTTGGCATAATGGGAGGCGCGTGGAAGGCTGAAATTCGCCTAATATAACCGATGCAAAGTTAGTATTTTCTCTACTCCTGCTCATCGTGGAGTCTCATGATACTCAAACATGCACTGAATGTCGCGAACGAGCGACCATTCGTGCAGAACTAGACGACGCAGGTTGCTTGTTTTTCCATAGACGCCAGGTTCTATGGAAGAAACAAGCAACCTGCGTCATCCCAGCTGCATCAAAAATGCAGAGTCAGGGTCCGGTGAGTCGCCGTGTGGCGGTGGCAGATTCAGAGAGAGATCGGACGAAGCTGCCCGGCTGGATGTGGTCACTTGCCGTGTAGTTAGCGTAGCTGCACACTCAGCTGCACTCTCAACTTTAAATGCAATCGTAACTGCCTCGGACAGCAACACTTCATCTGTTTCCAGTAATAGTCTCTCACGCACTTTCACGTTGTTCATGTGTTCATTTAGCTGGTCACTTATCATCTCATCCTGCAGTGTGCCGACCTTGCATGAGCTAGCCAGCCCCCGCAGATTAGCCACATATTGGTGTACAGACTCACCGGGCAGCTGGCGTCGTTGCCTGAACAAGAAGCGACGGAGAAGGGCACTTTGCGGGCCCAATAAATGACCCCTCAGAAGCTCCTCGGCTTCATCATACCTGATAATGGGTCAATATTCCAACGTCCCGAGCACCCGTTGACCCTCCGTTCCCAGAAAGTGTTTTTATGCATGCCGCGCTAACGCCAGTTAGCCCCATAGCTACTAGCCATGTTTCCAATGACTGTTTCCAGCGAGTCCAGGGCACTGGAGGCTCGCCAGGCAATTCCAGGAAGTGGTTAAAAAGGAGAGAAAAAGCACAGGTCTCCGCCAGGTCAGGTTATTGTGGTCTCCTGGTGGCGCTATAATAGGCCAATGTGGAAAGGGTGCCATTTCTTCTTAGGCCTTGCACGGCAATCGGACACTGCATTCATGATTTGAGGCATTTTGCTCAAAACAGAGCACTCCTGCACACTTTGGTAGCCAATTCTAGGCAATCAGGATGGAATATGTAAAATGTGAAAGACTTGTTGTGTTTTGCTAAATTAGACCTGCTGGTGGCGCTATAACAGGCCAATGTTAAAAGGGTGGCATTTGTTCCTCAACAAAAAATATGTTTTGTACAAATCGGCCTCCTGGTGGCACTATAAAAGGCCCATGTGAAAAATCAAGCCGCTGCAATCAAGCCAACGGTGCCGGAGATTAGCTGTACACAGACAGAATGACACACACACACACGGACGGACACACGGACGGACGGACGGACGGACAGGGGGCAAAACATACTCTCTCGCTATGCCTTTCGGCCTGGCGGAGACAATGATGCAAGATGACGTGAGCAGTGTAAAAAGCATGAAGGAAGGGGCACGGTGGCGCAGTCGGTAGCGCTGTCGCCTCACAGCTAGAAGGTCCTGGGTTCGATTCCCGCCAGGGACGCTGTGGGCGCTGGGGGCGTGTCTTCTCCTCCGCGTCATCAGCGCCCATACCCAGGGTGGGGTTGGCGAAAGGGCCTACTCTGTGTGGAGTTTGCATGTTCTCCCCGTGTCTCCTAGGGTAGTTAATACCCTCACAAAAACATGTAGTAATCCTGGTCACTATACCGCCTCCCCCATGACAGCCGGGGCGCCTGATGGAGGGGAAGGGAACTGGTTGGAATAACGTGTTCCTTCCACGCGCTACGTCCAACCAGGGAAACTCCCCCCTGTCAGGTGACAAGAAGGTCAGTTGGCTCTCATGCACTGAAGGTGAGCTCGGCCCTGGCCTCCCTGGCTGTGGGGGACTGGTGTAGGGCTGGTGTAGCGCCCAGGATCACTTAGGAAATTGGCACCGGGTGGAAAAAAATGGGTTACAAAAATCGCGGGATAAAAATTATAAAAAAAAAAAAAAAAAAAGCATGAAGGAGCATAAATGACCCAAAGCGGTCAGTGCACCCATCACTGATGTTTATGCAGCTTTATTTTTCTTATTAGGCTGCAGGTTTTATTTGTCATGAAATATCCCAGCACCAAATGAACAGTTTGCACAGTGTTTGTTTTCACACCGTGAAGTGGCTTCTGCTGATTAGTCGTGAGAAAGACCTAGAACTGTCGAACTGAATAGAATTTAAAGGGAGCTTATTCAACATTTGCTTTCATCTAAAGTCTTCCAGCATAGGTGTGAGGTTTATCTTGGGATTTCATTACCATGGAACAGGCTCTATGCACAGCAGCCATATTGGGAATGAATTGGGCCCCTTCCTTACTTCCTTCACAGGTGTTCACCAATGATACTAATGAAGGCTGTGTTCCATTTAGTGTGGCAGATAGTGGTTGTCTTGTTTTCAAGGACCCCCATAACTCTGAGAGTGTACAAATGGAACCAAATGGACCCGTAAGGGTCCATTTGGTCCATTTACACACCCACCATTTACACACCCACCATAAGGGGCCATTTGGTAACCAAAATGGAGTGTTTCTAGTGAGCCATCATGCACCATATCAGCACCCTGACCAGAATGGAACAGAGCCTTCATTAGTATCATTGGTAACACCTGTGAAGGAAGTAAGAAGAGGCCCAATTTCTTTCCAATATGGCTGCTGTGCATAGAGCCTACTGAGCGTTACATTCATATGAGAAGACATTTCAGTCTCTCAGTCTCTTATGTTTTACTTAAGCCGAATAATACCCTTTAGAAAACAAAAAGATTTCTAGTTCTCACATACCAAAGCCATACTGAAAACCACTACAGCATTGTTTAGGGATTTGTGTGACGGACATTTGTATGTGCCTGCCAGATGACTATTCAAGCAAACAAATTGTAATGGCAATGTGGTATCTACCCATTCAAATACTGTGCATGTAACCAAATAGTTACTGCTGGATGGAGAAGATGGAGATAGATGGGATTTAGAGAGATGGATGACGTTCAGAAAGAGCCGTGGAGCGCTCAGATTTGTTGCTGTGACGTTTACGTAGGTAATATCCATCAGGGAAAGGGAGATTGATTAGATCTGTCTGGTGAGAATAAACATGCATCACACTGCCACCTACAGTAACAACTTCTGTTTAATTTCTGCTGTGTTATTTTTCAGCTACTCTCCCTCTCTCTTTCTTCATCTCTGTCAAGTTTAAAGCGGCACTATGTAACCTTTTTCTCTCTTTTTTTTGCCCCTCTGTACGGTAGAGTATGTTAATACAATATAACGTATACGACTGGGGTGGTTGTATTTAGTCTCTCTGCTCTTCTATTGAGACATTCAGATTGTGTCAAATGTCATGTCTCACCTAGACAGAGGATCTGACACAAGTTTTTACTTGATGGTCAAGATTCAGTTTATCCCCTGTGCAAGCAGGCAGGCTCTACTGGCTCAATAGTAAAAAAAAAAAAAAAAATTACGCAGGAAACCACGTTCGAATCCGGGGTAGATGAGGAAAGTTACTCAATGTATTATTAATCCCATCTCTGTATTTATAACAATGGTTCTAAAAATGTCATATCAACTACCCAAAAATTGATATGTACAATATTTGGCCGTGGACCATCATCTGAAAAGATTTTGTGCCAGGGACTCTGAACCGTAAGAGAGTTGTGGTTTTTCGAAATGTTTAAAAAATAGCCGATCTACAAAGCTCACACGTATAGAATAGAGCTAAAGTGGTTGAGCTGTTCCTTTTGCTAGGGATGCCCTGAAACCTTACTTTCCTGTTTTTTAGCAGCTGCTGCAAGCGAGCTGCTCTACAAAGAGACATACAGATCATCATCCACGACACCTATTCGACACCTATTCATCATTGGCTGTCCTGGCTGTCCTGGTTGTCCTCCACTCCTTTAAGCCAATCGGGACACTTCCCCGTTTAAGCCAATGGGGAGGCGGCCCGTCCTCCGCAGTACCCCCCTCCCCTCCCCTCCCCTCCCTGAGGAAATCAAGGCTCCTTTCTTCAACAAAAGTATGCTGCAAGTGCAACTTAGCCTTAACTGCAGAGGGGGTGCTCCTTCCATTCCGACATCTCGCCACTCCGACTAGTGGCTTCCGCGTGCGGTTAGGGTTAGGGTTAGGTATAGGGTTCGTTAACGTCGGAAAGGCGACATGTCGGAAAGGCGAAATGCACCCACTACAGAGTTAGCTTAAATGCTAGCGTGCTTCCTCAGACCTAGTTGGGCTATTAAGTTATTATTATTTGGCCATGTTCACCCTTACTTTAATCTTCGCTATTGTTAGGAAGACCTGTGTGGTGTGACAAAATACAGCATGCAGCTGCAAATAATATGACTGTCAAGTAATTTATTCTTGTTTTTTCTTGTACATATGTTTTACTTTTCATACCAGTAACCTGTCAGCTGATTGTATGACGTTCTGTATAGTAGTGTATGGTCTCTTATATGTCATCATGATTTGTGTGCATGGGGATCTCATCTTAAACAAGTTCAGTGCTGAGTCTTCCAGTTTAGTAGACCTTGTATTGTGAATTTGTACTTCCATGTACTGATGTTCTCATGTCTTACTAAATAAAGTATATCAATCAATCAATCAATCAATCCCCCTCAATGACCCTTGGGGGTCCCCGGACCCCACTTTGAGAACCACGGTTTTATAGAACAACTCATTCAGCAGGCAACAGGGGGTGTTCATCAAGGTGTTCATCCAGGAAATGGAACGTTCCTGGTTAAATCCTGGCTCTTCCTGGCATAATCTTGCCGTGTCCTTGAGCTACACAATTCTGGCAATGATTGAATACTTTATTAACAGTTTGCAAAATAGTACAGATGTACAGTTATACAATAATGATAAAAGGATAACACAACTAGAAAAAGCTCCTCGGAGCACAAGTCTCCGCCAAGTCAGGTAGGTTGTTGTGGCCTCCTGGTGGCTCAATAATAAGCCAATGGGAAAAGGGTGCCATTTCATCTTAGGCATTTCACGGCAATCGTACACTGCATTCATGATTTGAGGCATTTTGTTCCAAAAATGTGTTTTGCTGAATTAGACCTGCTGGTGGCGCTATAACAGGCCAATGTGAAAAGGGTGGCATTTGTTCCTTGGCCTAGTGGGTATGTGCGTGTGAAATTTCACACTGCGTTCATGATTTGAGGCATTTTGTTCAAAACGGACCTATCCCGCAAACGTTAGAAGCCAGTGTTAGCTAATCAGGATGGAATATGAAATATCAGACACATTTGTCTTGATGAGATGACTAAAGAGATACTGTATACCGATTTGTGTGATTTTTGGACAGAATCTGAAGGAGAAAGAGCCAAAAAATGGTTTTACAAAAGTCGGCGTCCTGGTGGCGCTCTAAAAGGCAGATGCGAAAAATGCAGGGCAAAGGTTGTTCCTTGGCCTCTAGGGAGTGTGCGTGCAAAGTTTCCCTCAGATCGGTGCAGTTATAGGTATGAACGCGAATCGACCTGTTATAGCGCCACCATGAGGCTGATTTGAAAGTTTTTAAGTGGCATTTCTTCCTTGGCCAAGTGGGAAGGTGCGTGCACAATTTCACAGGAATCGCATGCTGCGTTCATGATTTGAGGCATTTTGTTCAAAACAAACGAATCCTGCAAACTTTGGAAGCCAATCTTAGCCAATCAGGATGGAACATGGAAAATCTGTGTTGATCGTGTTGATCACATGACTATAGAGATACTGTTTACCGATTTGTGTGATGTTTGGATAAAATCTGTAGGAGTAATATCAAAAAATGTGTTTTGCACAAATCTGCCTCCTGGTGGCACTATAACAGGCCCATGTGTAAAGATGGGGGCAGAGGTTCTGAATTGGCATCCAGGGAGTGTGTGTGCACAGTTTCGCAGCGACCGGGCCAACGGTGCCAGAGATTAGTGTGCGTGCGTGCGTGCGTGCGTGCGTGCGTGTGTGTGTGTGTGTTGAGGCATTTGCATTCTATAAAAGCAGCTGATACATGACAATCACATGCTTTCCAGTCATGCCTCCATGAATATACAACGTGTGTATTCCTGCACGTGTGCTTCATATTTATTACATGCATGCATTTGTTCATGTGCATGCAACTGGGCACAGTTCCCTTTATTATGGCGTTCTGCTGTACATGTTAACGACATCACTTCACAATGTTGATGCAAATATGTAATATTTCTACATTGAATCCCCTCGGGCCAGCGGAAGGGTCAGGATGCGTTATACGCCGTCCATTATAGCTAGGTTGCCAGTGGTGCATTTTACTGTGTGGAAAAAGTGCAGTGCATATAATTTGTATTAATAAGGTGCAAGTATTATACACGCACATACAGTGTGTGTGTGTGTGTGTGTGTGTGTGTGTGTGTGTGTGTGTGTGTGTGTGTGTGTGTGTGTGTGTGTGTGTGTGTGTGCGTGCGCGTGCGAGTGCGTGTGTCTGTGTTAGGCATATTTTCGCACAGTTGACATCCTATCAAAGTATTTCTGGACCAATACCCAATAAATAACGCTGAATTGGCTTAACCTCTATCTACAGTGTGTCATCAAGCAGACATATGTTTGGTAGATATAAAGTAGGATGGATTCTGTTTGATCTGGAATAGTTTAAATCCAGTTTTAATTTACTGCGCAGTAAATCCATCCTGCCATGTTATCACTCAACCCTCCAAGGGATATACTTATTTATTGATAAGTATCTCTCTCTCTCTCTCTCTCTCTCTCTCTCTCTCTCTCTCTCTCTCTCTCTCTCTCTTTCTCTCCCTCTCTGTCCAGAGCCCTCTTCCTCTACTGTATCTAAAATGTTTGTCTCTCTTACGACATCTCTCAGCCATGGAGACACTGTACAGATGAGCACTAGTGAAGATGGATGGCTTGCATATGCATGCCTGTACACACGCCTACACGGACACGCACATGCACATGCACACACAGTATGCAGTGTAGCGCTTACTCCACAGATGAAGACTAATGACTGTGTGAATCCCTTCAGCCTCTGTCCACACATGTGCATAAGCACGGAAGCACATGCGACACACACGCACGCACTCACTCTTACATGCAGTCCTGAATCCGGCTGATAAATAGACTGTGAAGATGGGACGAGTACATTGGCAGAGGTTCTGTCAAATGTCCAGTCCTGTATCCCGTGAAATTCAGTTCCTCAAGAGACAGCCCGGGGAAACCCACTGAGCCGTAACCTGGCACCGACTCCACTTTCTCACCTCGAAGGGAAACCGCTTATACAGCTGAGGACTCATCCCTTCAGTGGATGTGTTTGTTTCATGTTTTGAATTGACCGCCGACAGGTCGTTTCACTCTCCTCCACCCTGGACCGACACCAAGCAGTTCAGCAAGGGGAAATTGTGCGACAAATGTGTTGCTCAAGCTTTGGTGACCCGTGGTTATTTATTATTGAAGGGCTGATGTAAAGGTAACGTGGCACTGGTTCGACCTCCCATTAGTTCGACCTCCCATTAGTTCGACCTCCCAATAGTTCGACCTCCCATTAGTTCGACCTCCCATTAGTTCGACCTCAGACCGGGTCGTACTATAGAGACGTCCTACAAGTCACAATAATCCGACATCTCTTTAGTTCGACCCATCAAACTTTCAGACTAAAGGGAGGTCCTGCTGGTTCAACCTCCCGTTATTTCAACCACTGTCTGTATTCTGAATAAGGGGGAAAACTTATTAAACTTATTATTATCATTATCTTCATTAGTATTAGTATTAGTATTATTATTAGTATTATTAGTAGTAGTATTAGTAGTATTATTATAACCATGTTAATTGCCCGCAGTACTCAACGCAAATCTTGCGGTATTTAAATACCCGCGGTCGGGAATAGGTGGTCAAAATAAAACCTATGGCCCCGCAAAATCTTGCATCCTACCACAATAAACCAGATATAGAGCTTATACTTCGAGCAAGATATGAATATGTCTACATGCAGGGGAGAACGTAATTTCCTACTGTGCTGCTGCGACAAGTTACAACGCAAGCGGTCTCTCTCTCTCTCTCTCTCTCTCTCTCTCTCTCTCTCTCTCTCTCTCTCTCTCTCTCTCTCTCTCTCTGCACGTGTGTGCAGCTGGTCATGGTGTCACAATATAATATAATACAATATACCTTTATAAGCGCTGTTAGTTACAACACAAGTTACAACGCAAGCGGGGTGTCTCTCTCTCTCTCTCTCTCTCTCTCTCTCTCTCTCTCTCTCTCTCTCTCTCTCTCTCTCTCTCTCTCTCTCTCTCTCTCTCTCTCTCTCTCTCTGCACGTGTGTGCAGCTCGTCACGGTGTCACAATATAATATACCTTTATAAGCGGTAGTTACAACACAAGTTACAACGCAAGCGGTCTCTCTCTCTCTCTCTCTCTCTCTCTCTCTCTCTCTCTCTCTCTCTCTCTCTCTCTCTCTCTCTCTCTCTCTCTCTCTCTCTCTCTCTCTCTCTCTCTCTCTCTCTCTCTCTCTGATCTCTCGTCATGGTGTCACAAATGAATATAATATTCCTTACGCGCGGGGCGCACAAGCTCTGAACAGTCAGACATGCAGGTTGTCTAGTTACAGCATGGCTCAGAAACTAATATTAGTGACATTCTGGAGCTGGACACCTTGGACACATGCTCTGAATTCCTCACCATCACTCCAGAGCGCAAGAGCACATTGGGATAGTTTAATAGCATTAACTGTATTGTGTGTTCTGATGGGCCACATGTGGCACAGCTGCTGGCTGCTACTATTATAGGGGGACAGACCCCCACTTAGAAACACCCCCACTTAGAAGCACCCCCACTTAGAAACACCCCCACTTAGAAACATCCCCACTTAGAAACATCCCCACTTAGAAACATCCCCACTTAGAAAAACGAACCCCCCCATCATCCTATTTTATTATCGTCTCCGCCAGGCCGAAAGGCATGGCGAGAGAGTATGTTTTTTAATATATATTATTAATATTAATTATTATTATTATTATTATTATTACCCTTATTATAATTATTATCGTTATCATTGTTGTTATTATTATGCCATTATTATTATTGATAATAATATTATGCTATTTAATGATAACAATAATATTAACAATAATATTAATAATGATAATAATAACAATAAAGACAGCTGGAATTTAACTCATTTACTTAAGTAATGTACTTAAGTGCGCTTTTGAGGTATTTGTACTTTACTTGAGTATTTCCAATACTTTTACTTCTACTCCACTACATCAGAGGCAAATATAGTACTCCACTACAATTATTTGAAAACTTTAGTTACTAGTTACTTGTCAGATATATATTATTATATTATGAAACATATCTCTCTCTCTCTCTCTCTCTCCATATATATATTATGTCTTTTTTTTTACGTGGTCTGCTCTTTTTTCTCTCTACACTCTATGCCAAAAATAGCCGATCTACAACCGCACAATGCCTAGCACTATGAGGCGTTGTGAGTAGGCTAAATCCTCTAATAGTGACCTCTATTCAATGAAAAACCTCCCTTCTAATAGAAGTCTGAAGACTCTCGCCTCTATGGCTACTATATACGCCTGCCGTCGGTTCAAATCACTGTCTGTGACACAGAGTAATATATAAGACAACATTTAAGTAAAGTACTTGAGTAAATGTAGGCTACTTAACGCTGCTCAGCGCGTCTGCAGAGGTGTAAAGTAACTACCCTACTTTACACCTTATTTCACACAGTATAGGGCAGGCTACTTGATTTCAATAAATGAACCCAGTACATTTTACTGGGGTCCAACTGACACAAAATGTTGATTTATTCATTCTGATCTGTTTGAAAAAAGAAGTATAGGCCTCTATCTTATACATGCCTCCTTTGTCATCATGATTTGTGTGCATGGGGATCTCATCTTAAACAAGCTCAGTGCTTAATGAGTCTTCCAGTTTAGTAGACCTTGTATTGCGAATTTGTACTTCCATGTACTGCTGTTCTCATGTCTTACTAAATAAAGTAAAGTCCTTGTCATGCCAAGGACCCCCAAATGTTGATGTAGGCTACTTGTCTGCAGAACACACTACACAGCATTCCATATGCGCTTTCTCTCTCTCCCTCCTCTCTGGGGTCCACGGCCAAATACACATAATTTGTGATTTGTGGGGTTCCTGACATGAAGGTGCCCCCCCCTCCTCTGAGTGGAACAACTACCGTAACAGCGGAATTTTACACGTGCGTAATTACGCACATAAGTGCATGTAACATAATAATACACAACGTGTGCTGTACATATAGCTCACTGTAGGCTAACATTCTTGGGGATCTTCTTAGCTTTGTGAGCTTGTAGATCGGCTATTTTTGGCAAAGAGCTTGACCGGACCTCTAGTTAGTTATAAATTAAGAATGTATTATTAATGATTTAAAAGGGGGGGGGGGGTGATCTTTCCACCTATACCAGAATAAACCATGGGCCTATTTAGCGCGTGCTGCACATCCCTGCCTGCATGGGTGCACAGTATAGGCAAAGTTCACAGCTCTCCTTCTCTCCTAATTCCCCACAAATAGTCCCCAGCAGCTGGCTGGGACCGGAGAGCAAGCTGCCATTCAGTCATGATTGATTGAGGTGATTGAGATGACATCATGATTTCTCCATGAGTCTTCTAACTTTCGAGGAAAAAAACAACAACAATTAAATAGGTGTGGATGGCTTCAGTCAATGAATCAACAGCGGTCGTTAGCTCCCCACTGGGAGATCAGAAAAACTTGATGGCCCATTCGGCGCACACATCAAAGGTGGTTAGGATCAAAGGCACTTAGTTTGTAGACAGACGCACACGAGAGAGAGAGAGAGAGAGAGAGAGAGAGAGAGAGAGAGAGAGAGAGAGAGAGAGAGAGAGAGAGAGAGAGAGAGAGCTTGCGTGTTACGGCCGCGGACCTTTGACAGACAGACATCCGTCGGAGCACAGTCAGCACACTCACTCGCACCAAAAGTAGCCGATCTACAAGCTCACAACACCTCGCAGCACCAGGCGTTGTGAGCTTGTAGATCGGCTATTTTTGGCAAAGAGCTTGACAGATAGATAGATAGACTGATAGATACAGACAGACAGACCCATGCAGGGCGTCCGTGGGAGCGCACTCACGCCAATGTGCTAAATTATAATATAAGAATAATAATAATAATAATAATAAGGGTAATAATAATAATAGCATCAATTTGTTTATTGCACTGCACAGCATTTACGCACAGCCTCGTTTGGTTTGAGACACATGCAGTGTCCACTGTCCAGTCTGGTCTAATATCAAACCAAACCAGGCTGTCGGTGGACAGCTGTGCGCAATCTCATCTCATGGACGCCTCTTGAAGACTTCATTTATGGGCATATGAAGTGGACTATTATAGTAAGTGGACAGATTAAGGTGAAAGATTAATTTGATCATACTTCTGGTGGTTAGAATTCACGACAGTTGTTGTGAATTAGGTGAGAAAAATCCTTCAATCTGAATGTGGCAATTTGGAGAGCTCCAAGTTGCGCAGGGATGCTTAATTTATTTTTCCTAGTTTCTTAAATGCTACAGTTTCTTCGAAAATATGTAATCTCCTATAGTTCACAAGGCGTGGCGCTGTGATGCATCCAAGTTCATGTTCATGTTACCAAGCCATATTGTAGTACAGTCAATAGTAGGCTAATACTAGGCTGCTTTTAAATCTACAATGAAATGACAACGGATAAAACAAATGGGAAACATCTCCACTCCGAAGAATGGAAGTCAATCTTCTAAGTGGCGATGTGGAGGAATAGCGATGTGTAACCCTATTATAGTGTTCTGACGGTCGGGTCGCTGTGCCACCGCAAATAACACCTCCAGGTCAAAAGTAGTTCCAGCGGTATGGTGGGCTTTATACCCAAATGACAGCCGTCAGTCACAGCTGTCATTTGGGTATCAACAGCATCATTAGATAATAGGCGAGTGTTACAGTTGGTGCAATGGATAGGCCTATGCCTACAGTAGCTGAAACACTGTGAGCATACTCTTCTATTGTATGTGAATGCGCAAACTATGATAGCATAATAATAGTAATAGTAATAATAATGATAATAATAATATAGGTCATGTGGAGCCCACGGAACTCCCATTCGAGAGAGAGGGTCTATTTATTTCTGAGGAGGAGTTTCTCACAGATATAGGGAAAGTGTTTCTATTGCGACGGGACATATACTATGAAGGAATATTATATTCATTTGTGACACCATGACGAGAGATCAGAGAGAGAGAGAGAGAGAGAGAGAGAGAGAGAGAGAGAGAGAGAGAGAGAGAGAGAGACCGCTTGCGTTGTAACTTGTGTTGTAACTAACACCGCTTATAAAGGTATATTATATTATATTGTGACACCGTGACGAGCTGCACACACGTGCAGAGAGAGAGAGAGAGAGAGAGAGAGAGAGAGAGACACCCCGCTTGCGTTGTAACTTGTGTTGTAACTAACAGCGCTTATAAAGGTATATTGTATTATATTATATTGTGACACCATGACCAGCTGCACACACGTGCAGAGAGAGAGAGAGAGAGAGAGAGAGAGAGAGAGAGAGAGAGAGAGAGAGAGAGAGAGAGAGAGAGAGAGAGAGAGAGAGACCGTTTGCGTTGTAACTTGTCGCAGCAGCACAGTAGGAAATTAGGTTCTCCCCTGCATGTAGACATATTCATATCTTGCTCGAAGTATAAGCTCTATATCTGGTTTATTGTGGTAGGATGCAAGATTTTGCGGGGCCATAGGTTTTATTTTGACCACCTATTCCCGACCGCGGGTATTTAAATACCGCAAGATTTGCGTTGAGTACTGCGGGCAATTAACATGGTTATAATAATACTACTAATACTACTACTAATAATACTAATAATAATACTAATACTAATACTAATGAAGATAATGATAATAATAAGTTTAATAAGTTTTCCCCTTATTCAGAATACAGACAGTGGTTGAAATAACGGGAGGTTGAACCAGCAGGACCTCCCTTTAGTCTGAAAGTTTGATGGGTCGAACTAAAGAGATGTCGGATTATTGTGACTTGTAGGACGTCTCTATAGTACGACCCGGTCTGAGGTCGAACTAATGGGAGGTCGAACTAATGGGAGGTCGAACTATTGGGAGGTCGAACTAATGGTAGGTCGAACTAATGGGAGGTCGAACTAATGGGAGGTCGAACTAATGGGCAGTCCCCGATGTGAACACGTTAAAGTCTACAATTGCAGGCATTTCAATTGCTTTTGCACTTTGTTGCATCATGCCCCTACCTGCTTCAAGAGCAGCATGAATAAACAAACAAACAAACGCAACATGTGCAGTTTTGAGACGGGCTAATATCTGCCAAAATCAACTTTTGCTGCACATTTGTATTGTTGACTGTCAGGCAAAATATATAAACAGTTGAGAGCAGCCGACCCTATTCATTTCGGCCACCATGTGTCTATTAGATCAGGTCTGAGTTTAAACAACTTTCTCAAGGGCATATACGAGGTGTGTGTGTGTGTGTGTGTGTGTATGTGTGTGTGTGTGTGTGTGTGTGTGTGTGTGTGTGTGTGTGTGTGTGTGTGTGTGTGTGTGTGTGTGTGTGTGTGTGTGTGTGTGTGTGTGTGTGTGTGCACGCGCTGAGATATTAGAAACTGCTTAGTTTCTCATTTCCCCTCTCTCCCCACATGCTCCTTACCAGCCTGGGGATTCAAATCAGTGAGTGAATGATTACAAGCTCACTTCTGGCTCAGTTAGGTCCAAAACGTGCATGACCAGTGAGGAAAAAAAGGAAAATAAAAATGTCCTCACTGCATGAATCACACTTTGTGTCATATTTCTGCCACAACTCTATGCAAAAGGATAATCTATTTATCTATTTTTTTTAAAGAAACATAAACAATAATGGTAGTTCCCAGTGTTCCAACTTTGAAAACATGTGCTGTGTAACCCATTGTTGGGCCTCTCTGTATAGTATGACAAATGAGCCACTGTACTACACTATATGATTATACACTATATGATTAGTCACTGCATGTGTTCTGCAGGCTGGGGCAGCGCTGTGTGCATAATCCAGCTACTGTATGTGCAGGGATGATTAATTTGCTGAGGTGTGTGTGTGTGTGTGTGTGTGTGTGTGTGTGTGTGTGTGTGTGTGTGTGTGTGTGTGTGTGTGTGTGTGTGTGTGTGTGTGTGTGTGTGTGTGTGTGTGTGTGTGTGTGTGTGTGTGTGTGTGTGTGTGCAGCTAATCTCCCATATAGTCCGAGGCTGATCAACGTGTGATATAGTTTGTATTGTAGAATGTCTGCATTTTTTCCATGACTGAATGTGAATGTTTATACTGTGTGTATGTGTGTATACCATTTGTTCCCAGACTTTTTAGCTTGAGACCCAAAAAGAGAAATGTGATGTCTCCCCACGACTCAAATTTGATCTACAAGCTCACAACGTGTGCAGATTGGCTATTTTCATTACTTCTTTTTTTCTTGTAGATTGTAGAGAATTTCTTAGATTTTTTGAAATGTATTCATAAAATTCTTTTCACATTTCTTTGCCTTCTTTTCAGAGAATTTAGAAATAGCTTTGTTTTTTATCTTTGAAAATAATCTTTTTTTTTAATGTAGGCCTAGTAAATGAAAAAAAAAGATATTTAGGCTACTTTGTTGTGACCCATAAAAATGTGTCTGCGACCCACAAATGGGTCCCAACCCAGTGTTTGGGAATCACTGATACTTCGGTATGTATTACACGACACATATATGATTACTTTTCTGTGGCAGTATGCCAGCAGAGATTAATCAATCTTTCTCTCTCACGTGCGCTCTCTCTCTCTCTCTCTCTGGACGTTAATGAGATCGTAGCCGACTAACCTTATGGTAATAAATATACCACCCTCACAGTGGGACAAAGCGCTTTAATAGACTGAATGGATAGAGAAATACACTGGCCTTTTGAAACCAATTCACAGAAATATTTGTAGAAACAAAACACAAAATAAAAGATTTACTCCTGACCCATAAAAATAGGACTGCAACAACAACAAAAAAGGGTCCCGACCCGTTGTTTGGGAGACAGGAACAGAGATGCGAAAATAAAATGCAATAAAGTTCAGTGCTCTTGTGGTGGGTTGTTCCTTTTCATTAGGACCACTTTTATTGTCCGGTAGCACCAGCTGTAATGGTACCGCTGTTGGGTGTCAAACTTGTGAACCCATCAATTGTGCTGCTGATAAACATAGACATTACAGCCCTCATGATAGAGGCAATAATCTCTTCATGCAGGGTCATTTCTAAAGGCAATCCACCACCCTGGTCTGTGTTCAAATCTACCAAAGAAAACCTGGTCTCACATTGATGTGTGATTGATTGATTGATGTACTTTATTTAGTAAGACATGAGAACAGTACATGACAGTAAACAACAGTAGGCCTACATGGAAGTACAAATTCACAATACAAGGTCTACTAAACTGGATAGCTCATTAAGCACTTAGCTTGTTTAAGATGAGACCCCCTTGCACACAAATCATGATGAGCACTGCAGTGCACAACGTCATTCTGTTCTATTGTAATTAAGTTCAGTGCATTGTAATAGGAACACCTTTGTATGTCAACTCTGTGTGTTTCTCTGTGTACTGTATGTGTGTGCATGTATTTATACATAATAGAGAGAGACATAATAATAATAATTTATATAAAAATGTATAGAGTACTTTTCAAAACGGTGTTACAAAGTGCTTTACAAAAGAAACAAAAAAAGAAAGACACAAATAGATGTAAAAAAATAATAATAATAAACTGCCTAATACACGTGTAGAAAAACAATGCAGATACGTAGATTTAAATCAGGAGGAATAAGCACATGATGAACCATTTATAAAACTATGACAAGGTGAACAAGTGAACCATGTAATAAAACTATCTAACTATGTGAAAAAGACAGTTCTAAGCCACAATTATTGCTTTCTAGTACGAATATTAGGTTGTGTGTAAGCTTATTGCTTTCTTTCACAAATATGAAGTTGTGTACAGTATTGGGGGGGGGGGGGGTGGGCATGTGGTTGGGGATTATTAAAATCTGAAAAATATAAAAAAGGGGGGGGGGGGGGGTGAAGATAGTAACTTGCAGGTATAGGTATCTCTCTCTCTCTCTCTCTCTCTCTCTCTCTCTCTCTCTCTCTCTCTCTCTCTCTCTCTCTCTCTCTCTCTCTCTACATCTATACATCCATCTATCTATCTATCTATCTATCTATCTATCTATCTATCTATCTATCTATCTATCTATCTATCTATCTATCTATCTATCTATCTATCTATCTATCTATCTATCTGTCTGTCTATCTATCTAGTTGTCTGCTCTATGTGTATATCTTGCTGCCTGTCTATATTTGTCTCCACATGTTTGGCTGCCTGCCTTTTCATCTGGCTGTCTAAGTGGGTGGCGAGCTTGCAGCTCCTCTTCAAGGTCAGCCAGTATTGGCAGTGATGCTCTGTGGAGGATGCCTTTTGTGCTTCCTGTATCTTTGATGTTTGTGGACACATTTGTAGCTAGCAGGGCTCTTGATTGCGTCTGTAATATTAATGTCGCTCTGTGTTTCTGGCCGTGATGTGGACATAAATAAATCATTCAGTTTAGTGTGTGTGTGTGTGTGTGTGTGTGTGTGTGTGTGTGTGTGTGTGTGTGTGTGTGTGTGTGTGTGTGTGTGTGTGCGTGCGTGCGTGCGTGCGTGCGTGCGTGCGTGCGTGCGTGCGTGTGCGTGTGTGTGTGTGTGTGTGCGCGCGCGCCACTGTTGATGCAAAGCAGCCCCATTCTCTTTGCAGTCTGCTCTCTCGTGGGTCGAGCTGCTTACAGAAAGACATTTTATTTGTTAGTAAATGAATGACACTCACACAGTCATGAGACGTGAAGGGAAAGAGGGGTGTAATATTTATTGCCAGTTAGATATGTCTGTCATTAATCACATATTCACACATTGTCAGTGGGATTTTTCTGACAAATCCACATCAGTATCAGCACCTCCATGTTAACATTTTGTCTCACTGTATACTACTTGGGAATCTCAGTGCTGACAGGAGATTTAGTTAGTGTCTGAATGGAACGAATAGAAAACACCCTGCTGAGCAGTGGTGTTCACCAGTTTACCACCCTCCAGCTAGAGGCTATAGAGTCAAAGATTCAGTTGTTCCAACTGTGTCAAAAAATAACATCTCCATGCTCTGAATAAAAGTGTTGATTTTATTCTGAGCTATGCTTACAACAACTAAACTCTTAAAATGTGTTCTCTATTCCGGTCAAAGCCCACAGGAACAGCATGTTTAGAGGTTGGTGCACCTCATGCAACTACACTGTATCCACCCTAAGCCCTATTAAAAAGTTTTGAAAGAAATTGAAACCTTTTGAAAAATGTCAGAACATTTCCACCTATAATGACATGCATGCCCAATATATCTGGACGCCAGGGTGAAAGTTTGTATAGTTTTGCCTGGTCCTCAGGGGTGTAAAATAAGTATTGTACTTAAATACAAATTTGAGGTACCTTTACTTTACTGGAGTATTTCCAATTTTCAATTATTTTACTTCTACTCCACTACATCTCAGAGGCAGATATTATACTTTTACTCCACTGCAATCATTTCAAAAGTTTAGTTACTAGTTGCTGCAGATTTTGATTATTGTTACAAAACATCCATTAACCACTTTAGCCTTATACATACTTTGGCTTTTGAAAATAGCAGATCTACAACACCACAACAAGTCTTGATGCAACACGTTTTGATCTTGTAGATCTGCTATTTTCAAAAGATATATACAAAATATAATATTATATAATATAATATTTTCGAAAGGTATATTGAACTTGTGAAATGGGCCTCATTTCTGCGTGAGTAGTTGAGTACTTATACTTTAAGCACTTTAAGTATATTTTGATGCGAATACTTTTGTACTTTTACTGAAGTACATTTTAAATACCAGACTTGTACTTGTAACAGCGTATTTCTAGATTGTATTGATACTTTTACTTAGTAAAAAAGTTTAAAAATTGAGTACTTCTTCCACCACTGGTAAATATGGTACAGTATGTAGCCCACCTGCTTCTTCAGCTCTTCTACTTCTCCTTCTGATTTGATGCTCTTCCTTCTATTGTCTACTTTTATCCTCTCTCATCATCATAACTCCTCTCTTTACATTCTACATTCTCCATCACCCCATCCTTTCTTTTTCTCTTATCCAGTTTCTCTATCCTAACACCCAGGGCCGAATGAACCACATGAACCCTATCGCCCCTATGCTGGGGCGAACATTTGGTGAAAATAGCAGATCTACAAGCTTAAAACATGTTGTGAGCTTGTAGATCTGCTATTTTGGGGAAAGAGACTTGGAGGAGTCGAAGAAAGGAGCTGAGCCTGGTCAATTAAGTATGTAGGTGTTTAAGTGGTTAAATTGATAGATTACACAAGGCAGACTATATTTTTCAGGGCCCCCCGCACACATCTTATATTATATCACAATCATCACTGGAGGCAGAGGATGGGGGATGCAAATATTTGACCAACTATTATAAGCCCACTTGTTTTAACGACCACGGGGGACAAGGTTGTTTTGTTCATAACAGCAACTCTATGCACTTGGGTCGAGCTGCTTACAGAAAGACATTTTATTTGTTAGTAAATGAATGACACTCACACAGTCATGAGACGTGAAGGGAAAGAGGGGTGTAATATTTATTGCCAGTTAGATATGTCTGTCATTAATCACATATTCACACATTGTCAGTGGGATTTTTCTGACAAATCCACATCAGTATCAGCACCTCCATGTTAACATTTTGTCTCACTGTATACTACTTGGGAATCTCAGTGCTGACAGGAGATTTAGTTAGTGTCTGAATGGAACGAAGAGAAAACACCCTGCTGAGCAGTGGTGTTCACCAGTTTACCACCCTCCAGCTAGAGGCTATAGAGTCAAAGATTCAGTTGTTCCAACTGTGTCAAAAAATAACATCTCCATGCTCTGAATAAAAGTGTTGATTTTATTCTGAGCTATGCTTACAACAACTAAACTCTGAAAATGTGTTCTCTATTCCGGTCAAAGCCCACAGGAACAGCATGTTTAGAGGTTGGTGCACCTCATGCAACTACACTGTATCCACCTAAGCCCTATTAAAAAGTTTTGAAAGAAATTGAAACCTTTTGAAAAATGTCAGAACATTTCCACCTATAATGACATGCATGCCCAATATATCTGGACGCCAGGGTGAAAGTTTGTATAGTTTTGCCTGGTCCTCAGGGGTGTAAAATAAGTATTGTACTTAAATACAAATTTGAGGTACCTTTACTTTACTGGAGTATTTCCAATTTTCAATTATTTTACTTCTACTCCACTACATCTCAGAGGCAGATATTATACTTTTACTCCACTGCAATCATTTCAAAAGTTTAGTTACTAGTTGCTGCAGATTTTGATTATTGTTACAAAACATCCATTAACCACTTTAGCCTTATACATACTTTGGCTTTTGAAAATAGCAGATCTACAACACCACAACAAGTCTCGATGCGACACGTTTTGATCTTGTAGATCTGCTATTTTCAAAAGATATATACGAAATATGATATTATATAATATAATATTTTCGAAAGGTATATTGAACTTGTGAAATGGGCCTCATTTCTGCGTGAGTAGTTGAGTACTTATACTTTAGGCACTTTAAGTATATTTTGATAAGAATACTTTTGTACTTTTACTGAAGTACATTTTAAATACCGGACTTTTACTTGTAACAGCGTATTTCTAGATTGTATTGATACTTTTACTTAGTAAAAAAGTTTAAAAATTGAGTACTTCTTCCACCACTGGTAAATATGGTACAGTATGTAGCCCACCTGCTTCTTCAGCTCTTCTACTTCTCCTTCTGATTTGATGCTCTTCCTTCTATTGTCTACTTTTATCCTCTCTCATCATCATAACTCCTCTCTTTACATTCTACATTCTCCATCACCCCATCCTTTCTTTTTCTCTTATCCAGTTTCTCTATCCTAACACCCAGGGCCGAATGAACCACATGAACCCTATCGCCCCTATGCTGGGGCGAACATTTGGTGAAAATAGCAGATCTACAAGCTTAAAACATGTTGTGAGCTTGTAGATCTGCTATTTTGGGGAAAGAGACTTGGAGGAGTCGAAGAAAGGAGCTGAGCCTGGTCAATTAAGTATGTAGGTGTTTAAGTGGTTAAATTGATAGATTACACAAGGCAGACTATATTTTTCAGGGCTCCCCGCACACATCTTATATTATATCACAATCATCACGGGAGGCAGAGGATGGGGGATGCAAATATTTGACCAACTATTATAAGCCCACTTGTTTTAACGACCACGGGGGACAAGGTTGTTTTGTTCATAACAGCAACTCTATGCACTTGGGTCGAGCTGCTTACAGAAAGACATTTTATTTGTTAGTAAATGAATGACACTCACACAGTCATGAGACGTGAAGGGAAAGAGGGGTGTAATATTTATTGCCAGTTAGATATGTCTGTCATTAATCACATATTCACACATTGTCAGTGGGATTTTTCTGACAAATCCACATCAGTATCAGCACCTCCATGTTAACATTTTGTCTCACTGTATACTACTTGGGAATCTCAGTGCTGACAGGAGATTTAGTTAGTGTCTGAATGGAACGAAGAGAAAACACCCTGCTGAGCAGTGGTGTTCACCAGTTTACCACCCTCCAGCTAGAGGCTATAGAGTCAAAGATTCAGTTGTTCCAACTGTGTCAAAAAATAACATCTCCATGCTCTGAATAAAAGTGTTGATTTTATTCTGAGCTATGCTTACAACAACTAAACTCTGAAAATGTGTTCTCTATTCCGGTCAAAGCCCACAGGAACAGCATGTTTAGAGGTTGGTGCACCTCATGCAACTACACTGTATCCACCTAAGCCCTATTAAAAAGTTTTGAAAGAAATTGAAACCTTTTGAAAAATGTCAGAACATTTCCACCTATAATGACATGCATGCCCAATATATCTGGACGCCAGGGTGAAAGTTTGTATAGTTTTGCCTGGTCCTCAGGGGTGTAAAATAAGTATTGTACTTAAATACAAATTTAGGTACCTTTACTTTACTGGAGTATTTCCAATTTTCAATTATTTTACTTCTACTCCACTACATCTCAGAGGCAGATATTATACTTTTACTCCACTGCAATCATTTCAAAAGTTTAGTTACTAGTTGCTGCAGATTTTGATTATTGTTACAAAACATCCATTAACCACTTTAGCCTTATACATACTTTGGCTTTTGAAAATAGCAGATCTACAACACCACAACAAGTCTCGATGCGACACGTTTTGATCTTGTAGATCTGCTATTTTCAAAAGATATATACGAAATATAATATTATATAATATAATATTTTCGAAAGGTATATTGAACTTGTGAAATGGGCCTCATTTCTGCGTGAGTAGTTGAGTACTTATACTTTAGGCACTTTAAGTATATTTTGATGCGAATACTTTTGTACTTTTACTGAAGTACATTTTAAATACCGGACTTTTACTTGTAACAGCGTATTTCTAGATTGTATTGATACTTTTACTTAGTAAAAAAGTTTAAAAATTGAGTACTTCTTCCACCACTGGTAAATATGGTACAGTATGTAGCCCACCTGCTTCTTCAGTTCTTCTACTTCTCCTTCTGATTTGATGCTCTTCCTTCTATTGTCTACTTTTATCCTCTCTCATCATCATAACTCCTCTCTTTACATTCTACATTCTCCATCACCCCATCCTTTCTTTTTCTCTTATCCAGTTTCTCTATCCTAACACCCAGGGCCGAATGAACCACATGAACCCTATCGCCCCTATGCTGGGGCGAACATTTGGTGAAAATAGCAGATCTACAAGCTTAAAACATGTTGTGAGCTTGTAGATCTGCTATTTTGGGGAAAGAGACTTGGAGGAGTCGAAGAAAGGAGCTGAGCCTGGTCAATTAAGTATGTAGGTGTTTAAGTGGTTAAATTGATAGATTACACAAGGCAGACTATATTTTTCAGGGCCCCCCGCACACATCTTATATTATATCACAATCATCACAGGAGGCAGAGGATGGGGGATGCAAATATTTAACCAACTAAAGCCCACTTGTTTTAACGACCACGGGGGACAAGGTTGCTTTGTTCATAACAGCAACTCTATGCACTTACCGCAAACAATAATGCACACTTAATAATGCAACACAGTAGAAGTAGGTCGACTACTAAAGCTACATGCGTAGGCATATCAGGAAATTGGCTGGGGGTGGTTAGGAATTGTGTTTTATTCCCTCTAAGGCCCGGCACCGCTGACCTTGGTGCATTACTGACCTTGGTGAAATAAAATTCATTGATTTAAACTTGCAATTGCCTCAGAAAGGCGAAATAACAACAAACAACAAACAACAGCATATCTGGTGTTATGCTTCAATATCAAATAATGCATTTATTAATCAGAACACTTAGAACACAATTCATGAATGATTCCCTGTCAAAATTAGCAGGGTGAGATGCGTAGAAACAACAATCTCTTCCCTCATTGCTCTTCTGTCTTCTGTCAGTGGATTTCTGAAATGGGGGAAAATAGAATTAAAGTTATATTATATTATAAGCAGGCTGAAACATGCAGGTGACGTGTTATGTGTGTCTATCGATCTCCTCTGCTGAGTTTGGGTACATTTTACTGTGGTGTGCATGTGCATGCACCCCCTTCACACAACAAACCATGGTTCTGAATTTCATAGGGTCCACATCCACTATGGCAAGTCCCACTCTTTTAACCCATGAAGACCTGAGGCCGATTCTACAAATGCCTTCTAAATCTGTTTTCTGAAACACTATCAGTGGTTCTCAAACTTTTTCATGTCAAGGACCCCCAAGATGATATGTATTTGACAAGCTCATAGCGCGACACTTGATGCTATACAAGCTCATATACTTCATATGCTCGTGTATATCTGCTATTTTTGAATAGCCAAAGTATAAAATAACGAAGTGGTTCAAATCTAAAATGACTTTCCCGGTCTTAATGGGTTAACTATGTTAAATATGATTTATTTTTGTTGTAATTGTTTTATTATTAAATATTATAGTTCGTTTTACCCCTCTATCTGAGCCCCTGGTTAGATCTGACACCCTGCTGAAACTCTCTCTTCTCCCCGTTTGGCGTCTTCTCATATTCTCTCTTTCTTCTGACTTGTCTCGTCTCCTCCCCTCACCTCACACCTCTGCATCTGAAACAGACGCCATGAACAATGCCAGAGATCTGCTGCTACACTTTCTTCCATCTTATTATTGGTTCTCACCCTGCCACCCTCCTCTCCCCCGAGCCCTGGTGTGCGTCCGTCTGAATATGCCCCCAGGCGCCGCCTCTAAAACACACACACACACACACACACACACACGCACACGCACACGCACACGCGCACGCGCACACGCACACGCACACACACAGAGAGAGAGACACGTGCGCTCACAGGTCTCTGATTGCGGCCTGACGGAGCGTTAAATTACACCCTCACCACCGCTGCGAGGGAATCATTGTGGTTCTGCTCACAGTCTCTGCTTTTCTTTTCTCCTCCCATCGTCTCTCTCCTCTTCTCTCCTCTCTCCCTTTCACTCCTCTTCCACCCTCATCTCCTCCTGTATCCGCCCCTTAGTCTTAACTGCTTATCTCTCTAATGGGTCCACTGCACCCTCCCCCCCCCCCCACCCCCCCCCCCCCTCTCTCTCTCTGTCTCTCTGTCGCTCTGTGTCTCTGTGTCTCTGTCTCTCTCTCCATACCACTACTACTCATTTTCAGTTCTGTATTCTCCCGTTTGGTTTAGTCTCTGTCTATCTTTGGTCAGGTTTCTGCCCTAGTCTTCGCCCTGCCTTACTCTCTTTATCGCCTCGGCTTTGTCTTCTCCGTGTTCTTCTGTTCTACTATCAGATAGGCCTTTTGCCAGGTTTTTTTTTTAATTAGGCAAGCCTGCCATGGGGGACCTTCCCAAACATAGAGATAAACTTAAACTTAAACTTCCTTTCACCTCTCCTCCACACTTTACCTCATCTCTCTCCTCTATTTTTTGACTGCTAGCAAGCCTTTAAATTTGTTCCAACCTCTCTCTCTCTCTCTCTCTCTCTCTCTCTCTCTCTCTCTCTCTCTCTCTCTCTCTCTCTCTCTCTCTGCCCTCTTTCCCTAACTCCCGTGGTACTTGCCATCTCTCGTTCTTTCTCTCTCTCTCTCTCTCCCCAAACTCCTCTCCCCCCAAATCCCTTCCCATCTCTCTCGCCTCCCAGCTCTCATTATCATGTGTATCTCTGTCTGTCAGGATCCATCCTGTCAACCAAAGGTCAGCGGCAAGGATTTCCCTCGGCGTCACGGCTAGCAGCGTTAGCACTCTGTGCCACCCGCCTTATGCTGCATATTAATATTAGTGGTAGTGCTAGCAGCCGACGAGCATGCAGCTTAGTGCCACCAGTGTGCATGTAAAAGAGAACGGCTGGCCTTCAGCTTAGCGACAACAGCACTGGTGCCGGCTGACCAGATTCAGCTCATACTGTATATCACCACAACCTGCAGAATAGGCTATCCTAGTATAGGGTAACGTCAACAGCCTTCTGCCTACTGTTTCCTATTGAAAAGGCTGCTACCGTAGCCTACTAGGGGTATCTACTGTACCTATTACTTCAGCCTATATGTTAGCTAGGGCAGGGGTCTTCAACATTTTCAGCCCAAGGACCCCCTAGCTGAGAGAGAGCTGAAGCAGGGACCCCCTCGATATTGTATAAAATTGTGTTTCAGATTCACCTTTTTTTGTTTACGGGGTCTGCTCTTTTTTCCCTCTACACCGATAGCTCTTTGCCAAAAATAGCAGATCTACAAGCTCACAACTTGTGAGCTTGTAGATGCTAAAGTTTTCCTCAGAGAAGGGATGCTAGGATAGGGTTCAAGTGGTTAAGGTAAAAAAAAATCATATCACACAAAGATTTGGCGGACCCCCTGTAGTAACTCTGAGGACCCCCTAGGGGTCCCGGACCCCCTGTTGAAGACCCCTGTGTTAGGGTGAGCCGTCTAGGAGAGTGTCTGTCTGTCTGTCTGTCTGTCTGTCTGTCTGTCTGTCTGTCTGTCTGTCTGTCTGTTCCTTTAGTAGTCTTTCACATATTGTGAATATTTTTTGGGGGTGAATATTTTTCATATTTTGTTATTTCATCATCTCAGAGCCACCGTCCCGCCATCCCTCCATACTTGGGCACATTGGACATACTCATAGCATCAGTAATTCCTGTATATTTATAATACCTGGGTACTAGCATACTCACAATCCATCAGCATATTAAAAGCCTAGCAGCAAGCTTAGTGTTTCACTCATCATCACTTTTCTCCTGAAACTGAGCAAACTATTAGAGCAGCTTAGGAACTCGGAATGTAGACTTATCTGCTCAGAAATGATTTATGAGTGGTGTGATGCTCTCTCTCTCTCTCTCTCTCTCTCTCATATATCATTGTGTTTTTATCTGCATTTGCCTTTGTCTTCATATTCCTCTTTCTCTCCCACTCACAATCTGTCCTCCACCACCACCCCATTAGTGTTTGTTTAGTCTGTTCATCAAGTTCCTCCAAAAATAAATACTTTTTGAACTTATGTCTGTTTGCTGTCATTCTGAAGAACCTACAGTAGCTACCTTCATTCCTTCTGCCTCTCTCTCATCTGCCTCTCCTCCTGGCTGGCTTGCCTATATGTTTACCTATGTTTATCGACACCAGGAGGTTTTTTCCTGTGTGCTTGTGCATGCGTGCATGTGTCCATGTGCCTGTCTGTATGTCTAATCTCGCATACTACCAGGCCGATCAGTATATTTCTTGTGCACACTGCCAGCATATTTTTCAACTGTCTTCAATTTAATTTAATTAATAATCACGGAGTAATCATCCATCCAGGCTATGGGATAAGTGTTGTGCTACTCACTACTGCAACGCTTCTGTCACTCATGTGGTGGTGCATACCGACATTAGATTAAATCCAAAATATAAATGTGTAAATATGACAACATAGGCTACCCCAACAACCTCAAGTCTTAATGTCTGCACACATTCAACTCAGTCCGAGCTGTCTTAGTTCCTTTGCTTTGACAGTTTAGAGTTTGGACCCTCAACGAAGCGTACACAAAAACTAATTTTGTGCTTTCTTGAAATCACAGACAGTTGCTGAATATACATGCTGGATTTGAAAATAACGTGTTTTTGGTGATTTGACTGGGACATCCCTACTGAATCTAATGATGAATATGTTTTGGGTTAAGAGGCCAATGTCTCCTTTTTCTGCCTCTCCATCTCATGCGGATTGTCACATGTCTGATGTCTCTTTCCTGAGACGATGCTGGCATGGTCTGCCTCCTCAAGTGCAGTGTTAGTGTACATCTCATCCTACATGCCATTGTTGTTCAGTTTCATATACAAGTGACTGTCAACTGTGTAGCCATGATGCCAGTGACATTACAGAGCTTGCCTCCTCTCGTGACTCACAAAGCAATATTGTGTGTCAGAGTGATGCAAACACAACTGACACGAGCAATTAGCAATCTGACTTAGAGATAAATTTGAACGACATCAATCTGAGAGAAAGATGGAGATAGATAATGAATGTGGATGAGAGAGACAGGGAAGACGAGAGTAGAGACGGTGTACACGTAAAACTGGTAATCACATGCCGCACTACACTGTCACGGCTATAGATAGCAATTTCACTGCATATATCACTGTTATTATTAGGGCATGCTTCCTGGTGAAGATTTGGGCTCCACTTCTTTTTTATGTATTTTCTTTCTTTCTGCTCTCCTATCATTTGGTTTCTCTGGGTGTCTTGTCTTTCTGGTTGCTACAGTAGATTAGTGGTGTTTGAAACAGAGTGAAATGCATTCATCTTGATAAGATTGCTTCTGATGCAGCGTACCAGAAAAAATGGCCAAGTGTTGGGGATACTTGTCAGTTAATGGGAAATCTTAATAGCTCTAGTGGTTAACTGGAATAAACTGCTGAACACAAGTGGGTTGGCTGTCAAAGTGTGTGTGTGAGGAAAACGACTTGGAAACACTACCTGACCAATTCACAGTTGTTTCATATCAGATGGCCAGCTCAGAGACGTGTAGCCATGCCCTTATCTCGGGTCCTATTGTACGACGACGGATTATGAATGTGACCTGGGAATAGGGCATTTGTATATGTTCAGCAGTCTATATTATGCTCAACAGTCTCACACACACACACACACACACACACACACACACACACACACACACACACACACACACACACACACACACACACACACACACACACACACGCGCACACACGCACAAACTACAATTACAAATGTAATGCTCACTTCCCATTCAGGTTGCTTTTTAAGAATGAGCTTGTAGTACAACCTTCCTCGTAACTCATCTTTCAGTCTAATTAGTTCCAAGGTAAGCTATCCTAACACGTGCCATGTTGTAACAATGATCGGGTTCAGATTTAGCCACTTTGAACTATTAAAATCTTCACAAGCCACATATTTTCACTTTTTTTTCTGACAGACAAATCAGAAGTCATTTATCGTTGTTCGAGGCCTGTGTTTATGTCAGCAACACTCTCTCATGAGATCTGACAACACAGATCACAAGATTGACAACAAACAACCAGCTCCACTTAGGAGACTGGAAGTGTATACCATTTCATATTGCTTTGGTGGTATATTACGGTACACCAGTGTATTTTGAAATCCTGATGGTATATATGATCATCAATACCCAGAGAAGATTGTGTGCACATCCCACGCCTGCATTTAGGCCAGGTGCTGGACATCAAGGGAAGAATCAAAGATAAGAAGAATTTTTTTTATGGAAATTTTATTTATGGAACGTTTCGACCTTCTAGGTCTTCATCAGGCAAATATACAGGTAAATATTTGCCTGATGAAGACCTAGAAGGTCGAAACGTTCCATAAATAAAAAGTGAGTTTTTTTGGAGCTTGAGAACAGTGTGCGGACTTTCTTCTTCTTATCCATGATTTTCAATACCGTCATGCTTCTATTAAACTGACGGTGTCACTTGCCAAAAATAGCCTATCTTCAAGCTCACAACACGTCATGCTTGTGGCAATACGATGCATTAAGCTGGTAAACTTTAAGCAAGTAAGTCACAAGACACCATTTTACGTGGTGTATTAATTAAGAATTAGTCACGACGATAATGAGGAACTAGACAGTCAACATGGATGAAGCTGTGGGCGCTAATTGTCTCAAGAAAGTCAAGCCTTCATTCACAAATCAAAGTGCTTCACCTGTTAGCAGCTAATGATTAGCTGCTGCAAAAATGACGCCATCATCAAAGCCATTAAGATCAAAGTCACAAACTGCTTAACAGAAGAAATTGCAAAACATGATATACACTAATAGGCATGACCGACAAGTTCTGCTTAGCAGAAATGAACACATTAGAAAAGGGATAGTCAAAAATGGAAAACATGTACGCTGCTACAACCATGGGTAACTTTGTCTAAGAGTAAAGTTTATTCTAAACTTCCATCACTGGGGTAGGTACTCTATCCCGGGCCTAAAGTGACGCTTAGAGGCAGCCAAAGTGTTAAACTGATGCACAATGCTTGGTCTTTCATGACCTGAGTATTGGGCATCATCTTCACTTAACTGTCTCTGTCGCCCTCTGGTAACATTAAGCCACTTACGTTGCTGACAAAAGAATTGCGCTTCAAATGTGGACCGAACAGTTTACTGTTTGCATTTGTATCGCTAACACCCCTAGCGTCAGCTAATGCAGGCTGGGCTTGACAAAAATCAGCTGAGTGTCAGCAGACAGGGGAGGCTGGGCTTGAATCTCATGACCTGCCTGAACTAACACTATGCTCAATTTGTGGTAATAGGATAAGGTGTCATGGCCATCCCTTCCTATTATACAGGGTATTACAGTAATCAGGGGATTATGCCTCATTTTAAGAGGGAAGAGGGAAAACCTCACCAACAGTCCCCTTGATAAAAGTAAACACTTGCATACAAACGGAGCAGAAATACAGCACAGGCGGGACTGCAGATCTCATTACCACTTAGGAGGGGACCACAAACACATCATTTTCTCAAGAATATTTTCTGGAGGGGACATCAATAATATCCCCAATGGTTGTAGGACTTTAAACTGCTGGCCAGAATGTCCAGAATAATTACAGTTTGTCTGATTCTGTATAATAAATGGCCATATCCATTCCCAGTGTATGCAATGAACAACACTGTAGTGTTGTGGAACGTTGCTAAATAACCCATTAGAGCTTGACGTTACAACTAACAGATTAACATGCCCACGCGTGCTTCTTTGCTGTGGGGCTTACGCGCATTGATACATTCACATGAATTCAAATTGAGAAATCGTAACTCCTGTACAAAATCAATAGCTAGAATATGTTTACAGCAAGTGCTATGCCTGGTACATCGCCACCCCCATCATCCTATACCCCCCCTCCTATCTTTCATCCATACCAAGCAATTCCTATGTATGTATGTGTCTGTGTATCTGTGAACAGCTAATAGGCTCTATTCTCAGCAGCCATATTAGGAAGACATTCAGGGGTGTTACCAATGATGCTAATGAAGGCTCTGTTCCATTTAGTGTAGCACAGTAGTTCTCAGATTTTTGAATTTCAGATTTCCACGACCCCCATAACTCTGAGAGTGTACAAATGGAACCCTTACGGGTCCATTTGGTTCCAGTGAGCCAACATATGCACAATATCAGCACCCTGACTCCGTCTGACCAGAATGGAACAGAGCCTTCATTAGTATCATTGATAACACCTGTGAATGTCTTATATGGCTGCTGTGCATAGGGCCTATCTCAAGCACTGCTGAACCGATCGGCGTGAAACTTGGCACGCACACTCCCAGAGATCAAAGTTATGTGTGTTGA
Organism: Gymnoscopelus microlampas; assembly: GCF_963454915.1. NCBI lineage: Eukaryota > Metazoa > Chordata > Actinopteri > Myctophiformes > Myctophidae > Gymnoscopelus > Gymnoscopelus microlampas. Next base: position 52,723,939 of record NC_139945.1, read on the forward strand.
ACGATAAGTGTTGGACGGCCTCTACAGAGCTCAACTCCAGAAATGCTTTCACTTCTACCCATTGGGGCGCCACAAACTCTGCCATTCAAACTATTTCCTCGTGTCCTGGCGGCTGCACCCCACGACTGTCTGACACAGGCCTGGTTAGGCAACACTGCTGGAAATCTGTGCTCAGAGGAGCGCACTTTCGTTTTTGTGGTAGCGAGTGTCTGTCTCCAACTAACATTCGTAGCAACATGATACTTTACCAGAAATGTATTCAAAGATATTTTACAGTTATTGCATTCCGTTTCTGAATAACCTCGGCGCTAGGATGCTGTAGCATTCGTTTTGGAGCAGCATATCGTCCATGGTACTTTCAAACTGCATTATGGGAATCGTAGTTTGCCAAAAAGACTACTACTGTACAATGGATGAATAGGCTCTATTCACAGCAGCCATATTATGAAGACATTCACAGGTGTTACCAATGATACTAATGAAGGCTCTGTTCCATTGTGGTCAAACAGAGTCAGGGTGCTGATATTGTGCATGTTGGCTCACTGGAAACACTCTGTTAGTGGGTCTACACTACAGTTGGGGTCCAGGGACCGTCATGGGCTTCCAAATGGCCCCTTACAGGTGTGTAACTCTGAGATTGTACAAATGGAACCAAATGGACCCGTAAGGGTCCATTTGGTTCCATTTGTACACTTTCAGAGTTATGGGGGTCGTGGAAACCACTGTGCTAGACCATAGACTGTATAAATGAGATGGACAAAGCCACTCCCCTGCTTTCTACAGACCGAAAATGAAGCCGATTGTTCCAAGACTGTAGGTCCGCCATCCTTCAATATTGCGTCATATCGCGTCATATCCTGCAGAATGCGACCAGACCATTATTGGTTGGGTAGCTTGTCAATCAAGAGCGGGGGCGGGGAATGAATGCTATTGGCTGTGTAGCTTGTCAATCAAATCATCCCGCCCCTCCTAGAGAATAGCCTACTTTATCGTCAATTTAAAAAAAAATGGGACCATAATTTAGCAAAACGCACATCATGATGATTGAAAGGAGACTTTAAACTAGCGACTGGCAGCATATAGAATTTATGACAATTTTTATTACGGTAAGAAAATCTAGTCTAAAGTTTGTCCAAAAAACCATTCACTTGCGTTAAAATAAATTCTTTCTGACACCGGCAGGTCGGCGCAGCGTAAAACAGCGCCACTCTGGCCATTCATAAGCTTACGTGTTGGCCTCATCGTAAATATCCAAGCCTTGGCCCTTGTGCTAGACTAAATGGAACAGAGCCTTCATTAGTATCATTGGTAACACCTGTGAATGTCTTCATAATATGGCTGCTGTGAATAGAGCCTATAAAGAAGGCACTAGAGCCAGGTCATGACCTGACAAAGATGTAATAGACATCGAAACGTTGTCATTCTTGCCTTGCACCCTGATCTATTAAAGAAAAAGGCTCCAAGTTGCTCCAGTGCTTTATTCATGCGTCCTGAAATGCACCAGACCAGCCTGATTTAGGCTCGAGGTGCGTTGGAACCTTCCCTTTATTACTACTACAATGGATGTTACACGGTGGGACTTTAACCAATCAGTAGCTGCTGTCTCATTGTCCCATGCATTTTTAATTACTTTTATTTTTTTAGAATGGGCACTGGGGGCTGTGATGGTGATGGAAAGAGACAGAACTAACAGAAGCAAATTACTAAAGTAAAGAAGAAAATACAGTATGTGACTAATTTGGACAGTTTTTTTTGTGTTTATTATTTTTGTTTAGCTCAACTGTTCTTTTTTATCCACTCACATTCACTGAACTTAGCTCATTAAACAAAGTTAACACGCTGCACTGTTGACATGTTGATTGATGATGACATGGCCTGTGGAATATTTTGGCAGTCGTTGATAATGCAGAGGGCAGAGGAACAGACGATTCATTATGAATCTGACTGGTGATCATTTAATTCAACTTGAAGTGGTAATGACAGCTTATGTTTAGTCACCAGCCACAAGACTCACATTGAAGATGCAACTCATGGAGATTTCCCGAATGGATCAAACCATTAAGCAGGATACATGGTGGAGGCATAAACAAAATACAAAAGTGTTGTGTTTGTGTGAATGATTTTAAAAGCGGAGTCAGCTTCTATTAATACAGTGCATAATTTTACATTGCATGATTTGTTTTGAAATAATTTATTGGAAGGGACAAATTCAAGTTTTTCTGAAGTCTGAAGTACTAGCGCAGCAGCGCTTGATAAGATCCAAGAGAACCGCTATTTTCACTTAACTGGATTCGGGTTATGACAATGCTTTTAGCCTAAAAACATGCTTCCTGTGATCTTAAAGACAGTTATCTCAAGATGCTGTCTACTCCAAACAGAGCAGAACATTTTAAGGTTAAAGGCAGAACTTTCCTTCCTCTGAGGCAATATTAATTACTTTGACCTTCTCTTCACTGCATTGGCTTAAGATAACAAGCTGATGTGTCCCCAAATGCTGTCTGCCTCGTTTGCTGAGATCTCATTTAACACTCCAAACCCCAAGGGGCTGCAGAAAGGCCAAGCTGGGCAATAATACGTACTGAACAGATCAAAATGCTGCCCATAGCAGAACCATCTGGACACTGCACTTTTTGTTCGTTCTTACATAAATGAATTGAATCTCTGCTGTTATTGTCTCCGCCAGGCCGAAAGGCATGGCGAGAGAGTATGTTTTACCCTCCGTCCGTGTGTGTGTCTGTGTGTCCGTCCGTCCGTCCGTCCTGTCGGTGTGTTACCAGCTAATCTCTGGCACCGTTGCCCCGTTCGCTGCGAAACTGTGCACACACACTCCCTGGATGACAATTCAGAATCTCTGCCTCAAATTTTTCACATGGGCCTGTTATAGCGCCACCTGGAGGCTGATTTGTGCAAAACCCATTTTTTTTACATTACTCCTACAGATTTTATCCAAATGTCATGCAAATCGGTACACAGTATCTCTATAGTCATGTGATCAACACGGATCTGTCCGATTTCCCATATTCCATCCTCATTGGCTAAGGTTTGCTTCCAAAATTTGCAGGATTGGTCCGTTTTGAACAAACTGCCTCAAATCATGAACGATTTCCGTGAAATTTCACAAACACATTCCCACTAGGCCAAGGAAGAAATGCCACCCTTTTCACATTGGCCTGTTATAGCGCCACCAGCAGGTCTAATTTAGCAAAACACATTTTTGGAACAAAATGTCTCAAATCATGAATGCAGTGTCCGATTGCCGTGAACGACCTAAGAATAAATGGCACCCTTTTCACATTGGCCTATTATAGCGCCACCAGGAGGCCACAATAACGTGCCTGACCTGGCGGAGACCTGTGGTCCGAGGAGCACTTTTTCTAGTTTGACATCCTTTCCGATAATTAAGGGGTAGTTGTAGTAGCTGATAGCTGATCCACTACCATGTGTCATAAGTGTTGTCAATGCATGATTAATTAAAATGTACTAAAAGTATTTGGGGGCGGGCATTAACTACTACTTGTTGTAACCAAAGAGGCCACCTTTCTTTATCAAGCTGCGTGCCTCGAAGTAACCCTGCGTTTTAACAGCGGGCAACTCCGGGCGATGCCGGGCGATATCGCCCAAAAAGATAAAGAAAATCCATCTTTCATCGCCCCCCCGCCCACTTCGCCCGATCGCCGGCTCTCATAGACTTTCATTATATTTTTGGGCGACGTCGCCCAGAGTTGCCCGCTGTTAAAACGCACAGTAAGGCTTCATAGAATGTTGTGGGGCATAATTCCATATTTCCATGCTTGGCACCAATATGGCGTGCTGACTGTTAAAGGTCGGAGTTCCGTGTGGATTCTTTGTTATTAAAGGCCTATTAAAGGAGACATACACAGACATCTAAGACACCTAAAATATACATAAGCACACATTAGCATTGCTGAAGGATAGATAATATTACATTAATGCAAAACCTTAACATTCAGACCTAAACAAGGTCTGGAGCATTTGAGTGAGGTTTACCTTAAGCTTTTTTTTTACCCTGTCGTGTAGCCTAAAGGTTTTGGAATTAGCAATGCAAAGTCAATTAATATGCTACCCCCAGTTAACACGGCTAACTTCATTGTTATTCCCGCTTCAACTTTTTTACCTGGTTGTAACGAGAAAACAAAACATAACCTGTTCAAAAGGAGGAGTCCTGTGGCCATAGATGTAGTTGTCATATACATGTAGCCACTATGTTTTTTTCACTGATTCGTCTCTCTCTCTTTTTTCTGGTAAACATAATTTCCTGTTTGTATCGCTCCATGGTGTTTATGTCCCATTTATGTTGCTTTTATGTCTTTGGAGTCATGCCTGTGTGTGTGTGTGTGTGTGTGTGTGTGTGTGTGTGTGTGTGTGTGTGTGTGTGTGTGTGTGTGTGCGTGCGTGCGTGCGTGCGTGCGTGCGTGTTACTGGCTTTAGTTCAGTTATATGCTCCCTGTCCTTGAAGCAGTTCTGTGGTTGCTAGGGAGTTACAGTTCACTGGTTGCCATGGTACAAGGCAGATATTTAAAAGCTTATTTTGTTTTCATTCATTCATTGGTTACGGAGGGTTCTCCTCCACAAAATAAAATAAATGCATGGAAAATGCATGTACCTTATTTGTTTCCACTTTGTTCAACTTTCTTAGTTTGTCTGCATGTGCGTGGCTACTGCATGTGCGATCGAAGGAGGGAGTTAACACAGTCAAGTTATAGTGACTGACAGACTTCTATAGGCTCTATGCACAGCAGCCATATTGGGAATGAATTGGGCCCCTTCCTTACTTCCTTCACAGGTGTTACCAATGATACTAATTAAGGCTCTGTTCCATTTAGTGTGGCATAGTGGTTGTAACTCTGTGAGTGTACAAATGGAACCAAATGGACCCGTAAGGGTCCATTTGGTTCCATTTGTACACTCTCAGAGTTACACACCCACCATAAGGGGCCATTTGGGAACCAAAATGGAGTGTTTCTAGTGAGCCAACATGCACAATATCAGCACCCTGACCAGAATGGAACAGAGCCTTCATTAGTATCATTGGTAACACCTGTGAAGGAAGTAAGAATTTCTTTCCAATATGGCTGCTGTGCATAGAGCCTATTAGGTGCCGCGGACCGGTATTTTCCATGCGATAGCCTAATGTCAGTGGTTTTCAAACTGGGGTCCAGGGACCCCTCTCTGGACTCCTTGGGGGGGGGGTTCCAAATGGACCCTTAGGTCTGTAACTCTGTGATCTCTCAAAACAGATTCTGCTGACAGTATAGAATCTGTCAGCACTCCTGCCATGAACATGTAGTGGTGCTGTTAGTAGGAATAAACACAGGAGCACCCGGGAGGAAGTGGACAAAGAAGGGGGAGGAGACAAACTGAGTTCCTGTCCCTACACAGAAAAGGAGGCGCAGGAATCTGGTAACGGATTGGGTTCCCAGATTCCATTTGTACACTCTCAGAGTTATAGTTGTCCTTGAAATTAAACAGTTTGCGAACCACTGGATAATATCATTCTCCGGCAGGGAATACATTCTGTGCTGAGTGGCAGCAAGTGGCAACCGCAGTCCAATTTCACCCCATGTAGAGACGGATGATGCGTCCTTTCATAGAGTCACAGCATAGATATGAGCCAGGTAATGTGTGTGCATGTCAGAGTGTAGGCTAATACATAGATTATGCATGTTTGTGTGCCAGGTAGATGCAGGTGTTTGTCGTCTGTGTGTGTCCCCCATGTGCATGTGCATGTGCATGTGCATGTGCATGTGCATGTGCATGTGCATGTGCATGTGCATGTGCATGTGCATGTGCAATCAAATGTCCTTACAAGAATAGTAGAATTGGACAAACCGACATTGTGAGGACCTTTTTCATGTCGCTCACAAGAGACAAAAAGTTTTTTTTTCTTTTTTTTTGGAAAGCCCATGTCCATAATGCGTTATTAGTACCTATGCTGCCACCAACATCTATGCATTCTATCGCTCTTTCTGCATTGAATTGATGCCATTAATACAATTTTGTTGTACAGTTGTGTTCATTGACAAAATAAATCCTCTATCCAGCCATCCATCCAAATATCCTCCTATAATAAATGTATGTGCATGCGTGCATGTGTGTCAGTGTCTTCTGTAGTTGACGTTTCTGGAGAACCGTCTGACATATCGACTTAAGGGAGGACCTGAGGGAGCATGGTGCCCAGTGTGGAGGCGGTTGGACAGGCAGTTGTCCAGAACCGCTGATCGAAATGATAAACCCATTATGTACATGTAGGCATATATGGAGATCCGGTTGTCTAGAACCACAGATCCACAGTACAATGGGTACTCTGACAGGTAAATGGTAAAATGGTAAATGGTGCATTTATATAGCGCTTTTATCCAAAGCGCTTTACATTGATTGTGCCATTCACCCATTCACACACGCATTCATACACCGATGGCAGAGGAAACCATGCAAGGCACCAACCTGCTCATCAGGAGCAATTAGGGGTTCAGCGTCTTGCTCAAGGACACTTCGACACTAACTCTAGGGGAGTGCCCCACTGGGAACCTTGCGGTTTCCAGTTCACTCTACCCGGCCACTCTACCCCTGAGCCACTGCCGCCCGTGTACAAAGGGTACAGCGGGTATTGCACAACTGAGTGGGGCAGGCGTTCCCAACTTTCTAGAGTTGGTCACCAGTCTAGTACTTGTAATGCATTCTAATTTGTTTATCTCTGTGTGTGTGTGTGTGTGTGTGTGTGTGTGTGTGTGTGTGTGTGTGTATGTGTGTGTGTGTGTGTGTGTGTGTGTGTGTGTGTGTGTGTGTGTGTGTGTGTGTGTGTGTGTGTGTGTGTGTGTGTGTGTGAGAGAGAGAGGGGGGGAGAGAGAGAGAGGGAGAGAGAGAGAGAGAGAGAGAGAGAGAGAGAGAGAGAGAGAGAGAGAGAGAGAGAGAGAGAGAGAGAGAGAGTCTTAAGGCAGTGTGTATGTGTAAATATGCATGCATAATAGGGTAATCTTCAGCCATAAAAAGACCAGTGTTCCCTTTCTCACACAGACAGATGGTAGTGGACCGGATTGTGTGTGTCATTGTGTGTGTGTGTGTGTGTGTGTGTGTGTGTGTGTGTGTGCGTGCGTGCGTGCGTGCGTGCGTGCGTGCGTGCGTGCGTGCGTGCGAGTGTGCGTGCGTGCATGCGTGCGTGCAGGTTAGTGTGTTTGCTAGCGGGAGGTGTCATGTAATATGTAACAGATGACAAGCATTACGTGTCACTGAGTGATGTGCTCTTTGAGGTGATCTTTCTAAATGTGAAAAGGCAAGATGGAAGACGGTGTAGGAAAGGCTAATGAGAGAGAGAGAGAAAGAGAGAGAGCAACAATGAGTGAGTGTGGCATGTGTGCTTGTACGTGAGTTGCCTGTCATGTACAGTGTGTTGCTACAAATCATACTTCTAAATGAAGTGAGGGTAAGAGCCTGTTGACCTTTGGTAAATTATTCATGAGGAACGAGGATCCTGATGTTCTTCAATCAAACTTTGTACAAAAAAGCGCAAAAGAGGAAGCCTTCAGTACTCACTTGACCACTCAACCACTCGCTTAACAATTAACAATTACACTCACACACGTACACCCAAAGACACTTAGACAACTGTGTATATTCTCATGCACACATTCATGACTGGTGGCATTTACCGCAAAACGGGCACCTCCCCGCAAACATTGAAAGCAAATCATAGCCAACCGGAATGGAGTCTGACAAATCTGATAAATCTAGGACACATGACTACAGAGATAATTCTGTGTACCGAGTTGTGTGATTTTCGAAAAATGTCTGTGGGAGTAGTAGCAAAACGTTTTGAAGAAAACATTGTAGCCTTATGGTATGAGCCAAGAAATTCAGGGGGGGGGGTATATATTATTGTATGCTGTACAGTTCAAGAGTTATAGGGCAAAACGTGAAGTGGCATATTAGAGCAACAACATGAAGCCGAATTGAAAAATCTGCAGTGGCGGTTCTTCCTTGGCCTACTGGATGTGTGAACGTGCAAAGTTTAATGCCGATCGGTCCAACAGTGCAAGAGACAGACGGATGAACTCACGGGAGCAAATGCAGCATATTCCCCTCCCCCAATAACAAATACATTCATCAAATCATCACTCCCCACAGTAAACTGTGATCCAAACCATTGTTGTGGAGTCAGAGCCAGGGAGTAGAGATTGTGATACATTTGGTGAAGTTTTAACACCTAAAAGAAGAAAGGATTGTTAATTGTCCAGAGTTAGAAGAGATCATAAAACTACATCACATACAAAATAAGTCAGTTTTAGAAATGTCTAATTAAAAAAACAAGCCAAATGATAGGGTAGAATTCATGCAAGAGATGTACTAAATATAGTAGCCTACATTTTTGAGATTTATTTATTTAAATGTGTGCTGTTTAGCAGGATTGGGGTGTACCCAATTTCTTGGCACTCCGTTTTCATCGAGCCAACACTTTCTACCTCATGTTCCCACATGCCTTACTTATCCCTTTCATGTGAGTTTTTTTGTGCTGATGTGCTGACTGTGTGGAGTTACAGTGCCACAATGAGAATTATAATTTAGCTAGCAAGCAGAGAAACGGTCTTCCCCTGCAAGTGGAAGGATCAGGACCCCTGGGCCCCCCCTCGAAAATGAGATGATGTATCTCAAGGGGCTTATCCTCTAACAGAAATTTCGAAATCAATGAACGGAAATATTATATGCACAGTTTACTGTTGTGATTACACACCACACTGGCCTGGACTTTAAACACATTAAAATGCGTGTTGTATATTATTACTGTCAACACAAAAGTGTTTAATGTTTGGCTGATTTAATCTCACAGTTGAAGTTCTCAAATAATGTGTTATTAAAAGGTTTGCCACAAGTGGGGCAAATGCGCTTCAGAGATTTAATTGGCAATTAAAGCCTATATGAATTCAGTACTTCTTGGTTGTTATTTTAAACATATTCTGATCTTGGGTGTAGGCTGTGTGAGGAGCAAAAGTGAGAAGTATACAGAAGACAAGTATTACCATAACAAAAAAAAGATCTATCCATGCATGTGTATGGTGAGAGAGTTTTACAGTATCATAGAGGCATCAACACACGTCATATATGCATGACAATAAATGCTATTTCTTTATATATATATTTTGTTTAAGCACATAGTGTGTGTATTATTTTTCATAAATGGAAAACATTGCCGTGTTTTGTTTTTTATATTATTTTGTTTGTCTTAAGAGTTATCCTCTTTGTTCATTCCCACTTAGGTGAATGCAGCCAACCGCCCACATGTAAACCACACAGTAATTAGTCCACAAAATAAAGCCCAGAGATAACTTCATTTTAAATTGTGGGTTTACAAAGGAAGAAATGTTAAACCCCAAGGCAGTGCATGATAAGTAAGCACACACACACACACACACACACACACACACACACACACACAGAGAGAGAGAGAGAGAGAGAGAGAGAGAGAGAGAGAGAGAGAGAGAGAGAGAGAGAGAGAGAGAGAGAGAGAGAGAGACACACACACACACACACACAGAGAGAGAGAGAGAGAGAGAGAGAGAGAGAGAGAGAGAGAGAGAGAGAGAGAGAGAGAGAGAGAAATGGAGACAGCTATCATAATGAGAACATTATTTGAATAAACCAGACTTATGCTAGAATGAGGTACTTGGAGGCCAGACCCCATGAGAGTGAGGGAATGTGGTATATAGTTTTCTCCTCCTTGCTGCCATTAATCTAAAATGAGATGAGAAAATGTAGAAGACACACACTATGTACTACTACAACTACACTACACATTATGCTCCCAAGGCATGTATTTTAGTGGCAAAAATGTTGTTCATAACTTTGCAGTTGATACATACATATATACATGATAGAGCTGTTTTTCCTTATCACCCACACAAAGTACCAGACACTTTCATAAAGGCGACAAAGAAAAGCAGACTTGTTTTCATAGACCTTGCTGCTTGTTTCTCGCGCGGAACCTGGCAACATTATCTCCCATTGTTACATAAACGCTAATAAGAAGCTGCGATTTGATGAAATTGAAAAACGGGCTTCGCAGTTAAGTTCAGATGGTAATGGTCAATGGCTGTGTGCAAAATCAGAGCAATTGCTCCAGCCACTGAGGAGAACCGGGCAGCTTCACCATGAGACGACTACAGACACGACTACTACACGACTACAGAGGTTTGTCAAATTATAGGAGGATGGTGCTTCGAGCTGTACATCAGCCTGGTCTCTTGTCAAGGCATCAGAATAGAACATTCTGTATGCATGTGATGTATAGCCCTACATCCATATTTGTGAACCTTGCAGATCAGGTCCATCTGTCCTGCAAACAGCTGTTTTTTTTTTACATTAAATGAATCCTAATCCAAACCTTTAGCCGGACCTTAACCATACAAACAGTGAATAACACACAGGATCTGAACCCGGGTCTCCCACATGCATGGGAAACCAAACATCTACTGCTCATTCAAGGGAATCCACCTTGGCCAGGGGAAATATTAGGCTTATGTGTTGCTACATTCAGCCCCCCTTTGAGCTCCCCCCACCAGGAAACTTGATCCGAATCGCAGCACCCAAGGATTCGAACCCGAGTCTCAGGCATGAGAAACCAAATATCTACCGCTATTTCAAAGGGGAACCCTCCTTGACCAGGGGAAATACTTGTCCCATCAGATGGCAGGGCTACTCCGTTACAAGTGCATAAACTTAACCAAAGTACTGGTACATAAGTTTGAACAAGAAAAAGCAGTGCCTAACCTTAAACCAAGTATTGTAGCTATTTATAATGGCAGGCTGAGTCAACATGTTCTGCATTGTGGTATTGAAATAAAAAATGTACTTCAAATATTGATGTATTTGTTTGGACAAACACACACAAAAGGGGACTGCTTTGGCTGTGAGCTCATGTTGTTGACAAAGTGATCAATTTTTTAATCTCTCTCTCTCTCTCTCTCTCTCTCTCTCTCTCTCTCTCTCTCTCTCTCTCTCTCTCTCTCGCTCTCTCTCAGAATAGAACAGTCATAGAAGCTGGCTTCCAACCTTGATATTTCCATGAGTGTTTTGGCCACCACCACAGATACTGTGAGTTACAGTATGGATGACGAGAGGTTTGTTTTCTGTTCTACGGATGTGGCAGTGACTCCGGAGGTAGAGCAGCAGCTTGGGAATAAGAAGCTTCCTGGTTCGATCCCCGGCTCTCTCTGGGTTAGTGTCAAAGTGTCCTTAGACACTTAACCCTAAATTACTGATTCCTCTCAGTAATGTTATTGCTTCAACTAAAAATCACACCCTGTGTGAAGGTAACGGCGCCTTTGATACATTTTGTCATCGATATGTGTTTATAATGTCTTTATAGCCACGTGTCACGTGAAGCTTGACCAATCTCTTTGTTGACGTGTCTGACCAATCAGAACGTTGACGCAAAAGCCAGGTATAGAGCAGGATCCACTCTATACCTAAAGGTATAGAGCGGCTAGCGCCGCTAAAAATGACATGATGGCTAAAGCTATTCCTTCAGAATTTTAAATAAAGGTTGAATGAATGAATATATCAACAAATGGAATAACCACTTAAAGGTAGGGTAAGTGATATTTTTTGATAAAACAAAAACCAAAAGCACTATATTGTGACAGTAATCGTTGCTATAGAGTGTTTGTTCAGTAACAGGAGTCTCCCCATCTCTCCAGTTCTTTAGTTAACAGAAAATACATTTTCAGGTGGGTGAAAACATTTCAGCCGAAGTAGTTAAAATAGCCGATGTAGAAGCTCACAACGAGTCACATCGCGACCCGTTGTGAGATTTTAACTTTTTGGGGGGTGTGGGGATTCTTTGACATTTTCCCCCTATAACGACATGCCTAAAATATGGTTAGATTATGAATCAATTGTTTAATACGATTATCGCTGAATTTTTATAATCGATTAAATCAATTCATTCTTAAGTGTTCGGGAAGGGGTGTAGGGGGGTTTTAAGTCCTGGAGGTAAGGGTGTGCCTATGCCATGCCCTTGACTGCCTTATAGGTCACCACCAGTGTTTCCGATGTGGGCAGCAACCAGAGGCCAAGGAAACGCAGGAGGGGAGACCTGAAAATCGAAGGAGGTTGAAGACCAGGCGTGCCATGGCATTCTACATCAGTTGTACCAGTACCCAGGAGATGAGAGAACAGCGAGGTGCATGAGAGATAGCTGATAGCTGCAGGCAAGCTGGTGAGATAGAAGCAGGGATAGCAAAACAAACAAACAAAACAAAGATTATGTAGGATGTTTATTTGAAAAATCAATGCATTTCACGTTCAAACAGCAAACATATTACCCAGCTAATACAGTAAAAGGATCAGACATCGTCAGAGCTGCATACTGCCTGTCTGATACAACCACAACCACAACCACAAACTCACAGTTTCACCTGCAGAGAGCTTTAACCAAATGAACCCTAGCATCCCTTTTCTGGGGATAAACAGGCAAACATTCCACAAACATGGCAGATCTAAAGCTCACAACACGTCACAACACATACAGTAGCCTACCCAAGATCAGAATAATTATGTTTAAACACATTGGCCCTCATTTATCAACACGGTGTAGACCAAATTATGGGCGTACGGCGAGATCACAGCAACTTTCGTCATTTATCAATATATCCTGACGTGGAATTCAGCCTACGGCCCGTTCAGATCTCACGACAGGCACTTGTTGACTTTGGCTACACCCGTTTGTTCCATCCTAGACCTGCGGAGCAGCAGTGTCTCACCGTCTGACAGGCATCTGAACATATGTAGCCACTCCAAAATGTATATCTAACACAATAATAAATAATCCCTGTGAAAATACACATACATTTTTATAAACTCATTTAAACAAACTGCTTTAACAGTCATTCTGTTAATCTTGCAGATCTAGCTGCATTGGCTAATTGAAAACAGCAGATCTACAAGCTCACAACGTGTCGCATCGCAGCGCGTTGTAGATCTGCTATTTTCAAAATATACGAGCGCTTATGCGAGAGCATTTTCGGGAGTCGAAACGCATGGTATGATTTATGACGATGAGATTGGTGTCATTCATGCCGGCTACTTGACAAAGATTGTAGCTACCATCACGGAATACATGAAAGAAAGCTATTTCCACAGAGTGCCAATGCTACACTTGGGCTTGAAAGTAGGTGCGTGTGTGTGTGTGTGTGTGTGTGTGTGTGTGTGTGTGTGTGTGTGTACGTCAGACGCGGACATGAAAGGCAGCGAGGCGGGCGGGGAAAACTCTCTTATTGGCTTTCCATGCGTTGTTTGGTCGTATTCTGGTTCTTCATGTCGTAAAATCGGGGCGTTTCGAAAATATTTAAGGGCGTGTTATTTAGATGGCGCTCGGTTTCAGCCGTCAGATTTATCAAAGCTCCGACCAAATGTACGCTAGGATTGACTGTATAGGATAGCTTCATAAATGTGACTTTGACGTTGCCCTACGGGCGAATTTAAGGCAAAAAATACACCGTTTTTGATAAATGAGGGCCAGTCCCCCTATTAGGGGAATTTTTGGTGCCTTCACCGCCGAGTGACAATGAAGGGTTACAGGTTCTCTTTCATTCATAAAACCGTGTTTACATACATAAACATAAGTTTTATTTCATTTCAAGTGAACTGAGTTCAAGCACTTTATTGTCAACTGAAAGTCATGTTTACAAAACATCTCCAGGTTAATACCAATAAACTGAAATGTTCCATTCAAGGGAAATAAATATTCTGGAGCACAAACCAAGGGTGCTCATTTTTAACTTTAAACGAGATAAACTCAGGTGAAGGTAGATTAGGACACCGGACAATCCCACCATTGTATCTACATCAAGGGTGCTCAAACGCCGCCTCTCAAGGGCCACACATGAAGCCTCATCATCTGAGGCCTGCCCTGCACCTGGGACAGCAAGTCCCGTTTGACTGGAGGACGCCATGGCTGGCCGTCCAGCATCTCTTAGATCTCTCGATGCCACCAATAGTACCTGGACGCGCAGCAACCTCACCATCCTGAGGAAAGCCTGCAGGAGAGGAAGTGGGGGGAAATCATACAGCCTCTGCTGAGGCCATGAAAGGCTCAGGACATCTATCCCCAGTGGTCCTGGTGGTCCATGCATTGATGACCACAGAGGACAGTGAGTGTTCTCCTCTGTGGCGAAGAGGTCTACTTCTGCCCGACCAAAGTGAAACCATATCTGGTTCACTACGCGGGGGCGCAAGGGCCACTCGCCGGGGCAGACAGAACTTGTGGCATCCAAACCAATATTGGAGCGGGCGTGTGTGCAACAGGCCCATTGACACGGGAGGCATGCGTTAATCCGACAGACCTTTTCTCCGACTATGTGGCATCCGCGTGCGGTTAGGGTTAGGGTGCGGGTTTGGTTCGGGTTTCGTATTGGAAACGTCGGAGCGCTGCGCTGTCGGAGGAATGCGCTGTCGGACTAACGTACTGCACCCCATTGACACAACCTGGGCAGCTGCTGCAAAGAGGCCCAACAGCCTCTCACACTGCGTCACAGACACCGACCTGCGTGACATGCAGTCTGTGATCCACTTCCTGATTGTCACCTTCATTTTCTGCATCCGGTATGCTTTCATGGCAATTGAATCCAGAAGAAGTCCCAATTCAAGGGCGGACTAAATTGCTGCGTTATGACAAACGTCGACTGTCAGCAGCAGAGCTAGGCTACACAAGCCTACTCCAATGCTATGGAGTGCTGCTAGGCTATGCAAGCAGGAGAAAATGTTACTCACTTACCAACAAACTGACGCTTGAGTTCAAATGAGCAATACGGACAACTAGACAACCTCACGGCACGCCAAGGGGATGCCACATACAAGGCAGCCCAGAGTAGGCAGCCAGCACCGTGAGGAATCGAAGTCAAATCACAAACTGGTGTAAGGTGTGATATAATCTGGTATAATGCTCCTGATCCGAGGGTTGCAGTCACATGGTTACAGATTCACTTGAAATGAAATAAAACATCTGTGTCACATAGAAGGGCATCGATTGAGATGCACTCATGCAGTGTTGAGTTGAAATCAGACTAATCTGCAAAAAAAGAACATTTGCATAAAATAACTGAATTGGAAGTTAAATATGAACAAATGAGGCCCCTGCTGCCACTCATCGAGAATAACAGATTTTCAACTTACTTGATAATCACTTTTTCTTGCCGAGCAACGGCAAGACTTTATACAGAGAGATATACCAAGTTGTACAGTATGTTATTATGTGATACAGTGCGGTGCACCGGTGGGGGGAATGGTTAGTGCGTGTATATAAATTGGGATTTACACTGCATACAAAAGACACATACACACATGTACATTTACACACAGTGCAGGACGTCTGGCAGATGAATCAGATGTTCTGCATCAGCGGAGCATGACAGTGTTGTTAGCCTGCCTGGCACAGAGCAGAACACTTCAGCAGGGAGCACAGCAGAACCAGTGGAGCAAACAGCTAGCTGCTAAGCACCCATGTCAGAGACACTGCAGGTGTCAAGCCCTTTGTATCGCCTTCACTGCTGCTGTCCCCTTTCAACTGTCACTCGTCTACAGCAAATAACGCATAAATAGCAGGACTGCAATCATTACCCTGCTGCCCCTATGCATGAATGCATGGCAGGGTATTAGAGATGGTTAGACATGTATTGATCCCGGGGGGGGGAATTCAGATGTCATAGCAGCACTGCAGAATGAAACACAAATACTCAGGTAATAGTAGAGAGATACAAATAAGGTAGTAAGCTAACAAGAAGTATATATTAAGATGGAAATATAAGAAGGTTAAATAGAATAATTAAAGTCTGTCCTGGCCATCTGCACTTTAACCAGGTTATCATAGTATGAACCATTACATTATAAAATATGCATAGGCTTGTCTTTGTATGTATCAGTCTGAGTGTATTTGGGTCATTCCAGAATTGGAGGACATTTTACGTCCCACCCAAGAAATGTCAAATAATCCATTTACAAAATACTAAATAATGCATTTGTCGTGTAACTTTTACTTTTCCTGAGACCAAATCTAAATCAACTTGGAGATTATTATTTTTTTAACATATTTAAAAAAATACCAAATAAGTCTGTAGTACCCCTAAAATGCAAGTTTTCTCTTGTCCCACCCCCTTGGTTGCCAAATTGAATCTCAGATAAAACTGTTAAAATGACATTTAAATCTACTTTCTTTTGCATTATTTTGTTCATGGATGTCTCTTGTAGATGTGGAAACATATGTTTTAATTAACCTAATATTTTAAATAAGTATTATTATGCAAGGAACCTGTGTCCCACAACTTGCATGCAACCCTGTTACCTTAAACCTTTTAGCATGGTAAAAGAAGAAGAAAAGTGTGAGTCACATGACACACTAGAAGTGACATCATCAAACACTTTCCTAACATCATGGGTAGAGCAAAGGCATCTCCTCTCTTCTATTATTCATATTTGTATAACATTGTCAGCCTTACTTGAATGTCTCAACCTACCTCACGCAACCCTGTTATGCATATTTCTAGAATAAGATAAATACTTGACAAAAAAAGATTTACTTATTTATTTATGTGAGTTTGTCTTCTTGTTAAATGCTAACATCTAGCTAAACAGCTAGCTTCTATTCCTGAGAAAAAGCTAACATTAGCATAGATTTGCAATCCTGTTACTTGCAGCCCTGTTACTGTTACTTGCAGCCCTGTTACTATAAACCATATAAAACATGCATAAAAAATACCTTTGATGCCTGAGCTGAGCTAATCAAGCTTTTGATAGTATATTACCTATTATTGATGAATATGTAACAGAAAATTGTCAAATAGAAGGTTATTTTTTCAAAAATTCGGAAGCCCAAATGTCCTCCAATTCTGGAATGACCCATTTCTCTAACTGGTGAAGGGATGATGGGTATTCCATGAAACTTGGTGGAAAAGTTGAAATGATATTTTTTTGTTAAAATAAATGTAAAATTGCTTTTTATTCTGATAGTAGGTCTATTACTTGGTATAGAGTGTTTGTTCAGTAACAGGGGTCTCCCCGTCCCTCCTCCAGCTCTTGATTAAACAGAAAATGCATTTTGAGGTCAGGATACCAATTTTATCCAATCAGGAGAGAGAACTCACACAGGACACAGGATAAACAAGTGCATTAGGAAGTGATGACACAAAGAAATGAGCAGACAAAACTGGAACACTATAACATGTAAGCTGATAAATGGGTATTTTCTCCTGATTGGCTGAAGATTGGCCACCCACGTGAAAATGTATTTTCTGTTTATTAAAGAGCTAGAGGGACGCAGAAACCCATGCTACTGAACAAACACTCTATAGAAATGATTATTATCACAATATAGTGCTTTAACCTTTTAATGAAAAACTCTTTGTTTCAAACCAAAAATATCACTTAACCTACCTTTAACTTTTGGTTCTCGAAGGACAAGGTCACAATGAAGGTCAAGTTCAAAATACACTTGTCAGATAGATAGATAGATAGATAGATAGATAGATAGATAGGTAGATAGGTAGATAGGTAGGTAGATAGATAGATAGATAGATAGATAGATAGATAGATAGATAGATAGATAGATAGATAGATAGATAGATAGATAGACGTAGATATAGATATACCACTCTGTTTGGGAGGACGATAAAGTTGCTGTCCTCCACGCTCCAGTGATCATGACTGCAATGTTTTTTAATGAGCATGCTGCCATCTGATTGTCCAAAACTACTCAACTGTAATGGAGGCCAGTATTATCATAGTTCATGAATGAATGAGACATTTAGACCTACTTCAACCACATTCATTCATTGAAAGAGGCATAATGTGTGGCTCGAAATGAGCTGTGAAAACTGAATTGCTGCTGCCTCCATAATAGAGTTGATTAAATTATAACAATGACTTCTTTGGTGACAATTCAAGTTTTTGCTACTGAGACTAACATTTGAACACAGGCATCTAAATCTATGCGCAGAAACACTCTTACCAATCCTGTCTCGTCACTAATTAATGGTTGTACAAGCGTAATGAATATTACATTTGTACCTTTGTACAAATTTGTACTACACATGATTTCAGAATCTGATATTATTATTAATATGATATTAGAAATATGCAAATATGAAAGCACCTGGAACCTTTTGGTGAGCGACCACATTGACCACGTCCTCCAAAAATCTGGGAACCCATTTGTTTTTTTTGTTTTTTATTGAAAATACCTCTTGAGAGATTAGTGACAAAGTAATGGGCTATTTGAATCTGTCAGTGAAAATGTTGGGAAAATGTATTCCATGTTTCCGTCTAGCATTCAGAAGAAAATGGAGAATGCAGCATGTGGATGCCATGATGGTATTTTTAAATAAATAAGTACTTTTGTTTTAACATGGAACAGTGCCAGATGGATGGGCTTTACATGACAATACAATGAGAGTAAGCCCAGAAATGGGTGAAAGTTAATTTTGTATTATTTATATTCCCCTGACTATCTGAAATGGCCTGACACAGTAATAACTGCAAGTACATGAACACAAGCGTTGATCATTATGTACATAATGCCATTACCCTAGACATCTGTCCTTGCAAAAAATATTAATATGCATAATGTACAGTATATTAAGTATATTATGCAAGGTACGTTTTTTTGTATAGCACATTTCAAACACAAAGGCAATTCAAAGTGCTTTACATAAGGCATGAAGGCCATTTTGAAAAGAAAAAGTAATACAATTAATTTAAATAGAACACTCTGCACAAATACATGAAAAGTTAAACCCAATAAATTCCATTCCAGGAACAATATGGCCCAAAAAGTGCACTTGAGTTCTTATATGCCTTATTCTGTCCAAACAGCTCTATAAATGAAAGGCTTTTCTGCCTTTCTAATAGATTTGAGAGAGGCCACGGAGTGCTGGTTCACGTCTCCAGATTCATTACTTTCTAATTTGGGAACCCACACAGCACACACCTGCTTCTAATTAACACGATGGACTGAATCTGGGCTTTTTATGCATGCATGTGCGCGTGCACGCACCCACACAATTTCCTGAAATCACCCCCGGATATTTTAACTACTCTGATGGGACCCACACAAGGTTTTCCCTGGTGTCTTTTTAAGCCTACAGGAGTTATTAAAGATGGAGTTGTGTGAGCATATAGAGAGGAAACTTCTGTCCTGTAAATACAATGTGGACTTTAATACATTATTTATTTACGCATTGCGTTGCGGCTATGGTATGTTGTCTTCTTAGTCATGTGATAATGGCATACTGATCCCTGTTGATTATATTTCTTAGCAGGAAATCAGACTGGCACCCCAAATCCAGCCCAAATCTGATGTTGGAGAGCAGTGAGAGCAGTGATATTCAATTCTATATTCCAATGTAAAAATGATGGTTGGTTGTACAGAATGACCATTTTCAATGTTTTTCATAACCGTTAACTGAAGCTCGATAATGGTTAAGCAACCATTAACCAATAACAATAAGTGTATAGGCTACTGTATAATGGAGGAATGTTTGTGACTCACTCAGGGTCCTAAATTAACATCCACCAGTACTGCAGTAGGCCTACATACAAGAACCCAAATGTGGGAAAATGTAATCTTTGGTGAGTATGTATTTCCTAATGTACTACTGTAGATCTGCTGTGCTGCGTGTTGTAGCTGCGTGTTGTAGTAATTTTTGAGTTTGGGACAACCAAACTCCTACACACAGCTTTGTAGAATGATTGGAATCTGGGCGTGCACTCCTCAAAGGCTATACTGTAGGTGGGCGTGGCTATGGTGAAAAGGGGGCCGGGTTTGGTAAAGAACGGTCTGTGTGTGGGGAAAAAGGGGGCGGGTTTGCTAAAAAAGGGTCCGGAACGCGTCATCATCATCGTTGGGCGTCCACCGATTGGTCGGTATCAGTTTCTCAATGCGCTCAACATGTTTTATTTAAAAAACAAATAGTAGCCTGCTGTGTTTGATGATGTTCTATATAGTCTAAATCAGCTTAGTTTCCGTTCGCTTACGGGCTAAAAGAGTCCAATCTGAGTCTCTTCACTGTGCAATCCTCCTATAATTCCCCAAACCTCTGAAAACGTTTTCATTCACAATAATGATTAAGAAACATGATACATTATTGATTTGAATGAATAGTATCTAATGTAGTATAATATCAGATAATATTAAAACAATAATGTTATAATTACAATGCAATTATGTAATACTTTAATTGTACAATTTCCTCTACCACGTGTAATTCAATAAACAGCAACAAAACAAATAGCAGAATCATTTTAATATGTTTCTCTGACACACTGGCAGTAGTGGAAAAAGTACTAATATTTTGAGTAAAACTACTCTTGACACAGTATGTCCCATTTCACATGCATTGTGAGTGAGTAGATCTGCTATCTTCAAGTAGGCAAAGTATAGGGCTGTAGTGGTTAAAGCATGTTGTGTAATAATAATCAAACATCTACAAAATAAACTAGAAAAAGTGCTCCTCGGAGCACAGGTCTCCGCCAGGTCATGTAGGTTATTGTGGGCCAGCAATGTTCAAAATTTGCCAATCAGGCTGGAATATAAAAAATCGGACGGAACCATCTTGATCACTTGACTATAGAGATAATGTGTACTGATTTGCATGATGTTTGGACACAATTTGTAGGAGTAATATAAAAAAGAAAAATCGGCCTCCTGGTGGCGCTATAATAGGGCAATGTTAAAAGGGTAGCGTTTGTTCTTCAACGTAGTGCGAATGTGTGTGCAAAGTTCCACCGCAATCGGACGCTGCGTTCATGATTTGCGGCATTTTGTTCAAAACGGGCCACTCCTGCAAACTTTAGATGTCAATGTTAGCCAATCAAGATGGAATATGAAAAATCAAACAGATCCATCTTGATCACATGACTATAGAGATCATGTGTACCGATTTGCGTGAAATTTGGATAAGACTGAAGGCTTAATCTCAGAATATGTGTTTTACATAAGTCGGCCTCCTGGTGGCGCTATAAAAGGCTAATGTGAAAAATACAGGCAGATGTTTTTCTTGGCCTCTAGAGAGTCTGCGTGCAAAGTTTCATGCAGATCGGTGCAGTTACAGTTAAAAATGTAAATTGGCCATTTATAGCGCCACCATGAGGTTGATTTGTAAATGTTCAAGTGCCATTTCTTCCTCGGCCTAGTGGGAGTGTGTGTGTGTGAAATTTCACAGAAAGCGCAAGCTGCGTTCATGATTTGAGGCATTTAGTTAAAAATGGACCAATCCTGCAAACTTTGGAAGCCAACCTTAGCCAATCAGGATGGAATATGGAAAATCAGACAGATCTGTGTTGATCACATGACTATAGAGATACTGTGTACTGATTTGCGTGATGTTTGGATACAATATGTAGGAGTAATTTCAAAAAAGGGGTTTTGCACAAATCGGCCTCCTGGTGGCGCTATAACAGGCCCATGTCCAAAACTTGGGCCAGAGGTTCTGAATTGGCATCCAGGGAGTGTGTGTGCACAGTTTCGCAGCGACCGGGCCAACGGTGCCGGAGATTAGTCGCTCGCAGACAGATGGACACACGGACACACGGACGGACGGACGGACGGGGTGCAAAACATACTCTCTCGCCATGCCTTCGGCCTGGCGGAGACAATAATTGTAGTACAATATTTGCCTCTCAGAAGTAGTGGAGTAGAAGTAAAAAATATTAACAGTTGGAAACACTCCAGTCAAAACAAACAGTACATGATGTAGACAGGTCTGGTAAGCGATCCTGCTTTCAGAGCTCCTTGAAGCATGGCAGTTTCCCAGCTTTGTGGATGTAGAGCAAAGGATGAACAAGCCCTGACATCATGGCTATTATATATGTAATGTAAATAGCAACTGGGATGACTGAGACGCCGTGATTGATTAGTGCAGATAGAAGATGGATGATGCAGCAAATTGTAGTCATTACCATTACTATCAAGCTGATCAGAATGATTTTAAAAGCCCTTCTCTTCATGTTGTTTCCCTCCCCACTGTCCCTCTGTCCTTCTCCTGGTCCAGGCTGTTTCAGAGCTCTGAGGACCGAGAAGCAGCAGAAAGACACCACAGAAATGCACACGATGAAAAAGCCCAGTAAGATATAATACACCACTCGTATTGACCAGAAATAGAACAAGCTGAATGCAAATACCATCAGCCAGGCAACACAGCAACAGCCCACCCTGTACCGAAGAGCTTTGTACCTGAGAAATACCACAGGGTGAACCACCGCTATGTAACGCTCCACACAGATACAACACTGGAACGACGGAACAGAGAAGAAGAACAAAACGAGGGCCAGTGTAAAAGCAGCGTAGTGGAGAAAGTGAAAGACAGAGGCCAGGGAAGAGATGATCACAGACACAATCAGGTTGAGATAAAATAACTCGGAGGCTATCGTCCCACCAGCTCCACTCAGGATCAGCCACAGAACGTAGCTGTTGGCGGGGAGACCCAGGATGAGGTTGATAGAGCTGACAGCAGTTGTTATGGTGTCGTCAACTGTGGATATGTCGGGGGAGTTGGTTCCATTTGCCAGTGTGTGGTTCATCCTCAGACTCTGCGATTTTTCCTGCAGCCGATTCAGAAGAGAAGAAACATAGTGGCTGGATTTAAGTGCAGATGTCTGAATATAAGAATGGCAAAACTAATAGAATAGATTAGAATAGAATATTGTTGCCGTTATTTAAAAGTAAACCATCACCATCAAAAGTGACAAAATGGATAAAATTAAAAAAATCACACCCAGTGTGAAGTGGGCGGTGTGGTCACAGTGGTCATCACAGTGGGTGATTCACTTAAAAAAAACATAATGTGTTTTTTTTAAGTGCACAGTCCTATTTATAGGACAGCACATGTGTCATGTGTTTCACTAGCCAATCACAGTCCTGAATAGAGTCAACCAGTGTACAATGGTGGCCAATCACGGTGCAGGGTTAGGGGGGTACAATGGTAGCCAATCACAGCGCAGGGTTGGGGGGGTGCAATGGGTGGGGGTCCAAACCTCACATATAGGGGCGTTTGCACCGCCCAAAAATAAAAATTGCCTAAGCTTGTTTCCATTGTAGTAGATAAAATATTTTAAACCAGTGGTTCCCAAACCTTTTAGCTCGAGACCCAAAAGAGGAATTGGATGTCTCCCTGGGACCCAAGCGAGTGAAATTAGCAGATCTACAAGCTCACAACACGTCGCAATGAGTCGTGTTGTGAGCTTTTAGATCTCCCATTTTCACTATGTCTTAGCATTGGAATTTATTTTCTTTATTTTTTTAAATGTAATAAATTATTTTGAAAATGTTTTAAATACATATATATTCTTTTCATCTTTGGACATAATGATCTTTAAAAGAAAATAGGAAACGGGGTGTTTCCTATTTTCCCACTGCTTGGGAAACACTATTTTAAACAACTCTTCTCAACATTCTTCTGAAAATAACAACAATAGTGAACAATGAACACAAGGTTAAAGTGATCTCACGTTTTGGATGCCAGCAGAGTGTCTCAGATCTCTGAGTTGGGTGTTTTGGTGAAGTCTCTTCTTCAGACAGTGTCTGTCATCCTCCAAATGATGTCCTCTGCGCTTTACCTCCTCTAACCATTCCCTTCCTCGCTCCTCCTTCCACTGTAATGCTTGTTGCACACCTGGCACATATAAGTGTTTTCATATTTGTTTTGAATCATGCCATTGAATGCTCATTATGCAAACTTTGCACCCTTGGTTGGAAAAGCTCGGGCAACAACGACGTGGAGATAATTTGTTTATCACACACCCTTACAGCCTTTATTTGAGCAGGTTGGTGCCTTGCATGTTTTCTTTCACCATCTGGGTCGTGAATGGGTGAATGTAATGCACATTGTAAAGTGTTGGATAAAGGCGCTATAAAAATGCACCATTTACCATTTAAGTTGTTACTTAAAGTCAGTGGTAAAAACCTCTCTCTTGACTGTAATTGTCTCCGCCAGGCCGAAAGGCATGGCCGAGACTATGTTTTGCACCCTGTCCGTCCGTCCGTGTGTGTGTGTGTCCGTCCGTCTGCGAACAGCTAATTTCTGGCACTTCAAGTCATTTTACAATTGTGGCCCCGTGCCTACTCTAGTTGAATACCACTGCCATAGAGTTATAATATATCTAGAGGGCGGACTGCCCCACCCCCAGCTATTCATTTCAATGGAAGTTGCTCAGTGGCGTTTGAAGCACCCAGAAGTCTGCCGGAAGTATAAAATTGGGTCCATTGGGTCTATGCTTATGAGTCTGCCAGAAGTACCAATATTGTGTCGTGAGCAGGCGCAGTAGCATTTTAAATGCGGAAGTAGTGCGTTCTCAGATTTGACCACCAGGCGCGGCATCTTCACTGTTCTACCGCGGCTCTGGGGGCTTGGCCTATCCAGATTGTAGTCACATTGTTTTTATGAACTCTGAACGGCAAAAAAAAAAACACATGTGGAAACTAATTTTTGCAAACCAGATTTGAATCAGTTTCCTTAACGTTGTTCAAACTGCATAAAACAATTCCGACTCCAAGCTGGATTGAAAATCTTATTTAGGCTGGATTTGGGCTGCCAGTGGAGAGAGAAACCCCTCTATTGCCATGTTGGAATTGAATTCATAATCATTGTCTTTCACCAATACGTAAAGGCACCCTCTGCATAGCGTGTAAAAGTTATTGATGCAGCACTAGTCTACTTTGCTACAGACCCAGTATCTAGTACTGTATGTATGTGCTGTGCTCGTGGAATCTTGGGCATGTTTACACATGCTTATGTGACAGGGTGGAAAACAGGACATTATGATTATTTTTCTGTTATTTATATCTATGCATGCGTTTTCATCATCTTAACCCTTTTTAACCTTATTGTGATGAAAGTATTGTATGTTTTGTAATGGACAATGTTTTCCCCCGGTCCCCGAGCCACTTGGTATGCCCCGATCGACAATGAGAGCAAACAGCTGCGATATTGACTGGCACTCGGGCGTGGTCCCCACGGCCCAATCCGACAGCGGGTTACGTCACCAGCAGCCAACCACGAAGGAGGAGGGCGCGGTGTCCCTGGTGAGACAAGTAAACCGGGTCATTTGAAAAAGGACGGTGAGAGAGCAGGTAGCAGAGCAGGAGTGTGTGAAGGAACCGGTGCGGCACACAGAAAGTCCCAGTGCGTAGCCGAGGTAAAGGGCGAGAGAGACGGGAGAGCGCGTGCTGCCAGCCACGGAGAAACAGAGCAAACACTGGCAGACGGCTCCATACAGAGAGGAACCCGTAAGGAGGAAAGTATGTGCAGAGGGGAAGGAGAGGACGAAAGCAGCCGAACCAGACCATATAAGGAGTGAAGCAGGGCCTGGAGTGGAGCGGACGACGGAGAGGTTAAAGTGTTGCAACGCGCACGACGGAGAGGCTAAAGTGTTGCAACGCGCACGACGGAGAACTTACTTACGAATGAGTATTTGTTGCACTATTGCTATTGATTTGCACATTGCTATTGGCCGCAGAAACCCCCGGTGTTGCACTTGAACTTTGCCTAATTATAATAGTATTTAAACCCACTTTATTTAGCACCTGCACTTAACTTACGAAAAGTATTGTTGCACATTTATTGCTATTTATTTGCCCTCGGCTATTATTGTACATCAGCCCCATTTTGTATTTTAGTTTTGTATTGAATGTATTTTAGTTAGTTTAGCGGCGCCATAGGAGGTTAGGGTTTATATTTTAGGATTGTGTTTCATTTTGTATTTTGTTTAAAGCAATCTGGGAACCCATCGCCAAATGAAAAGGAAAAACAGCGCCCTCTGCTGTGTATACTATCTCACTTGGCTCTGGGAGGAAGTCGACGTAGCACACGTGCGCAAGGAAACCGGGGTTTTGGTCTGCCTTCAGCCTTTCACTTCCGGTGGTGCGACTATGTTTTCATTCCCACCAACAATACTTCTACACGGAACACTAACACCACTTCTCCCAGAGAACATGGGTCCGGGTACTTGTTTCTATGATGAAAGAGCAAGTTAAAATGTGAATATCTTTCCGTGGTTTTGTCTGCTCCGAGGACGCTATTGTTAAATGAGTTTCAGTTTGTTTCTAGTGGGGAAGGATCGGCGGACACGAAAATCCCGCCCACTACATTTGATTGGGTAAAGCGCGGCCTGTTTCCTGATCTGAAGGCACGCCCACTTGTAGGCCAGTGCGTACGCGATATGACGAACCCCCCCGACAGATTCAAACGCAGAGCAGAATCTGTTCTTGAGAGATTATGTTTAAAGTAACAGGGACAATTCTAATAAATGTATGTTTACCCTTTTTATCCACTGTGTCTATGTTTAAAGTAACAGGGACAATTCTAATAAATGTATGTTTACCCTTTTTATCCACTATGTCGACCTCAGTTTCCTCCTGGGTTTTAAGTGTTGTTCTCCTAAAGTCCAAAGTACTTACCTAGTTATCTCGAACCTGTGTGTAGCCTGTCAAGGAAAAGGTGTTATTCAAGGAGTTCCTAGGCTCCTAAATTCAAACCTAGGTGGCGTAGTCTGCAAGTTAATCATTTTATTCCATTGGTATCTACAACAATTACGCACCCCGCACTTTAACGTGCAACTGATATTTTGTTGTTGTGAGCCTAATGTGAATGACTTAAAAGGTGTCATTACTTAACCAGTAAAAAAGTTAAATGTGACTCAGTTGGCCACCGCCACTTACACTGACATGTCTGATATCTGCTGCTAAAGGATGTCAGAGACATCATTCAGTATAGGTTGGGCATGTTTACACATGTTTACACTGACATCTCACTGATATGTCTGATATCTACTGTTACATGATGTCTCACCTACACATGGGACTATTCTTGTGTGCTTTTATTCTGACAGTTCCCCCCTGGCTTACATACTCCTTTATTTCATCAGATTGTCGTGCGGTCCAATAAATAATGATGATAATAATAATAGTGAAAATACCTGATCTAAACGCTCACAATGTGTTGCTTCACTACACGTTGTGAGCTTGCAGATCTGCAATTTTGATGATGATGATGAATGAAGTATAATGTAGCAGGGCATTCATTTACAAAAAAAAACATTACGTTTAGAAATATGGGGATACAAGGTTTCTGCCCGACAGCGACGAGACACATACTGTAGGTTGAGACATAGGGACAAGCTAACCCTGGAGCAGTTTTGCAGTACATTGCTTTACTCAAGGGCACCTCGGCAGTGTTGGTGGGCATTATGGATTATGTGCTTTTCATCTTCAAGGCAGTGCTGGACAAAGTACTCAACTCCAGTACTTGAGTCAAAGTATTGATACTCCTGGTCAAATATTATTCAACTCAACAGCAAGTGAAAGTTGCTCAGTCAATTTGTACTTGAGTTAAAGTACTGGAGTACTCGCTGTTAAAAACATACTCCAGTATTCAAAAGTACAGATTATAAAATGTTCTAGTGTTTAATATTAATGCATTGCTGTATTAAGAGTTTCCCATTCTGAGTAGCACTGCTCTGCACCCTATACCACACTCCACTGCCAGATGTTCTCCGGTGCACCTCATGAAGGGGTATATGTGGCTGTCATGTGTGCTACAGCAGCAGCACCGCCTTTGCAGCACTGTGACAGAGTGACTGACTACTAGCATCGAATGAAACAATGGTTTGACAGGACACAGAGATGTAAAGCGCCTGCCTTCACAGTCCAGGCCAGAGCCCGTCGTGTCCACCAAACCACCAGAGACAACAGGCCACCGTCTTTCTGGTTCATACCTATGCAGGTCACAGCTGGGGCCAGCCACAGTCCGCCACTCTGAAGGAAAAAAGGTGGCATGCGTATAGCCACTTTCAAATGGTGGCCGCTGCCTGCTATTGCCACAGATGTGAGGAACAATGCTGAGAGCCAAGCTTCATAGCAGGTGACCTGGATGTTTCAGGTGAAGCAGCCACCAGACGTGACGTAGCCTGCTATAAACACCCTGCCTGCTGTCAGTGGTGGAAAAAGTACTCAAATTCTTTACTTAAGTAAAAGTACCAACACTGCAATATAAAAAAATACTCTGTTCCAAGTAAAAGTCCAGAATTAAAAATTAACTTGAGTAAAAGTACAAAAGTATTGGCATAAAAATGTACTTAAAGCACCAAAAGTAAAAGTACAAAAATGTTTGAAAATAGCAGATCTACAAGCTCACAACGCGTCGCGATGCGACGCGTTGTGAGCTTGTAGATCGGCTATTTTCAAACAGCCTATGTATAAAATAGGGCTAAAGTGGTTAATGCATGTTTCATAATGGTGTAATTTATATCTGCAAAGTAACTAGTAACTAAAGTTTTCAAATAATTGTAGTGGAGTAAAAGTACAATATTTGCCTCTGAGATGTAGTGGAGTAGAAGTAAAAGTATTGGAAATGAGAAATACTCAAGTAAAGTATAAATACCTCAAAATTGTACTTAAGTACAGTACTTAAGTAAATGTACTTTCCACCACTGCCTGCTGTGCTTGCTCCACACTGCATGGGTCATCTCAGGGAGTGAAGTTTGATTTGAGTTCTAGACAGAACATAGCTGGTTGGTTATGTGGCAGAATATTCGACATGACTATATTGTTATATGGCAGTCTATCCAGAGTACCTAGCTAGGCTGCACCGATTACACAATTATTGTTTTCTTGGATTGCTATGGGGGGAGAACCCAGCTGAGGCCGGAAAATCACCATTAGTCTCACTAGATAAAAAAAAAAAAACATGACATTACATCAATATATTGAAAATGTCATCAATACAACAATGCATACAACATACACACACTGTACAGCATACATTCAGCACAGAGAAGTAAAAATTAAAGCAAGTTTGTCCATGATAGAATTTGCACTACAGGAAAAAAGAAAACTAGTCTAGTGCCAGTGGAGTGGGGTGCATGTATCTCAATAGCAGTAATATGACTACACTTGTTTTATACTTTAATTGTAGCAAAAGAAGGATATTAGACTAGACTGAACTGGTCTGGCAGAATCCCTGCGCTAGGAACAAAAGATCCCTTCTAGATGTGTGCCAGTTGTACTCTGTAGCGTCACCCCGAGGGGAGAGGCTCAAACTCAGTAAGGAGGGGATTTTTGTGTCACCATTGATGGACAAAACTTTCCTCTACAGCTGTGCTGTAAAGGTCATCCAGTGACTTTTGTTGGCAGTCTACTATCTTTCCTGCTGTTTTGATGACAATCCTGGCCAACTTGTTTTGTTTGTTAATATCAAATGTCCACACCAGACAGAGATAGTACACTAATGGACTCTCTATCAGCATGCCATATACTTTCCCCAAAATGACTCAAATTCCGGGTTAAATACAGACTTTGACTGAGGTGTCATTTGGGGTCTTTATTCAGATTTATCCTATAATTCAGTTATTTTATGCATATTTTCTCCACATTTGAATGTTTTTTTTTGTCAGATTAATCTCATGTTAGATTGCAATCCATGCCTGTCCATCTACATTTGATGTTTGATGTTTAATATTATAGACGTGTTTTCTTGTCTGCAACCACACCTTTATTAACCTTTCTCAACCGTACGTCCCTATTTTGGGCATGTCATTATTAGGCAAACAATAAAAAAAAATAAAAAACTAGAAAAAGTGCTCCTCGGAGCACAGGTCTCCGCCAGATCAGGTACATTATTGTGGCCTCCTGGTGGCGCTATAATAGGCCAATGTGAAAAGGGTGCCATTTCTTCCTCGGACTTTCACGGCAATCGGACACTGCCTTCATTGATTTGAGGCATTTTGTTCAAAAAATGTGTTTTGCTAAATTAGACCTGCTGGTGGCGCTATAACAGGCCAATGTGAAAAGGGTGGCATTTCTTCCTCGGCCTAGTGGGAATGTGCGTTTGAAATTTCACGGAAATTGCAAGCTGTGTTCATGATTTGAGGCATTTTGTTCAAAACGGACCAATCCTGCAAACTTTGGAAGCCAACCATAGCCAATCAGGATGGAATATGGGAAATCGGACAGATTCGGGTTGATCACATCACTATAGAGATACTGTGTACCAATTTGCATGACGTTTGGATAAAATCTGTAGGAGTAATGTCAAAAAATGGGTTTTGCACAAATCAGCCTCCTGGTGGCGCTATAACAGGCCCATGTAAAAAAAATGGTGCCGGAGATTAGCTGGTAACACACGGACGGACGGACACACGGACGGACGGACAGGGGGTAAAACATACTCTCTCGCCATGCCTTTCGGCCTGGCGGAGACAATAAAAATAGGGCATAAGTGTTAACTTTTTTCCCACCCCCTTTTTTCTGAAATGACGCCTCTGGTCTTTGGCTTTCTTAAAAATAGAATCAGCACTGTCAGTGAAACTCCAATTGTCATCTGTGTGTATTCCTATATTAACAACATGAACCCAATAGCATCCCTATTCTGGGACAAACATTTGGTGAAAATAGCAGCTCTACAAGCTCACATCGCAACGCAATGTGTTATGACCTTGTAGATCGGCTATTCTCGGCGGAGATATTTGGTGTTGAGGGAAAAAAGAGCGAAACCTATAGACCCCTGGGGGACCACGGTCAGCTAAGTTAATGGGTTTAAGGTTTAAAACAGCTGACGGTTTCCACAGTTTGATTACAAAGTGTAAGCAATGGGAGTCTGTGTGGTTTAAAATTCTTCTTCTTAATACTTAATAGTATTGTAGTCCAGCTAAAGTCATTGTAGAAACCAAATGGGTGAATATTGTCAAATGGATTCATGTGACCATGGAGTGGCGCTGTTGGGTAAATAAGCATAAAGTTCACTGGCATGGGTGGGAGGTTTGACCCCAAAGGGCAATGTTTTTTGTTAAAATCGCTGCGGGCGAAATGTTTGGATGAAATGTTGATGCATTTGTTTATGGAACCCAAAGATACTGTTTTGCACGGTGAAGTAATACAAATCTTTTTGCATGAAGAATTGCCTGCATCGTATCTTTGGAATATTGACACACAGCGAACAGTACGGTATTAGGCCAGACAAAATATCAGCGTGTGACGCGGCACCCAGGTCCAACTATGGGCTCAGACCTGTCAGAAGTAGCTCCGTATAAGACTGAGCTCCTTTATAATAGCCATGTTGTCAGCATATTTGAATAGCTTACAATTGCTGTGACCCTGAGTTTAAAACAACATCATCAGAAAATGCTCCTTTGCAGACTAATTGTAATTAAAAAAGTCCTTGATCCAGTGCACAAGGCCCCCCATTCACCCTTAAGTCCAGAAGCCATTGCAGTAGTGCCTGTATCTGCATCATATTAAAAGCCATGTTGACCATGGTGAGAGTAGCATCCTCAGTACCCCTGTGTGCAGAGATGGGAAGTAACGAAGTACAAGTACTTTGTTACTGTAACAAAGTACTTTTTTTGAGTTTTGATTGATTGATTGATTGATGTACTTTATTTAGTAAGACATGAGAACAGTACATGACAGTACATGGAAGTACAAATTCACAATACAAGGTCTACTAAACTGGATAGCTCAGTTAAGCACGTAGCTTGTTTAAGATGAGATCCCCACGCACACAAATCATGATGACATATAAGAGACAGACAGATATACACACTACTATACAGAATGTCATACAATCAGTTTACAGGTTACTGGTATGAAGGGTGAAAAATATGTACAAAAAAAAAAGAGAGAGGGGGGGGGGGGGGGGGGTAGGTTAGGTTAGGACATGGGGTAGGTTAGGACTTGGACAGGGGCCATTTTTGAATTGCAGCCTCCTGAAGGTGTATCTTTAGGGCATTTTTGAAAGTGAGTAGGGTTTTACACTCCTTTACTCCTTTTGGTAGGGCATTCCACATTTTAGATGAATAGCATGAGAAAGAGTTCATTCCCTTTGTTGTGCCAAATCTGGGTTGAACATGGTTTGTGGAGCTGCCTCTGGTGTTATGATCATGGACTTGATTAACATTTTGGAAGTATTTTGACAAATACAGGGGGATCCCAATGTTGTGGTGTATCTTGAAGACCAGGCCCATAGCAAGTTGCTGTACTCTGTCCTCAACCCTAAGCCATCCAATCGTAGCAAAATGGGCATGGGTTAGATGGGTTTTGTAATTGAGGCCAAGAAGTAGCCTTACAAGTTTGTTTTGGGAAATGTATCTGTACTTTACTCAGTATTTATTTTTCGGACTACTTTTTACTTTTACCTGTTACATTTTAGCACAAGTATCTGTACTTTCTACTCAGTACATTTTCGAAACAGGCTCGTTACTTTAGTTTTAATGTTGCACGCACTGCGCAGATCAGAGGAAAAGAAGTGCAAGAGTTATTATTTATAGCTGTGTGTCACGCTACTACAAATGAGTATATACTTCCTGTAAGTAGACACAAAAATAAAACTAAGGTGAGCAATCAATACAAGTGGCTCTTATTTTGAAGTCCTTAGGGGAAGTTTGTTTCCGTTGATCACAAGCTGTTATGACTCGTCAGTCTGATCACTTCTGAGACCTGTGTGTGTGTGTGTGTGTGTGTGTGTGTGTGTGTGTGTGTGTGTGTGTGTGTGTGTGTGTGTGTGTGTGTGTGTGTGTGTGTGTGTGTGTGTGTGTGTGTGTGTGTGCGTGCGTTGGCCAAACCATTTAACTTTGACTGTTGTACTGTGGAAGTGCGTTAGCCTTGGATCAAGACGGTCATCGGTCATAGTCTTGTAACAAGGCTAGAAGTGCGTTAAACTCTTTTAACCTCTGCAGCAGCATTAGGTGAGTTCATCTTACAACAACCAAACATAAAGTGCCACTGCCGATAGATGGACAAATCAAGCACATAACGTGCGAGCGAGCGGCATAATGTCAGCCTGAGCATCGCAAATGGCTTGTCTTGTAGGCTCACTTGCTGCGTTTGAATGTACAGTACAGTACAGTTATTAATGCCATCTCTTGCTGTGTCTGTCTGTCTGTCTGTCTGTCTGTCTGTAGTATGGTAACAGGATAGGTGGCCACTACGGACATCTGGGCACCTCAATGTCAAATATTTTGTTCAAACTTTGGGGGGAGATGGTCTAAAGCAGGGGTCTTCAAAGTTTTTCAGGCCAAGGACCCCTTAGCTGAGAGAGAGATGAAGCA
This sequence comes from Gymnoscopelus microlampas, assembly GCF_963454915.1. NCBI lineage: Eukaryota > Metazoa > Chordata > Actinopteri > Myctophiformes > Myctophidae > Gymnoscopelus > Gymnoscopelus microlampas. Next base: position 52,757,035 of record NC_139945.1, read on the forward strand.
GGGACCCCTTAGCTGAGAGAGAGATGAAGCAGAGACCCCCTAGCTGAGAGAGAGATACAGCAGGGACCCCTTAGCTGAGAGAGAGATGAAGCAGGGACCCCCTAGCTGAGAGAGAGGTGAAGCAGGGACCCCCTAGCTGAGAGAGAGATGAAGCAGGGACCCCCTTAGCTGAGAGAGAGAGATGAAGCAGGGACCCCCTTAGCTGAGAGAGAGATGAAGCAGGGACTCCCCTAGCTGAGAGAGAGATGAAGCAGGGACCCCTTAGCTGAGAGAAAGATGAAGCAGGGACCCCTTAGCTGAGAGAAAGATGAAGCAGGGACCCCCTTAACTGAGAGAAAGATGAAGCAGGGACTCCCACTACATATTGTATAAAATTGTGTTGCAGATTAAACATGCATAGATTTCATAGGTTCACAGAAACATCCAGTAAAAAATACTTTTTTACTGGATGCTACAGTACAATACTACAGGATAGGTGGGCACTACGGACATCTGGGCACCTCAATGTCAAATATTTTGTTCAAACTTTGGGGGAGATGGTCTAAAGCAGGGGTCTTCAAAGTTTTTCAGGCCAAGGACCCCATAGCTGAGAGAGAGATGAAGCAGGGACCCCTTAGCTTAGAGAGAGATGAAGCAGAGACCCCCTAGCTGAGAGAGAGATAAAGCAGGGACCCCTTAGCTGAGAGAGAGATGAAGCAGGGACCCCCTAGCTGAGAGAGAGATAAAGCAGCGACCCCCTTAGCTGAGAGAGAGAGAGATGAAGCAGGGACCCCTTAGCTGAGAGAGAGATGAAGCAGGGACCCCTTAGCTGAGAGAGAGATGAAGCAGGGACCCCTTAGCTGATAGAGAGATGAAGCAGGGACCCCCTTAGCTGAGAGAAAGATGAAGAAGGGACCCCCTAGCTGAGAGTAGTTTTTTTACACAAATCAGTAGCCACTTTTCCCATCTCTGCCTGTGTGACTAGTAAGCAAACTGTAATTGGTCCAATTGTTCTGCTTTGGGTGTCTTTTTGGGTACTGGTCTGATGAAATATGCTTTTCATGTATTAGGTACAAGTGTGCAGTAAAACTGGGATATCCTTGTTAAAACAGCCCTTAGGTGGATGCAAGTTAACACACCTTCAGAACACGTCCACATAGACCATCAGGTGCGGGCAAAATCTATGAGAGGCAGGTGCCAACCAATTGCCCTGATGGCTGAATTGTGGGATTTCTGGGTACAACAGCACAGATGCTGTTGCTGTTATCTTTGGAATTTGTGATGGCAAATCTTCCATAAAACAGGTTAAGATCATTCACAAAGGAAAGAATGTCCTGTAAACATTCTAGCCTTCATTGTGTCGAGCCCCTCTCATGCTTGTCTCTATTTGAGCTCCTGTCTTTCGTCTTTGACACCCTCAGTGTCACCATTTTATCATTAAGGCAGTGTTTCAAGTCTTCTGACAACCACGGATGGAAACATTGCCTTCAAAACAAAAAGGTGCCATTTCACATGGGTATTATCTATGAAGTCACATCTGTCGCGAGGGGTTCATGACGTGCATTTGTGGGGGTTTTATAAAATGTCAGGGGATTGAAGAAAAGTGTCTGCCTCTGCCATAATTAAGGCAGTGAGTTTTCCTGTAAAGTTGTTGGTTGACTGACGACAAGTTGACAAATGCAACACCTCATGTCTTTGAATGAGTTATTTCCCAAATAACACCTTTGCTGGCAGTATTTTTCGACTGTGTATTTTCTGGATGCCAACAAACGGTAGGACACGTTGAGTTTACATTGGGTTAACATGCAAAATCTGCTTAACATCTGTTCCAGTTAATGTGGCTGTGTGTAGTGGTATATCCTAACTTCACTTTCATCTGTTGAAATCTATAGAGGGGAGCGTCTGAAGCGTAAATCAATAACACTTCAGGAAACCAATGTCACCGCACAACATTGTGAGCTGGTAGCTCTGCTATTTTTGCAGTGTTTCCCTATTATGACATGCCCGGAATAGAGACGCTATTCCAAGTGGTTAACCACTTAAGCCCTATTTTATACTTTTGCGAACTTGTAGATATGCTTTTCACCCCCGTCCCCGTCCCCCCCGTCCCCCAAAGATATAAAATTCAACATTTTAGACACAAATGTCTAACAAAAATGTTTGCCTATGACATGCAGAAAATAGGGATGGGTTAATGTAGTTGAATAAACAATGTACAACATGTACCCCCCCCCCCCCCCCCCCCCCACCCCCTCCCTTCTGGTCACTCACTCAGACTCTCTCTTTATTGACTTTTCCTCGCCTCCCCTTATCGTCTTCCCATCATTCTTCCCCAGCTTTGGCCCCCAGAGACAACCACCCGCCACCTCTCTATCGGCTCTCTCCATCTCTCCTGTCTACCATTTTCTGATCTCCTTAAGTCACTATACAGCCCTCTCCTGTCTGTCCCCTTTGGACAGACAGAGCCATCTCCTTATCTATTGCACACAGTCACACACACTCTTCTCTTAATTCTTTGTTTCTCTCTTTAGTTTCGTTCATTTTTTTCTTGGGTTAGGGTTAGTCCCAGATGGACAGACAGACAGACAGACAGACGCACACACACACTGCTTCTCCAACTTGAAGCTCTGATGATAATAGATATTAATGGTGCAGCGGTCTCTCTCACTCTCTCTCTCTCTCTCTCTCTCTCTCTCTCTCTCTCTCTCTCTCGCTTGGTCCCAATGGTAATAGATGGCTGTGTGTGTGTGTGTGTGTGTGTGTGTGTGTGTGTGTGTGTGTGTGTGTGTGTGTGTGTGTGTGTGTGTGTGTGTGTGTGTGTGTGTGTGTGTGTGTGTGTGCGTGCGTGCGTGCGTGCGTGCGTGCGTGCGTGCGTGCGTGCGTGCGTGCGTGCGTGCGTGCGTGCGCGGTATGGTGTGTGTGTGTGTGGTGTCAGAAGAGCTGTGTCGGCTTCATTAAACTGTAACCTTGCTACTCTGAAGGACAGCCCTGTCACATCTCTCTTTCTCTCACTATCTTTATTTCTCTCTGTCTCACTCCCTCTGGCTCTCTGTCTACCTCTCTACCTCTGCCTGAGATCTTGCAATTCTTTTTTCTGTGTTAAAGGAACAGATGGGTGTCCTGAGAGTTCGCTTGTGTGGGTGTTGATGGAAACTGCAGTATTAAGTTTCCGTTTGGCTTCAACTTCTGTTGAAGTTGTACCTGATACAGCTGAATTTATCCAGTAAGGATGTCTAGCAGGTGAAAATGCAATTTCGGTGATCTTGCACTGCTGTGGTTTCCAGCTGTTTCCACAGTTCTACAAACATGGTCATCCACAGTGTTGAACTACATAGATCCTATAGGGTCCCTATTCTTGGTCGAATATGCACCAAAAATGTCCATAAAAAAACACATATGAGTCACAATGTGAAACATTGCAAGCTTGTAGATCAGCTATAATAATGTAGAGGGGGGAAAGGAGGGTGCCTAGAATAGACCCCTGAGGTACTCCGTTCAACTAAGAATAGCCTATAGGGTTATAAGTGGTTAATCTCAATCAGCTGCATTTGCAAGTGTGGTATCTTTAAAACCACAGACTTACAGGTTTTACTGCACTATTGTTGCGAACAACGCCATATTGTATAGTTAGTTTGATGTTCCAGAGATGTGAATGAATGTTTGAAGAATGGATTGAGTCTTCACTCCAGTAGTGAGGTTTCTTGCTTCCAGTTTATTTCATAGTACAGAGTTCCACAGCCATCTCCACAGCCTCACGGCTTGGAGTGGCACACACACTCACAGTTACAATACATCCCATTTTATAGTAGTGGACACATTGAGAACTAGAAAAAGTGCTCCTCGGAGCACAGGTCTCCGCCAGGTCAGGTAGGTTATTGTGGCCTCCTGGTGGCGCTATAATAGGCCAATGTGAAAAGGGTGGCATTTCTTCTTAGGCCTTTCAATGGGACACTGCATTCATGATTTGAGGCATTTTGTTCCAAAATTGTGTTTTGCTAAATTAGACCTGCTGGTGGCGCTATAAAGGCCAATGTGAATGTGAAAAGGGGGGCATTTCTTCCTCGGCCTAGTGGGAATCTGCATGCAAACTTTCACGGAAATTGCACACTGCATTCATGTTTTGAGGCATTTTGTTTAAAACTGACCAATCCTGCAAACTTTGGAAGCCACTGTAAGCCAAATAGGATGGAATATGAAATATCGGACAGATCCATCAGAATCACATGACTATGGAGATGCAGTGTACCAATTTGCGTGTTTTTTGGACAGAATCTGAAGGAATAATCTCCAAAAATGTATTTTACATAAGTCGGCCTCCTGGTGGCGCTGTAAAAAGCAGATGTGAAAATTGCAGTCTAATGTTTTTCCTTGGCCTCTAGGGAGTGTGCGTGCAAAGTTTCACGCAGATCGGTGCAGTTATAGTTAAAAATGCAAATCGGCCAGTTATAGCGCCACCATGAGGCTGATTTGAAAATGTTCAAGTGGCATTTCTTCCTCGGCCTAGTGGGAATGTGCGTGTGCAATTTTATGGAAATGGCAAGCTGCGTTCATGATTGGAGGCAGTTTGTTCAAAACGGACCAATCCTGCAAACTTTGGAAGCCAACCATAGAAAATCAGGATGGAATATGGGAAATCGGACAGATCCGTGTTGATCACATGACTATAGAGATACTGTGTACCGATTTGCATGATATTTGGATAAAATCTGTAGGAGTAATGTAAAAAAATGTGTTTTGCACAAATCGGCCTCCTGGTGGCGCTATAACAGGCCCATGTGAAAAAATTGGGGCAGAGGTTCTGAATTGGCATCCAGGGAGTGTGTGTGCACAGTTTTGGAGCGAACGGACCAACGGTGCCGGAGATTAGCTGGTAACACACAGACAGGACACACGCACACACGGACGGACGGACGGACGGACGGACGGAGGGTAAAACATACTCTCTCGCCATGCCTTCGGCCTGGCGGAGACAATAAGAGGAGGTACACTTGAAATGTTAATGTCTGTATCTATAGAGGTGATTGCATCAGTCTTTGATCAACTTGCTAATCTACAATTCGGGTGGGCCACTGCGCCAGGAAGGGTGATGACAATTGCCTAGACGCTCTGTCTACCGGTAAAACAAAGAGAATGTTAATTGTAACCCCCCACCCCGGTCAGAGCCCACAGTCACCTCTTAATACACTCCTCTGTCTACAGCTTACTTCCAACAGATGGCTTAAATGTGTACCTTATGTTAGGAAATATACAGCACAAGTATTCAGGCACTGGTATAGACAAATCCACAGACGCGCTGCCTGTAGCTGCCTGTAGGCGGCCATTGCTGCGGTGTCGCGGTGCGGAGCGTTGACACCGCAGCCATGGCTGCCTACATGCAGCACGTCTGTGGATTCGTCTATAGCAGAGATTAATCCAATTCATGCCCAATAAAACTTGCTCTGCTTTGATGAAGGTCTGATTGACTGAAAGCTCAAAATAAAGAGCATGCATAAATCTAAGTATATGTAAATCTGTCTTATCGGTTTATGATGCCCACCAACACTCCTGTGGGATTGTGAGCAGTAGGGAGTACCGTCAAACAAGGCCATGCCACGGCCATTGGCTGGCTGTGGCATGGTCTGTCTTAAGTCCCTTTTTCCACTTGGAAAATGTCAACTGAGATGACTGGCAATGCACATACAGTAGTACAGTATCACTGTCACTGGCAAACAGTGTGCGATTTCGAAGTGCTCGCTGTACTGTCATCTTGTCTGTGTAAAAATCAGGAAATGCCAACTTGTGACTCAATGTGCTCAATATACACCAGTGGCAGGGAGAGTAAAACGTATTGTTCTAAGACACTGACATGTTCTCCAAAGTGACCCTGAACTTAGAGAACTTTCTTCTGAACCTCCTCTCTTTTCCTTCAGACGCACTGGAAACTTACGGGACTGTCTAGTCCACTATAACATGAACATCCCCCCTCCCTTTTACGTGGCTTCCCAACCCACCCCAGGGATTTATTTTTTATTTTTTTGTTCCAACTCACACCAAAGACTTCACCCACCCTCGTACAGGTAACACATTTGAATGTCATCTTTCATGAACTGCAATAGCAACCATGGGGTATATTTATTTAGACCAACTGAAATGGCTTTTCAGGACCATATCGTGGTCCTGAAAAGCCATAGCTCATAATTCTATTGAGTGCGTCTCAGCCAATCACAGCGATGATGGTGGGGGTGGGTTGTTCACCGACTAAATGAACAGCGCAACACCTGTCCCCTCTGCTATGAGGTCTAATCCATCTCTGTGTCACATTCTGCGAAAGGCAGTGCTGAATCAAAGTTTTTTGTGCACTTATTACGTTTTCTGAAAACTTAATAAGTGTACAGTTTAACTTGAAAAAGCTAACTTGCAAAGCTGCATCCGCCATCTTTGTTCCATTCAACGGAGTAGCACCACCCTCTAGTGCAGGGCTGTCTGTCAAGCTCATTTCACGCCACCAGATGGGCAAAATGCGACTTCATGCGGGCCGCACCCACATGCATACACACGTGGACCTATTTGTGAACAAACACGCACCTACTCTGACAGCTGTCACTGCCTTTGCTGCTGTGTCATTCACTGCCTTGTCTTACTTTAAATTAAAGTCACAGGCTACAAGAAACGTGTGATGAGAGATTCAAAAATAAATGCTATTTTTGTTTTGTGAGCCCAACCCTGATATACTGTATATACTGTAACTACAAAACTATCCTCTTGTCCCCCAAAGGACAGGACAGCATACATATGCTATACAGAATGTATGCTGACAGCATACATATGCTATACAGTATCAGGCTTTCTCGATATTGAACATTAATAAATCTAAGCTGTGCTTGCAGGTGACATACTTTATAGATGTCTAAATGACATTATGGAAATATAAGAACTGCTCAGAAACTGGTGTTGACAGGCTGGTTAAAGCCAAGACATATCAGGTATCCGGAAGCAGCAAGTGAAATAGGAATGAGGGACACTGTTCAATGCACTGCAATGAATTTCCTTCAATGTAGAAGTTTTTCCAAAATTGACACTAGCTCCTGTTCCCATATTATTCCATCTAGATGGGCATCGGCCTTCTCAGGAACGACGCAAGTCGGAAACGATACCCGTTGGGAATGCATGCTACTCCAGTCATGCAATACTCGTTGTAGGCTACTCATTGCACTCGTTGGCGTTGTACCTGTCTGTCTGTCTGTCTGTGTAACAAGCCCCCCAGAGCCACCGGTAGAACAGTGAAGCGGCCGTCACCTGGTGGTCAAATCTGGGATTGCAATACTTCCACATTTAAAATGCCACTGCGTGCGCATGCTTCTACCGTTGGAAACCCTAGTGTGCCTGCTCTGTGTTCAAGACTTCCTCATTTGGGCACTCAGATTATATTTTTATATATATATAAATGCAGCATACACACTACTGGGGAGCATACTCCCTTAAATATCAGGGGTCTGCGTCTGCCTGAGGAATGCCCTCCCACAATCATTGCTTTTCACACACACATATATATATATATATCTCCCATTTCATATTTTGGTACTTCTTTGAAGAGTTGAGGTTATTGTAGACGCCATTTGGGATATAGACAAGCGCATTAGGAGAGATGCAAGGGGCAGGCTGTGGATGTGACTTACCAGCTGCACTCCGCTGAGAAAAAGTTGATTTCCCTCAAGTCAGAGTACACTGGTCTATCAAAAGTTTGTTTACTTGGCCTGTTGTTGAAAATCAGAGAGAGAGAAGAGGCCCCAGCATTTCAATATTTGCTTGGCTCCATGAATCTGGGCTGTTGCTGTTGTTTATCCAAGGAGAAATATTCACTTGTTAGAAAACAAATCACATTCTATATTAAGTTTAGTTGGTTCAATGGCCATGAGATGAAAATGGTTTTGCATAAAAGCGGAAGGTAAATCTATTTGTTTTCTTTCAGGTTTTGCTTTTCTTCATTATCTCAACCTCAATGCATTTAATGATATGAACTATTTGGATTTATTCTGTAGAGTCGCTGATAATATCACTTTTGATTCTCCCTATGGAGCAGGCTTAATGAAACTCTGGGAACTAATCAATTTATATTAATTACCCAGCCAGCTGATCAATACTCATCCATCAGCTCAAGGCATTGCCCAGAGGTTCATAAAATTGACTGATTGGTTCACTGATCTGCTGGATCACTGTTAAGTTGACATGTGCTAGGAGACCAGGGCTCAGGAAGTGCACACAGTGTTAATGTCTGATAGACAATTGAAAGTGTGTGTGCATGTGTGCTTATGTGCGAGACTTGAGTGTGTGATAACGGCATATACCCCTGAGTTGTATGCATGCAAAACTGGACACGTTATTGAACTTGTGAACATTCAAAGTTAGACTTATTGTTGTCTCGGGAGGTTGGTCTGTTATTTAATGAGGAGAAATATGCTGGGGGGGGACAAAAACATTATAGAAAAGAGACCAGGACTTTTTGTAATACCTAAAAATAAAATAAAAGATGAAAACACCATTACTGCATCAAAAGTAATCAACAAACTATACTGTAAATACTGGTCAAACATTGTCAAATAATATAAGAAAGAGGCAAACAAAATTATAGCTGATTGTGAGGCGTTGTGAGCTTGTAGATCTGCTATTTTCACAATATTTATCTATGGAACTGAGTCAAACTAAACGTAATGCCTTACTCGTAATGCCTTACTGCCGTAACTCTTACTCACAACGCGTTGCGAGGCGTTGTGAGTTTGTAGATCGGCTATTTTTGGCAAAGAGTTATAGGTGTAAAGGGAAAAAAGAGCAGAAAAAGTTTATCTGAAACACAATTTTATACAATATAGAGGGGGTCCCTGCTTCATCTCTCTCTCAGCTAGGGGGTCCTTGGCCTGAAAACGTTGAAGACCCCTTTTAGTGCTGATTTCTGGATTAGACAGGTAAAATGCTGTGGAATGCACTTTTTGTCCCGACAATTTTACATTTGATAAGGCAAATGGCAGCTGACAGCAACAGGGCTCATGAACTTGGTCTTCTCCTTTCATGTAGTCCAGTGAGGAGTTGAGCAAAATGTATTATTTTGAACGTTAGACGACTTGAGGATTGAATTTATTCATGCAGCATTCTGCATTCAGTCTGAATCTCAAGAGAACTGACAGGACAATCAGATTTTGTATCAAATATTGTCTGAATGGTATTACTGATGCATCTGCATTACTTTCTTTCACATTGGATTTGGTGCCAATTTTGAAATGAAGTACCTGACCTTCATAACTTAAAGAAGAAAGAAAAAGGTGTTAAGGTAGCTAACATGACAGTACAATTATATCCTATAGCCAATCATAATGAATAGGCTCTATGCACAGCATAATTAATTGGGCCCCTTCCTTACTTCCTTCACAGGTGTTACCAATAATACTAATTCAGGCTGTGTTCCATAGTGTGGCATAGTGGTTGTCTTGTTTTCAAGGACCCCCATAACTCTGAGAGTGTACAAATGGAACCAAATGGACCCGTAATTACACACCCACCATAAGGGCCCATTTGGGAACCAAAATGGAGTGTTTCTAGTGAGCCAACATGCACGATATCAGCACCCTGACCAGAATGGAACAGAGCCTTCATTAGTATCATTGGTAACACCTGTGAAGGAAGTAAGAAGAGGCCCAATTTCTCTCCAATATGGCTGCTGTGCATAGAGCCTATTGCATCAGGTAGGGCAGCATATTCTCTAGAGTAGACATGGCATTACATAATGCAATGGCATTACATAATAGGATAATTAAACATGTCTGAGAATAGAGTGGTTTTGGGATGACGTATTTCTGTAGTTAGAAGCATGACGTTAGCCTATTCCTAGTCCAATCCCATTAACCAAAGTCAATGGGGTTTTTGTGTTGGATGTTATATTATTGCTGAAAATAAGCTCTGTGGCAATGTTTGTTTCACAAGGTAACCTTCATAATTGAACACCAGTTTTATGATTTTTAAAGCTTAAATGCAATCACCGGAACTAAGTAAAAACGAACATTGCGCTATAACAAACTACACCATGTCTTGAATGTCACAACCACAGATTATTGTGTGTTCGGCGTGATGATGTGTAATATCCCCAATAATGTCGTAGTTTCATTTAGCCTCTTGTTGACAAACACCTTTTTTAAGACATGTAAAAGCTTTCATAATTCAAAAGTGGGGTATTTAACGTATTTCATATTGTAAAACAAAACCTGGAATCCATTATTGCCTTACCTTATTTCAGGCAATTAACCAAAACGCAGTTTTTAAAAAAAAAGGTCCTTTCAGAGAACCATGAAGTACAAAATGCTAACCTTTGGCAGGGATTACGGGGTTTGGGGACTACAAACTTCACAACTCTACAATACAATTCTTACTTTTTACGTATATTCTTATTTTGACTGCTTCTCTTGGTCACTGGGCTCTATGCACAGCAGCCATATTGGGAATGAATTGGGCCCCTTCCTTACTTCCTTCACAGGTGTTACCAATGATACTAATTAAGGCTCTGTTCCATTTAGTGTGGCATAGTGGTAGCTTATTTTCAAGGACCCCCATAACTCTCAGAGTTACACACCCACCATAAGGGGCCATTTGGGAACCAAAATGGAGTGTTTCTAGTGAGCCAACATGCACAATATCAGCACCCTGACCAGAATGGAACAGAGCCTTCATTAGTATCATTGCTAACACCTGTGAAGGAAGTAAGAAGAGGCCCAATTTCTTTCCAATATGGCTGCTGTGCGTGTGCAGAGCAAAATCATCCGTGTTAATGTATCTCTGAGAGTATCAAATGGGTCCGTTTGTACACTCTCAAGTTAACAGTGAGGATTTGACGGTGTGAAGAGTTTTCACAGAAGGACTCCTGAGTGACTGAGCTGTAATGTAGCAATGGATTTTTTACTGAAATTAATTATGCTTCTGCTGGTGTCTGATTGATTAATTGATGGATTGATTGATTTCCGATGTTCATTCAAATTTTATGCAATCCTAAATGCCATAAGGGGCAATACAATGTTGTCTTTCTCGTATCCAATGTAATAATTGTCTCCGCCAGGCCGAAGGCATGGCGAGAGAGTATGTTTTACCCTCCGTCCGTCCGTGTGTGTGTGTCCTGTCTGTGTGTTAGCAGCTAATCTCCGGCACCGTTGGCCCGGTCGCTGCGAAACTGTGCACACACACTCCCTGGATGCCAATTCAGAACCTCTGCCTCAAATTTTTCACATGGACCTGTTATAGCGCCACCTGGAGGCCGGTTTGTGCAAAACCCATTTTTTTACATTACTCCTACAGATTTTATCCAAACGTCATGCAAATCGGTACACAGTATCTCTACAGTCATGTGATCAACACGGATCTGTCCGATTTCCCATATTCCATCCTCACTTCCTATGGTTGGCTTCCAAAGTTTGCAGGATTGGTCCGTTTTGAACAAAAAGCCTCAAACTATGCACGCAGCTTGCAATTTCCGTGAATTTTCACACGCACATTCCCACAAGGCCGAGGAAGAAATGCCACCCTTTTCACATTGGCCTGTTATAGCGCCACCAGCAGGTTTAATTTAGCAAAACACATTTTTGGAACAAAATGCCTCAAATCATGAATGCAGTGTCTGATTGCCGTGAAAGACCCAAGAATAAATGGCACCCTTTTCACATTGGCCTATTATAGCGCCACCAGGAGGCCAGAATAACGTACCTGACCTGGCGGAGACCTGTGCTCCGAGGAGCACTTTTTCTAGTTTGATATATATTTGACGTCCTTTTTCTCTCTGACCTATATTTCTTTATTTGCCTTCTCTGTTACAAGCTACATTTACACATTGCTCAACCTTTTCGACTCCTCCTCTATTCCCATGCACCCGACTGAGAAATTAACCAGTGTACCAGGATGACTTACATGAGACACTCTCTTATTGTTGCCCATCAAAGCACTCATGTTGAAAGAAAATATGGCAAATAGGGGTGTGCAATGGGTGTAGGACACAAGGGAATGACAAAGGATGAGCTAAGTGCGTGTGTGTGTGCGTGTGCACACGTGTGTAGCTTAGTTTTTATTCTGTTTTTGTCAGTGAAAAAAGGTTGTCGACGAATATTTTTTTGTCATAGTTTTAGTCAACGAAATCAACACTGATACCAGTCAGATTCTACTCTTAATCTGATAAGTATGGAACATCCACATTACATAATCCAGGTATCCCGCAGAACATGTAACGTAATAATTTATATCTGCAAAGTAACTATAGGCCTAACTAAAGTTTTTGTAAAAATATTTGGAATTGGAAATACTCAAGTAAAGTACAAATACCTCAACATTGTACTTAAGTACAGTACTTGAGTAAATGCACTTAGTTACTTTCCACCCCTGCCTGTGACCGATCTGCTATTTTCAAATATTTAGTACTTTTACTTTTGGTACTTTAAGTACATTTTGATGCCAATACTTTTGTACTTTTACTCAAGTACATTTTCAATTTTGGATTTTTACTTGTAACAGAGTATTTTTTATATTGCAGTATTGATACGTTTACTTAAGTAAAGAATTTGAGTACTAGCTTTTTCCACCACTGGTCTGTCTCCTTGCGGGACAAAACGTCACGTGGCGATAAAAGTAGCCAATCTGCACATATAACGGATACATTATAACAGTATCCTATAATCTGCACATAAACGCATACAATACAGCGTCAGGTGCGATCGAGCGCTGTTTGTTTAAATAACGACCAAATGCGGAGGGATATAACAGACACATTGAACGATCCTCAGGCTCATTAGAGGGCGACTTATCCTCTTTTATCTGTGACGATTTCCCTTCAACGCCTCTCTCTCTCTGGGCTGCGTGGTGCTGTGCTGCTGATGCTGGTGATATAACGTCTCCTTGGAAGAGGATGGAAGTAAACAGAGAAGAGCGATGATGATGATGAGGGTGCTTGAAACGATCGACATTTAGAAAGTTATTTTTTATTATTTATTATTACGATTAATTGCACACCTTCTTAATGTTGTTGGACCATATCCCCAACACACGGACATATATTAAATTAAGCAGAAAATAAAATCAACGACGAAGTGCTAGACTATTGCGGGACCAGATGAGCTCTAGTGCAGAGCAGACCGATTGACCGTGTTCTGTCTCCTCTTCTGGCGGCTCATTGGGCCGCGAGACGACCTGCACCGGGCTTTTAAACGGCGCTTCAACGGGATCTAAAAGGAAAAGGAGACGCACGGAGGAGCAGCCACGCGTACGTACGGACCGGGAGCCAACGTTGGAGGAGACCCCTCTCTCTCTCTCTCTCTCTCTCTCTCTCTCTCTCTCTCTCTCTCTCTGCCCCCCCGAGGCTCTAAACACGGTGGATTCCAGCTGCTGCTACTTTTTTACCGAGGTTTTTTAATGGCAACTTAACGGGAAACTAATTGAAACACCTCGTCTGCCCCGAGGACGGAGCCCTCCTCCTCATCATCATCATCATCCTCCCTCTACTGAAACCACTGTTTCTGACTGCAGCGGCAGACAGACAGACAGAGGAACGGAACGGGACGGACAGACAGACAGACAGACAGACAGACAGACAGACAGACAGACAGACAGACAGACAGACAGACAGAGGAACGGAACGGGGCAGACAGACAGACACACACACACACACACGGGGCGCTTTAGGAGGCGCGCGTGGAGCGGAGCGAAGAGGAGAGACAAGTCACAACAAGACCCCGTGAAATGGATATTATTCTCATTCAGGATATTATGTGTGGCGAAACAAGGGAGTATCAGAGTATTCATCCCGTACATGCATAGATATATAAACGCGGAATTGTTCGCCTCGTTGGTAGGCTACTAGCAGGCGGAAGAGTAACCTAAACCGGAGGGACCCGGCACTCTGACGGGAGAAAGAGGAGAGGAGGGTGGCCGGTGAGCTGGTTAACAAACACACAGGTAGGTTACTGTCTGTCTGTCTGTCTGTCTGTCTGTCTGTCTGTCTGTCTGTCTGTCTGTCTGTCTGTCTGTCTGTCTGTCCGGCCCTTCAGCCACTTTATTACTACCAGTCCTCTTCTTCCCCTCCTCTTTCTTTCTTTCTCCTCACGTTTGAGAGATTAGATTCACAGACCACGTTGGCAATTTTGGGGTGTGGACTAGGCCTACTGTGGAGACTGTGTGAGAGAGGTGAGGAGAGAGGGCAGATGGATGGAGAGATAATGGCGGTGGTGTGTGTGTTCTTGTTCTCCTGTATGGGAGAGATGGAGGTGCGCGATACGAGTTGATAGATTAAAGGATGAAAGGTAGGAGAAGGCTGGGGAAGGTGTGTGTGTGCTTGCGTGCGTGCGTGCGTGCGTGCGTGCGTGTGTGTGTGTGTGTGTGTGCGTGTGTCATCCCAAAGATGGGGAGGAGGTGTAAATTGGGTGGGAGCCTGGAGAGATGGGGAGGAAACACGAGGAAAAGAACTGAGATTAGTAGAGGAGCTAACAGATGGAAGAATGGAGAGAGAGAGAGAGATGTGTTGCAGGGGGAGGAAAGGACGAAAAGCAGGAGGGGAGTTGCATGGAGACAGTAAGAAGAAATGCGTGTGATGAGGTGCGTGTTTGTGGGCTGGGGGTCCTGGGGTTAGAAGACAACAGGAGATGATGGGATGGGGGACAGTGTTGCCAGATTCTGTGTGAGAAACAAGCAACCAGGTCTAGGAAAACCAGCAAAAGAAGCAACTATGGGCCACATGAGCACTTTAACGTAATACATCAGCTATTTGAAAATAGCAGATCTACAAGCTCACAACGCGTCGCGATGTGACGGCTTTGAAAGTAGAGCAATCTGGGAGCAGAAAAGGGAAGGATAGGATAGATAGCGAGGGGAAGTCGTTAGGAAGACAGGTGGGAGAGGATGGGAGAGAGAACAGGCACAGCAGCGTCTCTGGCTGTCTGCCTGGGGAACGATCCCAGAAGAACCTGCGCACAGCTCCAGAATGCTCCAGGCAGCATGGTTGGACTGTCGGGAGGCTGTAGTCGCCTCTTCGTGTGATCTGAGAGAGAGTGAGAGAGAGAAAGAGAGGGGGGGGGGGGTAAGAGGAGGGGTACAGTTGCATACAGTACAACCATCCATTTAGGTTGCTGTGTCAGCTCGCCGGTTCCACTGTACCTTGCATCCTGTTCATAACAACCTCCATTTGCATTTTGATGGAATGTTAACGCGACTCTAAGCCACATTAAAGAGTGTGCAAACGCATTTCGGATCTCAATCTTTCTTGTAAAATGCTTTCTCATGTTTACATGCGGCTGTTAATTACAAGCTCTGTTGATCAATACACGATCTTTGGGGCGAAATCGGATTTCAGTAATTGATTGGCTGACATTTGTGTCAGCCTTCCTCGCAAGCATTTACACCCATTTGAACGTGCATGTGGCTCAGGACCCTATCCAGGCAGCATCTTCACATGTCCTATCCAAACAGAGACTTTAATGTCAGGCATTTCTTTGAGGATATCTGATTTAAACCTGTTCCGAATGTATCAACAGTCTACATGTAGGCGCTGAAATGGGATTTGACGCTCGACTACTGCATCTCTGCAGAACATCTGCTATTTGAACTGGAATCTTAATATCAGCAGCTGTAATTGGCTCAGAGCCATCAATGTGTAAGACATACTCAAGGACATTTTGAAACGTATATCTTTCCAAGATACTGTATTCTGGATATTAAGTGCTCTTTTTAAGCTTGATGCTTAATCAGGGTTACCCCCCAATATGCTGGGTGTGCAATTTGCAATAGCAGTAACATGCATCAACTACATCAGTAAAACATGCACTGGAGGCATGCTGGTGAGATACCCAAATGTATTTGGTATGGAATGCTTTTACATGGAAATCACTATTGCAAGTCTTGCACAACGATTCATTTTGGCAGTGGAAAACCACAAGGTGCTGGTACAGTACTGTGCCAAGCCAAAACTAGGCACAGTATAGGACCTGGGGTGGGAACTGATAAGATTGTATTGATGCCAAGGCTATTAGCGATTCTTCCCATAACTCTAGTTCCATGATTGATTCCTTATACATTTTCAGTGTGGGGGCGATCCGATAGCTGAGTGGTTAGGGTGTGTACCACACTGGCTCTAATGTCAGACGGCGAATCCGCGGTTTGATTCCTGGGCGATGAGCAAATGTCAAATGAGCAAGCAAATGTCTGAAAATCATGTCGACGTTGATCAATGGAATTGCTAAGCTTGGAAGCATACAATGTCGATTCTCTGAGTTATCCTAACGATTCTGGTTCTCGATTCCCATCCCATTATATTACAGAACGATGCTTGTATGCAATGAGGAGAATGACTCTCTAATAATGTTATAGAGTTGGATTTTTTTTGCCCCACTAATCAGCTGTGACAAAGCTCTGTGCGGTTATGCTATCAGGGCCTCTGATTGCTTCGCGGCTACTCTTTTAAGATGCTCTGATCGGGTTTTCAAAGTGGTCAAGGCTTGAATTCAACTTGGAGCAACATTGGAACAAACGAACCCTCCTGTTTTTTTGGCATCGTGCAAAATGCCCCAGGTTGTATCAGTCTCAGGCTGAATGATGAGTGCGATGTTTAAATTCAGGGGAAGTGTCAGCAGACCTTCACAGGGAAGGGAGTGGAGTATAGTCACAAACAGTTAGGGTTGTCTTGAACATTGGAACACACGATTCAAATGACATTTATGTTTGCCTTTTAGGCTTTGCAAACAGAGCAACTGACATATTAACTTTATACTTTCAAATAAAAATAATAATAACGGAAATAGTTGAACTTACAACGTGTTGTAATGCGACGCGTTGTAAAAGCTTGTAGATTGGCTTGTAGATCCCCACTATTTTTCAAAATGTACTATGAACATTTTTAAACATGGAAACAATTATGATGATTATGCAAAAATAATTGCGATTAAGCAATTATGTAATAACAAGAGGTTTGGGCCGCTATGCAGCCCTCACATCTAGTGCTCGGGCCACGCAGCCCTCACACCTACATCACACCGTCGATCCGACCAATAGGCTCTATTCACAGCAGCCATATTGTGAAGACATTCACAGGTGTTACCAATGATACTAATGAAGGGTCTGTTCCATTCTGGTCAAACAGAGTCAGGGTGCTGAATGATATTGTGCATGTTGGCCCACTGGACACACTCTTTTACACCAGTGGGTCTACAGTTGGGGTCCAGGGACCCTCATGGGCTTCCAAATGGCCCCTAGCAGGTGTGCAACGGGTCCATTTGGTTCCATTTGTACACTCTCAGAGTTGTGGGGGTCTTGGACACCACTGTGCTAGACTAAATGGAACAGCGCCTTCATTAGTATCATTGGTAACACCTGTGAAAGAAGTGATAATATGGCTGCTGTGCATAGATCCTACATGCCCATACTATATGGAGATCTCTGTATCTGTCAGTACTTGACCCTTTTGATGCCCATATATGGAGACCTCTGATGTCATCAGTAAATGCCCATATATGGGCATGCCTCCTTTTGTGCCCATATATGGACCTGACTGATTTGTTTGCCCCTGATGCCATGATAACACGTTGAGGTTAGACAACACACTCGGGCGTAGCTGCATTGGGAACTCCTTATATGGTTATGGGGGGAGTCATAGTGACATGAGCATGACGACGTGGTCCTCTCGCCAGCCGGCCGGCCGGTCCTCCCTTGAGCCATTTTCTATATAAGAAGATGTGACGGGCCTAGCTGTGGCTGTATAAATACTCCAGGGCGTACAGGGATACGATAGGCTCTATTCACAGGAGCCATATTGGAAAGACATTGGGCCTCTTCTTACTTCCTTCCAAGGTGTTACCAATGATACTAATGAAGGCTCTGTTCCATTCTGGTCAGGGTGCTGATATTGTGCATGTTGGCTCACTAGAAACACTCCATTTTGGTTCCCAAATGGCCCCTTATGGTGGGAGTGTAACTCTGAGAGTGTACAAATGGAACCAAATGGACCCTTCCGGGTCCATTTGGTTCCATTTGTACACTCTCAGAGTTATGGGGGTCCTTGAAAATAAGACAACTACTATGCCACACTAAATGGAACAGAGCCTTAATTAGTATCATTGGTAACACCTGTGAAGGAAGTAAGGAAGGGGCCCAATTCATTCCCAATATGGCTGCTGTGCATAGAGCCTATTGCGGCTCTTAAGTGTTTCTAAATATGTACATTTGTCACGTTCCGTTATCATAATATATACACACATATTTTTTTTGCCATACTTCTGTGGCATACTGTGATTAGCTCTTGTCTGGACACACACCTTTGTGCACAGCCACACTGTAAGAATAAAGAAAGAAGTGGTGTAGCAAAGACAACAAGACAGTGAGATGAAAGGAAGGGAGCAATGAATGAATGGAGGGGGAGCATGCAGGCTGGCGGGGAATGAACGGCAGGCGGGGAGCACAGTTTTAATTGAACTCTGTGAGTGCACAAATGGAACCAAGCAAGTGAAGTACGGGGCAGGTGGTAGCTCGTGAGGGGAGAGCTTTGACCTTTACTTGACAAGGCGGGTCAATTATGAACACATTTTGTCTGTGGGGGAAACAGACAGAGCTAGAGAGGTCAGAATAATGCGAGAGAGTGAGAGAGGAGAGAGAGAGATAGGCCCAACACACTTCTGCACATGATCACACCTTCAGGCAATTTAATTTGGTTCATCTCAATGTCACGGGTGGTGCTTAGCGCAAAGACAAGCCAACGCTGGAAGATGATAACCAAGTATAACATTTAGATTCACATGACTTTGTACATCACTTGACAACAAGGCAGGCGCACTGCCAGAAGCAGGCTGGTGCCTCATGAGGTGCACCCGTGCGAGGCATTATCTGAGTGAGTGCCCACACCGAGTGGCTGCGCTGTCGAATCCGCGTCATTATTAAAAAAATAAGAAAAGAAAAACAGAATCAGTGCCGTTGCGGATGGGGTTGGAATCAGTTACTTATTTTGAAAATGCACATATTGCATGGAAATGAAAATAGGCTAAATCAGTGGTTCTCAAACATTTTCAGGACAAGTACCCCTAAATGAATGTGTATTTGGCCGCGGACCCCCATCTGAAAAGATTTTGTGCGAAGGACCCCCATCCAAGATTAAAGTTAAAAATGAAAAAAATATTCAAACATTTTCAAAGAATGTCAAGATTTTTTTTTTAAATAGCTGATGTATATAGGGCCCTGGTGGTCCCCGGACCCCACTTTGAGAACCCCTGCATTAGACCACGGACCACCATAACTCTGAGAGTGTACAAATGGAACCAAATGGACCCGTAAGGGTTCCATTTGTACACTGTCAGAGTTACAGCAACATGAGGTTCCATTTGGTTCCTAACTATCCAACATTTATCTGGGTACTCCCTGGAACCCGCTCAAGGACCCCTGGGGGTCCCCGTACCACTTTGAAAGAAAAAGAAGGTGAGAATGTTGGGAAGTGGGGGGGGGGGGGGGGGCAGATAGGGGAGGATGTGCGAAGAGTGAGGGTGAGGGAGAGAGAGAGAGGTGAAGAGAGAGGAGCAGAGTGGATGAATATCTTGTCCCAATGCCCTTGCTGTTAAGACTCAGTGTGATGACGAGTTAACCTGCTGCGTTATTGTTTTAATGGCCACAATATGTCTTCATATTCTCAACACCATGCCGCCTGCTGAGGTAGGGCTTTAAGTGTCCAGGCATCTCTCTCTCTGTGTGTGTGTGTGTGTGTGTGTGTGTGTGTGTGTGTGTGTGTGTGTGTGTGTGTGTGTGTGTGTGTGTGTGTGTGTGTGTGTGTGTGTGTGTGTGTGTGTGTGTGTGTGTGTGTGTGTGTGTGTGTGTGTGTGTGTGTGTGTGTGTGTGTGTGTGTGTGTGTGTGCGTGCGTGCGTGCGTGCTGGGGTGGAGGGCACATACGCTGGCTCACAGTTGCTTAAACCCACCCCACCAGGAAGGGACGATGCTGGCAGGAGAAAGGCAGGGAAAGAGAAAGACACATGCTGTTAGGAAAGACACGGTGATGCTGCTGACAAGAGACACTGCCAAGAGAGAGAGAGAGAGGGAGAGAGAGAGAGAGAGAGCTGGAAGGAGGATAAGAGATAAGAGAGATGCTGAAGAGGAGTGGTGAGAAAGGTAGCAAAGGAGGGAGGGGGGAGATGCTGGCAAGATAGATGGAGAGGGGTGGGTGCAGGGTTGCCAGATCTGCTTATTATAAGTTCCCCGCCACATTTGATTTGAAAATAGCCGATCTACAAGCTCACAACGCGTCGCATCGCGACGCGTTGTGAGCTTGTAGATCTGCTATTTTCAAATAGCTGATGTATATGTTAAAGTGCTCATGTGGCCCATTAGTCGCTTCTTTTGAGCTGGTTTTCCTAGACCTGGTTGCTTGTTTCTCTCACAGAATCTGGCAACACTGGGTGGGTGCTGCCAGGAGAGGGAGGCGGAGCTAAAGGGGAGGAAGAGTGTTGTGTTGAATGCCAAGCAGCGTGTTGCTAGACGGGTTCTGTGTTGAGCAGGCAGGCTGAAGGGTATTAACGTTACTGAGCTAAACCATGGTGTACTGCAATGTTTTTTTGTTGTTGTTGCTACCTTCTCTCTCTGGAGACCCCCCACTTTTCATAATGTTTTATATCTCAAGGGTTGAGACTTGCTGGCGGTTTCATCTCACGACTTCATTTCTTTATTTTCTTTCTGCTGGATAAGCTAATCGGTCCTTATTAATATCACTGAACTGCTTCCTTATTTTATACACATTACCATACATAAATTTAACACATTCCATGCCAGTTGCGTAGATTTACGCGAACCTAAATCGTGTAGATCTATGCGAAGTGGTCTTTTGTGGTTTAACCCATTAAGACTTGGGACGCATCTGTGTCACTTTTTGATTTGAGCTAAAAAAACATTATTTTACACTTTGGCTATTCAAAAATTGCAGATATACAAGCTCATAGCGCGGCACCGAGTGCCGCGCTACGAGCTTGTAGATCTGCTATTTTATTTTCTCGTGAAAATGTGTGCAAATCTTTGAATATACTGTATATTGTTTAAAGTGAACATTTTTAACTCAAATCTTTGCTTCTGGGGGTCCCTGGAACAACATATTTTGAGATGGGGGTCGGCGGCCAAATACATATAATTGTGTGGGTCCTTGACTTGAAAAAGTTTGAGAACCACTGATATAGAAACATACGTTTTTTTTCAGAATACTGTTGGGATTTAGAAGACATTTGTAGAATCGGCTTCAGGTCTTAAAGGGTTAATAGACAATTGCGTTGTTTTCTGTACCATCCTGGATTTTTTTCGCTTCCCTTTCGGCTTTTGACACATCCTTGGAAGAAAATATCAATAACCCGTTTCCGGTTCCGGGGTTATCTTGAATTTACATTTTTTTCCTGGTTTTGGCCAGACGTCATGGTTTTCACACGGTATAAAAAAAACGGACGGAGAGCTCCGGTTATACTTTTTTTTCTCTGGACGACGATCAGTTATCCTCTTTGTTGTTTACGAACAATCTGAAACCCGATCATAAGCTAAGCTAAGCTAAGATGGCCGGCGGGGAGGGTGGGGGGGGAGCACAGCGCAGCCAAACGGATATGACGTCTGCAGCTGTGTTGGGCTGTGGAGAGAGAGACAGGGGAGAGACGGAGGAAAAAAACGTAACCCTTTGAGGGCTGGTCGATCTGTCCTGTTTGTTTATTAACGGCGTCCGACCGTGGATTGTAATGGATATAAAATGTTTGTGACCGGTTGAAAAAGGTTATAAAACACAAATAGGCTCTATGCACAGCAGCCATATTGGGAATGAATTGGGCCCCTTCCTTACTTCCTTCACAGGTGTTACCAATGATACTAATTAAGGCTCTGTTCCATTTAGTGTGGCATAGTGGTTGTCTTATTTTCAAGGACCCCCCATAACTCTGAGAGTGTACAAATGGAACCAAATGGACCCTTACGGGTCCATTTGGTTCCATTTGTACACTCTCAGAGTAAGTTACACACCCACCATAAGGGGCCATTTGGGAACCAAAATGGAGTGTTTTTAGTGAGCCAACATGCACGATATCAGCACCCTGACCAGAATGGAACAGAGCCTTCATTAGTATCATTGGTAACACATGTGAAGGAAGTAAGAAGAGGCCCAATTTCTTTCCAATATGGCTGCTGTGCATAGAGCCTATTGCTGGCACTGGGTGAGTACATTAAGTGGCATTACTCTGGCAGGGAATGTGTTTAATGAAACCTAACCACCCCTGAATGCCAATATATTTTTTATTTTTTTATATTTTTGCAACAAACCCCATTTTGGGGACTGACTCAGCAGTAAAGCTCTGACTTTGCACCTTGCTGATGACTCTAGACCCCACAAGACTGGTGAGCACGCACAAACATTGACACGGTCAACTTGTAACAGTGTCCTTATCAGGAAGGATGCAATGGAGTTCAAACCAAGGTCTCCCCGAGCCCTGAAATAGGTGCCACCTTTTTCAGTTGATAATAGGCCTACATTATTCTTCAAGATGGTATAGAATAAAGTATCCTCAATTCTCCGCCGCTGCCTCTCTGCACCTCCGGACCATCCTTCGACACCACCCCCCACTTGCTTCAGAGACTAATAGATTGAATTTAACGACTTAAACCCCATATGGGTAACTGGAGTCCCTCAGGGCTCAATACTAGTGTGTTTTCTGTTTTCTGTTGTTGTGGGGAAAGCTTTCGCTGAAAATAGCCGATCGACAAGCTCACAACGCAACGCAACGCGCCGATCTGCTATTCTCAGTGAAATCTTTAACCACAATACCGATGCTGGGGTTTAAGTGGTTAAGTTATGTAACAGTAATATTGACTTTGGAACGACGAGTAGATGGATTAGAAAGCTTCTCTTCTCTTCTCTTCTCTTCTCTTCTCTTCTCTTCTCTTCTCTTCTCTTCTCTTCTCTTCTCTTCTCTTCTCTTCTCTTCTCTTCTCTTCTCTTCTCTTCTCTTCTCCTCTCCTTCCGTGAAGTTCAAATGCTGGTGTTTTGATCATGTACAGTTCTGTGCCTGTGTGTGTGTGTGTGTGTGCGTGTGTGTGCGTGTGCGCACATCTGCACCTCACTCCCCTTGTTCCTGTAATTGTCTCGGCCTGAGGTGACAGAGCAGACCTGACAGGCGAACCCAGATAGCGAGCGTAGATAGATTGAAGAGGAGTGTCTGCCTCTCTCCTCTATCTCTCCTCATCTATTACTCGTGTCTGACAGACGCAGTGCCATATGATGAATGGATGGCGCACTCTGTCCCTCTCCACTTCGCACTCTATATCACTCCATTTCTCACTCTGTTTCCCTCTCACACTCTCTCTCTAATCTTTCTCCACTTAGTCTCACTCTTCTGATGCCCGTCAGTCACTCGCTTTACTTTATATAATCTGCCCTTATAGTACTATTTCACTTTGCCCCCCCCCCCCCCCCCACTCACTCTACCTCAGTGTCTGACTCTACCCCAGTCTCTCACTCTCTGTTTGTCATGAGGTTAATGGTTCGTGTGTGTGTGTGTGTGTGTGTGTGTGTGTGTGTGTGTGTGTGTGTGTGTGCGTGTGCGTGTGCGTGTGCATGTGCGTGCGTGTGCGCGTGAGTGAGTGAGTGCTCAGGCTTGTGCACATGTGTGTGACTGTGTTATGGAGTGTTTATAGGGGAGAAAACCCAGATTTTTTGAAAGCTGATTGTTCTGTCATTACTGTGACACAGTAGATCTATCATTCCGTGTTTGCTGCTGTTTATAAGTCTGCTTTATATTACGGATGTGAGGCTTTTCCAGAGCACAAGTAAATTTCAGTGATATGCTGCGCCAGTGGGGTAGCACACATAGCAGCAATACCAGTATTTAAATGTTTTACATTTCACAAATAAGAGACCAGAAGGGTGACCTTGGTAGACATTGCCTTTCTGTCTCTATTTGTAGAAAATAAATGATTTTCCAGTGACCGGTTTGCTGAGTAAGAGTCCCTACGGAAGAAAAGAAGTGAACAAGAAAGTCCAAGGGATAAATTAACGTCCTAATTTGAAGGTTGATTACGAAGCTATTAACCCATTAAGACCTGGAACTGTGTCATTTTTAGATTTGAGCTAAAAAGCATTATTTAACACTTTGGGCTATTCAAAAATAGCAGATATACAAGCTCATAGCGCGGCATCGAGTGCCGCGCTACGAGCTTGTAGATCTGCTATTTTTGAAAAATCGTGAAAATGTGTGCAAATCTTTGAATATATATATTTTTAAAGCGAACATTTTTAAATCAAATCTTTGCTTCTGGGGGGTCCCTGGAACAAAATATTTTGATGGGGGTCCGCGGCCAAATATAATATAATTTTGGGGGTCCTTGACATGAAAAAGATTGAGCACCACTGATATAGAAACATACGTTTTTGAGAATACTGAGATTTAGGAGACATGTAGAATCGGCTTCAGGTCTCAATGGGTTAATCAAACAATCTGAGACAACCGGTGTGTGTCGGGGTGTGCGTGTGTGTAGTAGGCCTATATGGTGCCCGTTATACCAGCTGTCAGGAGTGTGTGCATTGGTATGTGAAAGTATACCAACCTGTGTGTGTGCAGCGTGTGAGTTAGGTGCACCAGTGTGTGTAAGTGGGATTTGTGCCGTGGAGCATGGCAGATCCATCTGGCAAACATCCTTTGAGCAGAAGGAAGACATCTCTGTGTTTCATCTACTCTCCCTCTGCACTGTATTGTTTGCATGTTATCATACGATGGCCACAGAGAATACTCCATTCAGATTTTCAGATAACCGTGCTGTGGCAGTTTCATCCCCTCTCAAAATACTTTTGAGCTTAATGTAGAGCATAATAAACCTTAACCTTATTAAATACTATTTAATATGGAATGGAATAATGGATAGTTTTGGAAACGGAGAGCAAACATCTTTATCCGGTTAATTTAATGGTTAGAATTAGGGATGTCCGATATTATCGGCCTCCCGATATTATCGGCCGATATTAGCATAAAAATTGATATTGGGAAAATATCGGTATCGTTTTTTGTTTTTTTTTGCTTTATAAATAAGTTACAGGAGTTCTTACTGTATATGGTGTGTGTGATATGAAATTTGAGCTTACCCTAATCACAATAATCCCCGCATATATCGGTATCGGTTGATATCGGTATCGGTAATTAAGAGTTGGACAATATCGGTATATCGGTTATCGGTAAAAAAGCCAATATCGGACAACCCTAGTTAGAATGGCTGAAATACAGTTATAACCCATATACCCAACCCAAAATGAAAAATGCATGTGTGTATAAAGACACTGGGAAGTTTCTCAGAATTATTTTTAATTAGGCTTGTTTCGACTCGTGGGGATGACCTTTCAATCATTCAACATGACAAACTGTGGCTGCCAGGGGGCGCCAGGGGGGCGATTGGAAAGGGGAGGAAATTGAAATATCAATTAAAACAAAAATCATGAAAATATTAATCATTACATTATTGTGCCAGATTAACCACTGTTGTCTCTGCTTGCATTATCCTGGATACATGCAGGCTCAGTCCCCAGGCATCAACAGCATTGATCATCTTTTTGCCTACATTTTCATTGGTGTGCCTAACTGGTAGACTTTGCATGTTATTGTTAGGTAACTTTCTGTATTAAGAGCAACATGATCGTCTGTAGACAAAACAAAATTCAGCTGAGCTGACGTGACTTCTCTTCTCTATGTGCTGTTGAATTTGAGAGGTGACTGTTTATCTTAATGGCATGTGGTATAGGCTCTATGCACAGCAGCCATATTGGGAATGAATTGGGCCCCTTCCTTACTTCCTTCACAGGTGTTACCAATGCTACTAATTAAGGCTCTGTTCCATTTAGTGTGGCACAGTGATTGTCTTATTTTCAAGGACCCCCGTAACTCTGAGAGAATGGACCCTTACGGGTCCATTTGGTTCCATTTGTACACTCTCAGAGTTACACACCCACCATAAGGGGCCATTTGGGAACCAACATGGAGTGTTTCTAGTGAGCCAACAGGCACGATATCAGCACCCTGACCAGAATGGAACAGAGCCTTCATTAGTACCATTGGTAACACCTGTGAAGGAAGTAAGAAGAGGCCCAATTTATTTCCAATATGGCTGCTGTGCATAGAGCAGTGGTGTGTTCTACCATCAGATGCTGTGTACGGCGTATACCTTGAGATTCTTTTTCGTCGCTACCGTATACCTTCAAAAACTGTTTCATCCATTGAAAATGCGAGAGCGTATACCTACGACCACGCGCATCGTATCGTAGCGTATACCTTCCGGAAAAAAATTGAACACAACACTGGCATAGAGCCAATTCTGGTTCAAGGCACAGTTCTTGATTATTTAACAGAAACCGTATCCTCCAACAGCGCTAACAGGCAGCATGTCCACCTCAATCATTGCACAGACACATGTTCTTGCTGCTCCTTGCATGAAGGAGTGTCATTTGTTGCTTACCTGTTTCATCGGCTTGGACGCACAGGTGCTTGTATTTTAACCAATTTATAATGTTGCTCATGCTGCTGTTGTATTTGAGCGCCGTTTCACAAAGTTTACATGCAACCTCTTCACCGTCCTTCTTCGTGAAATGGTCCCAAACCGAGCTACGTTTTAACATGTATTTCATTTTCCGCCACTCTGGATCTCCACTACTACACCTGCCGGTGCGGAAATGCATATAATCTTTTTCTCATTCTTCTATTTTTTACTCTGCACTCTGAAACCACTCTATTGCCCCTCCCCGTCTGTGTTTGAAATAATGATAATAGTCTCCCCCATAACCTTATTAGCGCTGTCAACAAAATACGGAACATTTATTTATTATTTTAAGAGCATAGCCCAAAATATGAGTAAGCACGACTTTTACTACCATTGTATTGGTTGGCAAGTGGCCATGATACACAGTAAGCTGGATAATCCACTATATATAATGCACTTTGCAGGCAAACCCCAATTAGTATTACAGTATCTTTTGCATGAATTATTCTACAACTCACTTGAGGCTCTTCTTGCACTCTTCTATTTTTAGTGTTATGTTAAAACAAAATAAGTACAAGGCTGTACACCCTGAATAGCCTGTCTGCAGATTCAGTTGAAAGGCTTATTGCCTACAACAAACTTTTGCAATGCGATGGCAGACTTTGGAATGCCAATTAAACTCTTGAAATGTGTGCGTGTGTCCCTACTGCCAGCCCCCTGTTCAGGATTAATTGGTTCGTGGAAATTGGTGGTCTTTTTAATATGTGGCACTGGTATGCAGAGTATTAAACTGGGCCATTGAAATAATTCTTGAAGCAATCGGCATTTAAATAACTCTCCTTGCTCTTTACGTACTCTCAGGATTGGATGGACCCAATATTTCCTTTTTATTTTTCAGTCTTCAGCAAGTGAAAAGACCACAATATCATCTTTTGTTCTGTAACATGTCCCCAGCAAATAGAATAATACACCTCAGACTCAGTGTACAAGGTATCTGTAGGTAATGATGTTTACTGGATGACGGATAACTTTTTATTTCTATTTTTTAAACCAGATGGAAAATTCTGACTATATACAAAGGGCCTTTACAGATTCCGAATAACCCCTGATGACTAATTCAATGTCATATGCAGTTTGATGCCGAAATATGTTTTCAGTGTAAACTTTGGGTGACTGAAAACAAATTAGCTTATCATATAACTTAATGCATTCATTAATTAAGTTTGTTAATGAAGCGTTCCCTCTACTGAAATAATTTGGAAAGGCTCTCAAGACACTGTAGCTATACACTATAGCCTGGACCTTTGACCAGTTTGTCAAAGGAAATATTGTGTCCTTGTGTGACCCATTTGTGATCCCATTTCTGACAAATGCTACCCTAAAGCAAGTGCATTTCAACTGTTTTGATGCCACAAATGCGTCAGAATGATCGATTGCCCGTAAACGTCACCCAGAGCTCAGTATTACACCCAGGAGATAGCCAAGAGGGGAACAAGCCGTTATGATCATGTAGATTGATTGATTTTATTAGGATTCAGATGTCATCCCATGACAACATGAGGCAGGCAATAACAAATCCATAGGATAGCACTAAAAGCATTACTTAAAAACACTTATTTGTTACAGTGGTTGTCCATATACAAAAACACACATAATGACAGCAAAAATATATTACAATTAACCGATTTTTTCATACTCTTAATATTGTTATATATTATTAATAAGCCTTATGTTGTATTTTGTATACATAGCAGATATGAGCTTGTAGTCTCTGGAGAAAACATTTCATTGAAATTCAAATGCCCCTGTTAGCCTTATTAGCCATGCGATGTTTAACCAACATTGAATACATTATTCAGGTAAGTCCCCTGAAAAAATATGCGCAACTGCAAAATCTAAAAATAAAAGCCATTAACCACTTAAGCCCTATATATTGACTGGGATCCTCTAGGGATCTGTACATGACCCCTCCTTTTTTCCCCTCTACAGCAAATCTACATCACACACACTCCCTGGATGCCAGAGCAGAACCCCTTCCCCAAATTATTCTTACTAGACCATACCCGTGGGGGGACATGCGCACATGATTTGGCAACCCGGGAGCCAGCGAACACAAAAACGCTAATAAACAGCTGAGATTTCATGAAATCGAAAAACGGGCTTCGCTGCTAGGTGCACATGGTAATGGTCAATGGCTGTGTGCAAATTCAGATCAATTGCTCCAGCCACTGAGGAGAACCGGGCAGAACCAATTTTGGCCTCACCACGCACTACACCCCCCTCCCCAAACTTTTTGTTTGGTCGAGATCTGCAGCCGGCTTTGTGCCTGTTTCTGGAATACAGAATTTGTTTTCGTTTTATTAAGAGTGAAGGAAATGGGATGTTCAAATGGCAAAGTGTGACACAGATCGGTCTAGCAGCAAAAAGCAATCTTTGTGAGATTAGATCCGGACAGACAGACAGACAGACAGACAGGCAGACAGACAGACAGACAGACAGACAGACACATAGGAGCAACAACATAATCTCCATCCGTGGATTTCGGCCTGGTGGAGAATAGCAACAGGGATTGAGGAAAAACCCCACAAGGTTTTCACGCCTGATCTTGAATGTGGGATGGCCTAATTGGTCTACCTTCGGAGAACAATCAATATTTGGACCAGATTTGGTCCCTAATTAAGTGTCCCAAATACTTTTAGAAGATCAGGGTAGAGAAAATCTTTTATCGGCATCTTTTCTTCGTCATCTGTCATTTTCCTCGGTGCCCTAGCTGTTCCCCAGCGTAGAAAGCCGCAATACATATACTGTAGGGGGGGATGATGTTTTTCTTTTTTTTGTAGAAGTAGAATAATAGAATGTGGGTTATGTTTTCCATGAATATGGATAGCAGGCAGGCGAATGGCAGGCTCGGCATGCAGATGCTGTTCGGCACACGGCTCCTCAGAAGGAGCTGCCTTTATAGAACACACGCACAGAGACATGTACTGTAGTGTGTACAGTTGCAGGTGCACACATACGCGCGCGCGCGCACACACGCACGCACGCACGCACTCATACACACACACACACATACACACACACACGCACACACACGCACACAAATACACCTCTCAAATGTCATCTGTGTCGGAAGAGCCACATTGCGACACTCTCATGCATATTTGATGGTTAGCTTGTGTGATGATTGTAGATAGATAGAAGATGCTGATGTGTGTGATTGCAACTCCACCAAGACCCAGACAAACAGACAGAGCTGTTTAAATCACCCGCCACCAGGCTCATTAGTCATTACTGCCAAATGCTAATGATGTGCTGGAGACACAATCTGTGGGTGTGATATTTCACCATAGCGTGCTCCAGAAAATATGATCGTAATTAGAGCGGTCACTGCGTAGGTTTCTCAACTACCAAGTCATGGGAACGATGCATGAGTCGATGGACTTGAACTAGTAATTTTGCCGCCAGAACTGCCACAGGAAATGCCAGTGGAATCATCATCATCATCATGACTGATATATAATTTATGTATGCACACTTAAGCCTGATCGTTGTGTCGTGCGGTGAAAATAGCCGTGAGAAAATAGCTGTTGTGTCGTGCTTTGAAAATAGCGGTGAAAATGGCCGACCTACACGCTCACAGCATGTGAACTTGTAGATCGGCTATTTTTGAAAATCTTTCAAAAGTTCCGAAAATGTTCACCTTGTGACGTGCCCGAAATCGGGACACAAGGCCGAAAGCGGTCTAACGACAGTTAAACCACAGACACTACACTTGTCTAAGGAACGGACCCAGTAATCTTTAAGTATGCACCCTCTTCTTTCTTTATCAGCCCATCACCCAGTGTATATGTGCTAATATAAGATGGAACTGGGACACAGAAACATCTCATCATCTACTTGTGGTGAATGTGGATGCAGACGTGTGGTGGTATAGGGAACAGCTGCTATGTGCTCTGCACCAGACGGGGGGGACAGGCACTGTCGCACATTAACCCTTTGAGACCGGGAACGCATCTGTGTCATTTTAAGATTTCTTTGGCTATATAAAAAATAGCAGATATACAAGCTCATAGCGCGGCACCGAGTGCCGCGCTACGAGCTTGTAGATCTGCTATTTTTTTTGAAAAATCGTGAAAATGTGTGCAAATCTTTAGTTTGAATATATATATGCTTTTTTAAAGCGAAAGTTTTTAACTCAAATCTTTGCTTCTGGGGATTTTACTAATGTCTTCTAAATCCTAACAGGTTTTTTTCCTAAAGTTTTTTTTTTCTTTTTTACTTATGTTGCTATATTATCAATGGTTTTCAAACTTTTTTCTTGTCAAGGACCCCCAAAATAATATGTATTTGTCTAATATATAATAATAATATTTTGTTCCAGGGACCACCAGAAGCAAAGATCTGAGTTAAAAATGTATATAAAAGATTTGCACACATTTTCACGATTTAAAAAAAAAATAGCAGATCTGCTATTTTTGAATAGCCAAAGAAATCTTAAAATGACACACATGCGTTCCCTTCCCGGCCTCAAAGGGTTAATGTACAGTATGGCATTTTCTGGTTGTTTATTTTCTCTGTCATCCTGAAAGGGGCATTGAAAGAAAAGCATGCGTATGCATCCCAAATGTACTTATAATGACACTGGTTTCATATGCCAGTTGTGATAGATTGATAGTTTGTGATTGGTTTGATTCCAGATGGCGACGTCCACTCAGCATAGGTACCCTGTAGGCACAGCCCCTTTGTTATCAGCGTAATATGCTGACAGGATCAAAGGAGCCTTCCCAGTTTCTGGATGCAGTCCAGGGAATCACGTTTGCCAGGCTAGCAGCGTAGCCCTGTCTGAGGCTCGGAAGCCTAATATCTTCCATGGCCAGGGGGTGCGGATTCCCCTTTGGATGAGTGGTAGATGCTTGGTTTCCCAGGTGGAAGACACGGGTTTGAATCCAGGTTGTTACACCCTGCTGAGTTGCTTTTCCTTTCTATAGAAGTAGGAACTAGGAACTGCCCTATTTTCCTTGAAGGAGAAAAATTACAGATGGCTTGGAATCACAAGTTACTTAACAGCAGCCATGGGGACAGGATTGTAGAGCCAAGATGACTCCACTGTGACCTGAATCGGAATGGATTTGGGTTTAAAAATACCAGAGAATGCTCAGAGGACCTATTTATGGCTCTATTTTAATGCCGTCCACACAGATACAGGACAATGTTGGACTGTCACTTCTGTTATGTCTATATTGTGTGTGGAACAGCTGTGCTAAGAACTCACCCCAGCTGCTGTGTTTTACAGCTGCCAGCTCTTCCAGATAGCAGCCTTTGACGTGAGAATGTGTAGAGTGTAGACTCCATGCCAAGTCGTGGTGGTCGCCTGTTTATCTTGGTATTTAGAGTTTACCATAACTGAGTCCAAGAAAGATGACAGAAATAGGAAAACAATTCAATGAACAACCTATATAGATCAGAGACGTTAAAGTGGCAGCCCGCGGGCCAAATTTCTGGCCAGTGAGATGATTAGGGAAGAAGAAGATTATTCATGACCATTTATTAGCCTAGTATGTATCTGTACAACAGCTGATCTCAAGCCGTTCTCTCACTGCTGCCTCTCACTACCATTGCAGCATGCAGCTTTGTTGAGGGTACTTCAGAAAACACTAGATATAGAAGTTAACACTACTAGACCATACCCGGTCGACGCATCCGTGGGGGGATATGCGCACATGATCTGGCAACCCGGGAGGTAGTTCGTCCCATAGCTGGGCAGCCCCGTAACCATGGCGACAGTGTTTTACACATAAACGCTAATAAGAAGCTGAGATTTGTTGAAATTGAAAAACGGGCTTCACAGTTAAGTTCAGATGGTAATGGTCAATGGCTGTGTGCAAAATCAGAGCAATTGGTCCAGCCACTGAGGAGAACCGGGTAGCTTCACCTACTCCCACTACGGACCCACTACCCACTACGGACCCACTACAGACAGAGGTTACTAGAATTATAGTATGATGGTTACCAACCCCACTCCATTCAATTCCCTGTCTGTGCCCGTTGGTCCCAGAGGACCATTTCTCCTTTTTTGCGTGCATGTTGGAATATTTACAACTGAACATGGACAGACAAAACATTTTTTTTCACTGGCCACCCACCCACTCACACTCACACTCACACACAGTGGTAATGCAATAGTTAACTGCTAGCACAACTCTCACGTGTTCTATTCTTGGTCTGTTTGTTTTAACTGTGCACCTGACATAGTTTAAAGGGCTAGGAGCTGTGTGCTGTACAGCATGCTGAGCTGTACTCATCATATTATTTAAAAGATTAGATGCAATTGTGTAGTCTATGTTATTTCCCATATTTGTGTCTGCTACTGTTTGATTTCAAATGGTTTATTAAAGGGGAATTCCAGATTGCAGGATATTAAATTGCACAACAATTGTAGGCGTGGCAGCCGTCAAGGTGAGTGGTGTGAGCACAACACAACTCGACACCACAGACTACTGTACGGAGGAAGATGCTAATTTTCACATGTTCAGAGGCAAAGTGCATGAACTCTGCATAACCGCATAACGGCCTGCAAGTCACATTTTGCCCCCATTAGACCTGTGACTGGGCTATGCCGATTTCTGAAGGACAATGTTTTCAGAAAAAAACATTTAGGGACTAGTACTGTTTTAGGTGGAATACGTTATTTAGAATCAGAATCAGCTTTATTGTCACATCACAGGTTTACATCCCTTTTATTTATTTATGTATTTACATTTTTTTTGCTGTTAATCAGTCCCCAACAAGGCAAATCTAGAACAGGCAGCGTCAACACAAATAGTATTGTTTTTTTCCCTGTATTATAAAAAAACACGTCTGCATCCTGAATGGTGTGGAGTGGACATCAATTTCATCCAAGGTGATTATGCTCCACGAACAAATCCCTGCACGTCTTATTCATATTTCCTGCAACGTATGAGGTATAGTGACTCCAAGGCAGAGGAGGCATGAAAATAGTTTTAGGACCTGTTCTTCCATTGGCAGTTGTCCCACTAATGCATGAACTGTGTCGTACTTTCTTTCCTTTGCTTGTCCGTGCTTTCATCTAGATTTGTTGGCACAGCATCATCAATAGTAGCAAAGATGTCTAAAAAATGCCAAAAAAAGTTTAGGCATAAGGCAGTGCGCAAGATAGGGCCCTTAGGCTTTTAGATCTTCTTACAGTATAAGCTAATTATGCAAATTACTCTAAACAGTGCTTTATAGCTTTGCATACAGTGTCTCTCCCCGTCTCCCTCTCCCTCTTTCCTGTCAATTTTCAGGGAAAAACTATCAATAAAGACAAAAATAAATCTTTATATATATATATATATATATATATATATATATATATATATATATATATATATATATATATATATATATATATATTGTGCAGAAATGCCAGACTGAATGTATCACTGAACTTATCATGTTAGTTGGCAAATTGTCAAGGCTACAAAGACATTCTGTACGATTTTCTTCCATAATTATTTTAACCGCTTGAACCTTTGCCGAAAATAGTCAATCTACAAGCTCACAAAACGGCACGTTGTCACGTCGGCTATTTTCGCCGAAGAGATTTGGTGTAGCGGAAAAAGAGTGGTGCAAACAGCTGATAAGGGTTTCACACATGTCCTAGCAGCAGCGGAATGTGGTACTGTATGTGGATTGTTCATAACAATGGCGAACCTTTTGATTCCATTCTGATCAGACTCTCCCACTGGACGGATCTAAGGACCTCTCAGATGTTCTGTCTAGGGCTGCTGCTACATTACAATGAAAGCCAATCCAATGACCTCTCGGTGACATCGTCAGAAGATGAACTTTTATGTTCACAGGAACATAAGATAATCACAGACATTACATTCATTAATTCAGTTTTATGGCTGATTTTGACATTACTTGTTATAATGCATTATACTAGTCCCCAGGTGAACCATCAGAGGAACGTCTGGCTTTTAATTAAAGATGAACACATTCTTTCCGTTCAAATACAGTGGACAGACAATCGGCTTAGTTTGGCATCATGCAAAGTCAACAACGCAGATTGAGTTTCTAATGTTCAACCTTCCATTTCCGATCTCCTGGCCATTTTGTTGGTTTCTATTTTCATCCCTATTTGTAAATAGTATTTTCTTATACTAGACAGTTGGGCAGAGTCTGTCTGCCTGTAAGTATCCCTTTTATGACCATATATCCATAGCGTACCTATTCTGGGCATGTCATAATAGGTGAAAAAAAGGTAAACATTATGTGAAAGTACAGAGAAAGATTTGGTGAAAATTGGGGAACATTACGTGAACATTGCAGATCTACACGCATGTGACCAACAGGTCACATTGCAACGCATTGTGTATGTGTAGATCGGCTATTTCCGCTGCTGACGTACAGTGGAGTGTATACAACGTGGCTAGGCGTGAGCCCATCAGTTGTCCTGGCATTAAACATTAAGGTCAAACGAGAATCTAAAAAGGCTTAACACATCGAGTGCCATAAACGGTCCGGACCGTTTTTGAGGATCCAAACGAGAAGTGCCGAAAACGGTCCGGACCGTTATCGACCCAATTCTATTTTTATACGAGGGGCCCACGTGGGGCGCTAAAACAAAACTTTGACATCACCCAAGGAGTTTCTTAGAAGAAGAGGCTGGATGTGGCTCCATGTCAAAAATCCTTCCGGTCGGCGTTTTCAATGTTATCTCCTTGACTAAAAGCTTAATATCTCCATTTCTTTTTAACGTGGTGGAAACGAGCCGTTTTCGATCGGCGATCACGCTGCAATGGAGGATCGCGTTGGAAATATTATTGTTCCAGGCGTTAGTCGGGACCCTCCGCCGTCTCGCACGCACGCTTTGTTTACATGCACTTCCGCGTCGGGGTTTTTACAGCACGAAACGTATAACGCAATTAGTG
Source organism: Gymnoscopelus microlampas (assembly GCF_963454915.1). NCBI lineage: Eukaryota > Metazoa > Chordata > Actinopteri > Myctophiformes > Myctophidae > Gymnoscopelus > Gymnoscopelus microlampas. The sequence continues at coordinate 52,792,438 of NC_139945.1, forward strand.
GATGGAAGAAATGCAGGCACTCAACGTATAATATTTTAATAAACCTCTGGCACCCAATGTGTTAAACAGCCTTCCCTGGCCTCACCTACTGTATGCATGCTATTACTTAACCCAGGGGTCTTCAACGTTTTCAGGCCAAGGACCCCCTAGGTGAGAGAGAGATGAAGCAGGGACCCCCTCTATATTGTATAAAATTGTGTTTCAGATACATTTTTGCTGCTCTTTTTTCCCTCTACACCTATAACTCTTTGCCAAAAATAGCCGATCTACAAGCTCACAACGCCTCGCAGCGAGTGTATGTATGTTAGGTATGTTAGGTATGTTAGGTATGTATGTATGTATGTATGCTAGGAGTCAAGTGGGTAATGTAAAAACTCTGAGGACCCCCTAGGGGTCCCGGACCCCCTGTTGAAGACCCCTGACTTAACCCATTAAGACCTGTGGCCAGTGGCGTAATTTGCATAGGGTTGCTGGGTTATAAAAACCCATACGCAGGATTTCACCGCAAGGGCCCCCCCCCTGCTGGCGAGGATCCAACGGTGTGGAGAAAGTGAAAGAAGACAGAATTATCGCCGAAAAGTCCTTCAGCAGCCGACAGCAGCGGCTGCTGAAGGAGCGCTAAAACAGTGAACCCCCCCCCCCCCCCCCCCGTTGACAAAACGGTCCAGGGGGGCCCTTTTGATCTGAAAACCCATGCAGAAAAAGGTGTGTGTACGCCACTGTCTGTGGCCGATTCTACAAATGCCTACATCAGTGTTTCTCAGGACCCCGAAAATGATATGTATTTGGCCATGGACCCCCATCTGAAGCCTCACCCACTGCATGTATGCAATTACTTAAAAGATGGTGGTGCTTCTTTTGAACGGTGAAGGATTTGTATTTCCATAGAATTTCTGAATGTTTTTTTATTGCTTTTGTCTGAAGTGACAAATTATTCAGTTTGACTGTAAACAATGGGTCTATTTTTGTTTTTCCAAACCTCACACAACCTCATATAATTATCCACATTTCCTTTGAGAGCAAACACTGGATCAAAACATGTCGATTTTGAGTTTGATGTTTTGGTTTACTTTGAACTAAAGCTAGTCTTTTTTTTATATAAACGTTTCTTAGAACCCCCCCCCCCCCCCTC